>NC_035436.2:31784859-32130913 GCF_002127325.2 Helianthus annuus
GACTTCCACCATTGAAGTGCATCACCTTTGAAGGATTGTGTCACAAACTTTATAATATCTCTTTCAGCACAGCCACTTATATCCACTACTGTCTCCATCTCATCAAGCCAAGTCATACAGTCCACTACCCCCTTCTCCCCAGTGAAATCCCGGGGTTTACAAGACACAAAGTATTTATACGTGCAACCCTTGGCACGTGGGGCATCATAAAGCACAATCTTCTTGGAATGATTATCATTTTCATTCGAAGAGTGTCTATCATCCTCCTTCTTGGATTCCTCCTTCTTAGATTCCTCCTTTTTAGACTTGGGTTGGACAGAAGGTGGCTTGCTGTGAGCCTCAGAATGAGTCTTAGACTTATTATGCGGTGTAGACAGGGTTCTACTGTGGGTCCCACTGTACTCACTGTACTGTCTTTCTAATGCCTTTGTAACCGCATCATCCACCAGTGCTTTCAACTCCGCACCAGTTAACTGTATCTTTGCATTATCGTGGTTCTCCACCGGACGACTATTCACTTCATCCGACCCCGCCATGTAGCTTCAATTGCTACATATAAACAATAATGGGCAAGGTTTTATTTAATAGCTAATACAGTATTTTATGTATTTTATTAACCATGGTTTTAAATAGCCATTGCAGGTTAATTTATTAATCAAATATTAATCCAGGATCTGTATTATAATCCTAGATTATAGTTAAGAATTAACATATAACTTAGTCACAAGGACAGTGTTAGTTTATAACCCGGATTCTTACAGAATCAAGGTATTAGGGTCTGAATCACAGTTCCTTACCCTATTCTAGACAGTGAGTTGCAGACTCAAACTGTCTCTTAGTCCCTAGGACATTAATTACTACCCGTAGGCACTTCATTCTCAAGGAATGGACATTTACTTACAGGGAATTTTAAATTAACCCAATTTTCAATGATGGCTCATGTGACTTTTACTGTGTCACAATTTGCCCAGTATGTTAACATACTTACAGAGGTTAACAGAATTTGGAATCTTCTAGACAGGTTCTACCATCTTGGCCATGTCTGCGACGACACGTGGCTAGGCTTTACCCCTTAGATTCTCTTTATAACGCAGATCAATCCTAAGTTGAGACGTTAATTATGGACCTGAATCTAATTATGGAGATACCATCTTGGCCTTGTCTTAAAATGACATGTGGCTAGGTCTTGTCCCTTTTTAGATTTTGCCATTTATATTAATGGTAGGTCTTTTTTATTTTAGGAAATGTTATTTTCATTTTTTACCTGTTTATTTTAAGTTTATTCATATACTGATTTATAGCAATAATCATGAAAATTTAAATGCAACATTTCACTAAATAAAGATTCAACAGTACAAAACTTGCCCTAAACGGGACTTCTACAAACAACATGCCCACGCAGGGGCGAAATACAACAAACAAACAACAAACAAACCCACGCAGGGGTTAACTGAAAGACATGCCCACGCAGGGGCAGAATACAAAAAGACAAGCTCGCGCAGGAGCTGAATACAGAAACAATAAGTCCACGCAGGGACTGATTACAACTAAGCAACAAACAACAAGGTCTTCAGTGACCCCTCCTATTGGACTTCCCCTTTAGCAAGTCTGACAGACCCTTGAAGAAGCCTTGCCGCTCTCTGCGGTCTTCTCGAACTTCTTGTTCGACCTGGTTCAACCTATCAAGAACCTCCTGCTGACGCTCCGGCGGGATAAGTTGTGGCTGCGGCGGCTGGTACAACGGCTGAGGAGGCGGTGGCTGCTGGAACATATACGGAGGGTACCCGGTATTCCAAGGACCACCATAGGGCCCTTTAGGGTGTCGAGCGTTGTAATCCCAAGCCTCCTGATATGGGTCCACGTTGGCATAGTTAAAGCTGTTGTGGCCCGGCATTTCAAACGGGTTGTATGCCGCAGAATAAGCAGGAATTGGGTTGTTAAAACCCGGCGAAGGTGCCACAGGCACTGAGTTGACTTCTGGTATGGGGTTTGATGGACCCCCCATTTGTGGTTCTCCCTCTTCCTCCTGAAGTGGCGGATAATGGCTGCCACTTGATGGTTGGGGTGTGCTGATACAGACACCCCCTCGCACGGACATCCGTGCGTTCGACCTCCTCCGCCTCGGAGGCTCCGGAGGCGGCTGCTGTTCCACTGGTGGTGGTGGTGGCGGGGTGACTGCCACGAATCGTTGATCCTCAGAAGGATCTTGCTGCTGCTGTTGCTGATACGGGGACGAGTGTTCAGAAGGCGTGAAGTACCAGTCCCACTGCTTGAACCTCTCTTGATAACTATCCGGACCGCGGTATGGTGATCCGTGGAAAGATGACCCATCCGAGATTTCGATGGGGTGGTTCGGCGTTCCTGTAGCAGGCTCCATTGGATCAGTATCCTCGTCCATGTCATTATCCCCAGAGAAGTGGTCTTCCGGTCCGAGTGAGTTAAAACCCCCGGGTTCTGGAAAAATGTTGGCCGGGTTGAATCGGCTTTGGAAAACTGGGGTTGGGTCACCAAAGAAATGGTGGGAGTTGGATCTCTGTAACGGTATGAAAGAGGGTGGTTGTTCGTCGGGCTCGTTTTCCAATTGGGGCCCAAAGGAGTGCTGGTAAGAAGGGGAAGAGCTGAGGGAAACTGATCGTCTCCCGGGTTCAACATAGAGCCTCCACGGCTCTTGTGGACTAGTGCTCATGGTGATGGACGGGGTACGCCGGTGCGAAGGCCCGGCTTCGTGATCGTGACCCGTGACTGGTGCTTTGCCTCGACCGCGAAGAAATCTTGGTGGCATGTTGACCTGCATACTAGTTTTAGATAACAACAACATAATAATAATAATAAGACCCAAAAATAAAACAAAACAGAGTTTGTCATATGTTCTTCGTCTAGACTCGGAACTCGAAGAATGTGCAATCTGTGCACTGAGACTAAACACAAAAGGCTAGTGTTTAATTCACTCAGTGTTGGCTCTGATACCAACCTGTCACACCCCTAATTTCCACGTGTCACCGGTGGGCCCGGTGGGGGATTAACGTGACGTAGTTGATATCATCATAGTTAAACAACACAAATTATAATGCACAGCGGAAGCAAAGATAGATTCATTTCAACTTAAATTATTGTAAAATTCGAGTATCACAAAATGTCGAAATAGAATCCACAGGCAGAATCAAATAAACAGGAAACTTCATTTCAACAGACTTCATGCATCCTAAGCTTGCGAGACTTCTATGGATGCTTAAGGAGTGACCAGCCTATTACGCGTAGTACCTGCACTTAGTCTTTTTGGAAAATACGTCAGTTTACACTGGTAAATACAATTTAACTGACTCATTTTGAAAATGTTTAAAAAATTGATTTAAATGCTCATGGCATAAAACTTTTTATAACTTGGGATAATTATTTGCTTAATAATCTTGTAAAAGAATTACATGTTCATTCTGCATTCGGTAGCCCGGATCGTGCCAGGTTAAAGATTAATAGACACACCACTTAATATAATTCCGCCACGAGACTTCTCTCGTACCGACGATTATACATGTTGTACAACACTACGGGTGTACGCCTACACCCGAGTGCTAAGGTCGTGGCCATTCTTTGAATGATGCCAAGGATATCCGGGACATGGTTATTAAGCCCCCAAAGGCGTTTAAACAAACAAAACAGCATTTTCAAACGGGTTAATTTGACTGCACATAACCAAGACCGGTTAAGGTCAATTCCCCGACCAAGCGGTATTTTATATACCGTACCCCAAGCCCGTATAGGGAAAATAAGTTAAACGTATTTACCTGAGCAAAGTATAAACCAAATATAACGAGTGCACGTAGCTTTTACTGGGCTCCTAGATCTGGAAATTAAGGTTTTAATAACCTATTAGAATCCTAACGGGTCTTAAGCTTAGACCGGTTAGTTTTTAATATAAAGATTACGGTTTTAAACGCACAATAAGGCGAGGACCGTTTTAGAATGTGGTTTTGTCCCAACAAGCTTGCACACTTGTTTTATATGGGTAACATAATCACATTCTGGATTTTGAGACCAAAAAGATATGGTTTGACCCGTTTCGGCTAATATGGCCAAACTAGTCACATAAGCCGATCCGAACGCGTATAATGCGTAACGAGTAACTATAAGAGTCAAATACAAGTTTCTGAAGTCAATATGCTCAAAATATGTTGTGATATCAGAATGATACCTTCCATTATGCCCCAAATGATTTTAAACCAAAACTATGCCTCATAAGGGCGTTTTGGTCATTTTATAAGGTGAAAAAGGGCTAAAATGATAACCTGAGTTACAGGTCTGAATATATTAGTAAATATGCTTTATTTACTAAGTTATAACAGTAGGGTATCAAATTTTTGTGAAATTTATTATCTTTAACCTTACTATGCACCGAATGGGCATTTTGGTAATTTCACATGTGCCTAAAAGGTCACTTCTGGAATTTTGAGTTCAAAACATTTGCCTACTATTTAGAATATAAAAATTTACTAATTACATCAGTAGGTTCAAACCCTTAAGCTTAATAAGGCTCTAGTGCATACTTATGCGTTAAAAATGCCTAAAAGGCGATTTGGAGCCAATTCCGGGTTTTCTGTAAAAAGCTGGTATTTTTAATATTCCAGAAGGCTCAAAATAATTTATTTATTATAACAAATCAGTAGAAATTGGTTTGAGGTCAAAAGGATTTGTAAAACTCATTTTATGGCTAAAAAGGGCAAAACCGGCATAAACCGAATTAATCTTAGAACACTAAGTTATGCTCAGCCTAAAAATAAATAAAAATCACCCAAAAATCCCAAAATATAATTTTATAACAGTGGGTAAAAAGTTTGGTATAAAAATTTGGGTTTTGGTAGGCTATACATAATTTACGCTATTTAACTATCAAAGAAGCCCTTAATTACGCTATTGAGCATAACTCTTAATCTAGACCTCAAACTGACTTCAAATTTTGGGTGCAAGTTTATAAATCAGTAGCTAAGGTGCCTACCCTTTTACATTTTCAAAAATCACGTTTTAAGGTCAAATGGGCATAATGGTCAACATATAAGCGATTAACAGAAACATGCATGTGAATAGGATATCCAATGAACCAAGTTGTATAATCTCAGAGAGTTATACTAACATGTAAATAGGTTCAAAAGAAGCTCTAAGGCAATCCTAATCTTGGCTTAAACGGGTCAGAACTGAAAGTCAAAGAAGAAGTCAAACTTTGCGATTTTCGGTTCCAAACCGAGCCTAAACTGAAAATTGTCGAGTTGAACATGTTGGAACATGTTCTTACATTAATTACCAAGTTATTTTACTGATCAAACAGGTTGCATGTAACCTACATTGCTAATTATGCATTAATTCGCAATTAACCTTTCTGTTGACTTTTTATAATAAACTTTGACTCGACAATTAGCATAGTTAGAGTGGGATTCTGGAAATACCCTGTTCAGGGTTTGTTACCCAGATAATTACCTACTTATAGGTATTTTTAATTCGGGATATTAATGAGTAATTATAGACTAATCCCAAAGTCAAACCTTAATTACGATGGTTTGACTTTTAGCTAAATAACTAAGCTAAAAGTAATTAGAGAGGGTTAAGGACACTTACAAGAGTCCTAAGAAGGATTAGGGATTTAATGAGAACTTGATGTTGTCCAGAAAAGCTCCAGAGAAGTCTTGAACCAAAGTTGCAAGTGAGCATGTAAAGTGTTCACAACTTCAAGCTCTTATATAGTGAACCTTTAGGTCCAAGATGATGCCAAGATAGTCTAGAGTGGTTACAAGATCATCCCAGGTGTCTCTATGATGCTATATACTGCCTAGCAAGTCCCTGGTTTCGAAAACCATTCATTTAAGTCGGTGTAACAGGCTGAACAGGCAGCTGTCCATTTTCTGCTGCCAGCGACTGCCTTACGGACCGTAAGCTTAAGGCCTTGCGGTCCGTAAGCCCCTCTTGCGGACCGTATGCTGAAACAGTTACGGTCCGTAACCGACCCTTGCTGAAATCGCCCAGGTACCCTCCTTACGGACCGTAAGACTAGGGCCTTGCGGTCCGTAACCGGTGGTCAGAAAACAAAAATTTCACAAACTTCAAGTCTTGACCATGCAACCTCGTGGATTCCGAATTACATGCTAACTTTCTCAGTTGTGGGACCTAGTGGCTCAGCCATTGCATGCTTGTATGTCCCTTACATTTTTCTACAACCTTGGCATCTTGTAATCTTTTAAAGTGACGGATATTTCTAAGTCTTGGATTCTCACAAGAGTTGGTCATGTTAGTTAACTATTATTAATTTCTTTTACACAAGAATTTTATTCAGCATTTTAGTAACAACATTCCCAATAATCCAAATTCCATATAAAAGATGGAACTTTAGAAACGACCGGTTAATACATATATATATATATATATAAGATGTTTATCAAACGATTTAAGGATCTTGGGATTTATAAATTTGGGTCGCTCAGAGGTATTTTAATAACATGTCGCCCCTGGGTCGTTCAGAGGTATTTTGAAATAACATGGCGCCCTTGCATTTAAAATCCTACCATACATCTTTATATTTAATCCGGTTTCCCTGACACGTTTGTCCCTCATGACACGTGTTTTTATTTTATTGGACAGGAATTTCCGAGGTGTTACACCAATGATCGCTTTCTGGGCTGATTTCTAATCAGCTCAAGATCTAAGGAAGATAAAAACAATACTAGTGAATCTCTCTCCACGTCTTGCAAACGTGGGGGGACCTCACGACCTGCGTTAGGCTAATCGAACCCCTGAACCCTTTTACCCCAGAGATATCGCTACAGGCCTTGGTCTATTATTTGTTGCATCAACAAGTTGGCACCCACCGTGGGGCTACGCCGCTTACTTTATCTTAAAAACCAGTTGTGTAGCTCCATTTTCTCTTTACATCGTGTCTGAAAGCGAGTCTCTCGGTTAGGTAAATCAGGTGCCTAACAACACCGATCTAACACCAAATTCGGGTCGGATCTCACCGGTCCTATCTACACCTCTTTCTACTCCCGGAAGTACTCCACCAGGATATGTTCCCGGAGTTCACTTCTTTTCAAACACAAATCCATCTCGATCAGGGGTTGAACCTACTCAAATCGATGTAATGCATACACCGGAACACATAGATCTAACACCCGAGTGAGTAGCTAGAAATTTCTTACAACTAAGATCTTTTCTCAACTAGCGTGTGAGCTTAGAAAGTGAAAAAAGGGTGAGAATAAGACTAAATTATGAGGAGTCTAAACCCTCATTATCACATGGCCCTCCATCTCTTCCTTTTAGCAGTTCACGTTCAGCCACATCTTATATTGAAGCTGGTCCTAGTGTGACAGACCAACCATTCAAGCCCTTTAGCTTTTGAGGATGCCAGGTCCAACCGTTTTTCCCTTATTTACCTCCCAACCCGTTACAACCGGTGCACCTATGGGGCATAAAACCACTCTTGATCAATTATGGCAGTCACCAGCTTCAAGTGTTCCCCCTCCCATTGCTACTTCGTGAAAACAAGCAATGGCCACCCGGCCTTTGGCTCGAGGTGCGGTCATGAGCACATCCATGGGAATGCCTTATACAGTAAGCCTTTAAGGCTTTAACCTTATGACATAGATAATGGCATCTTTTATGAGTACCATCAGAAAGCCTTTAAGGCTTTAACCTTATGCCCTAGCTGATGACACAGATGATGGCAACATTTCCTTTGCAGCACGTGAAAACTGGACGATGACACAGAAAGCCTTCAAGGCTTTAACCTTAATTTCATCAACCAAGTGCCAACCACTCACCAGGATACCTAAAGCGGTAACCCAGCTTCAAGGGTAATAAAATACCTCTCAAAACCTTACAAGCCCAACAACTTGTCTTGCTTCTCCCAACAAATCGTTGATTACGAAGATGCCATCACGGTACTGAGGACCACCTCCAAATCTTCGCCGGGACTGCAAGAATTGAAAAATGACCCAACTCAGAATGTTGTCTCATGTTCATGCAAACCCTTGGAGGGCCTTCTGGCATATGGTTCAATGACCTTCCTGGACGAAGCGTTCAGACCTTTGACGATCTTAGCAAAAGTTCCCTATAATAACGGAGGCATGTCAATGACGCCACGGTAATCTTCCAGACCAAACAACGTGGTGATGAAAGTCTCAGAGACTTCATCAAAAGTTACAAGAAGGAAGGTTTAACTTACGCCGATGAAAAAATTAGGGTCGCAGGGTTCATGAATGCTAAATTCCAAATATCTCACAAGAGACTTCAATAAATGCCTGCCCAAAACCCTTGAAGAAGCACTCAAAAGGGCTAAAGCCCACATTCAAGGAGAATAAGCTGTATATATAAAAAAAAACCTCTTAACTAGAGCTTCTAGTATGGCTCTTATGACAAACGGTTCAAAGGTTCGGATTCCAGAAGGCCTGAAGGCCGGAACCCTCCAAGCCGAGAAAAAACCATATACTTTACAGCCTTAACCAAGACTCCGCACGAGCTCTTGGCAACCGAAGAGGTAAAACACAGCTTCCGCCCTCCTCAACCTTTTGTCAAAAAAACAAAAGATTAGAAAAATCAAGCTAGTATTGTGAGTTTCACGAATAGAAAGGTCACCATACCAATGATTGCTTCCAACCCAAAAAGAGGATCGAAGAAGCCGTCAAGTCCGAACTGGCTCACTTCGTTGAAGGGGTCAAGGGCAAGATGGTTGAAAAATAAAAGGTAGGAAGCGAACATGGTCGACCTTGAAAACAAAGCTTCCCACAAACGCCATCATTTTAAGGCATGGAAACGTATATGTTTGTTTCCCACCATCAGAAGGAGAGTTGCTTTCAAACCCTCTGGTGATGGAATCCAACATAGGAACCATCAAGACACAAAAGGCTTATAATGACACCGGTGCAACCACCAAAATCATGTTTGAGAAAGGCTTTAACCCTCTCAGCGACGATGAACGTTCAAAGCTTCAACAGTCTGAATCCTCTATCAAAGGTATCGCAGACATACCTATCAAGCCTTTAGGCCAAATAACCCATTATGTTTGTTCAACGAGAGAACAAGGGGACGAACCGAACAACTCACTTCCGCGGTGATGAATATCCCTTCCAACTATGATATCATCATAGGAAGGCCACGGCAAGGTGTGTTCGGAATGGCAGTTTTAGTTGGTCAAGCACTGTGAAGTTTCCCACTGAAAAAGGGATAGCAACCCTTCAACCTACCCAAGAAGCTTTTGTGGTTGAAGGGGAAAGCTCAAGAAAGGACGAAGACGATGAACAAGGGTTGAACATAAACCCAAAATATCCTCAACAGGGGATAAGGGTAAACACTAACCTTTACAATGAAACCCTCTCATAACTTGAAAAGCTGCTCTTGCACTATGTATTTGCTTGATGCCCCGAAGATATGACCAGCATCCCTCGTAGCATTGTTGAAACATGAGTTATGGAACCCACCTGATGTTAAGCCCATTATACAAAAGAAACGGAGTCAAGCCCCTAAAAAAAGCCTTGCAGAATGCTAAAAGATGGAAAAGCTTGTTCTAGCCGGAACCCTTCGAGAGGTCAAGTATCAATCATGGGTGGCCAAGCCGGTAATGGTTTAAAAACCCGACAAGTCTTGGAGAATGTATATCGATTTTAAAGACTTGAACAAAGCACGCCCAAAGGATTGCTACCCGCTGCTCTGGATAGACCTCAAGGTTAACTCACTCACGGGCTTCTCGTGTTTTCTTGACACCTAAAAGGGTTACCATCAGATCCTAATGAAAGAAGAAGACAAGTAAAAAAAACCGCATTACACACTGATAAAGGTATATTTCGCTACCAAAAAATGCCTTTTGTTTTAAGAAACGCAGGTGCCACTTATCAACGCCTGGTTGACAAAGCGTTTACCGAACAAACTGGAAAGAACATAGAAGCTTATGTTGAAGATTTGATGATTAAGAGCAAAACGGAATACCAAATGCTCAATGACATACAAGAAACCTTCCAAACCTCGAGAAAGATAAACATGAAAGCTTAATCCAGTCAAGTGCTCGTTTCTAGGGCACATCATGGGAAAACAAAGCATAAAAGCCAACCCTCAAAGGATGTGCTAACAAGAAAGGCTTTCAATGGAAAGCCTACAGCTTTGAAGCGTTTTACCTCAAAAGGAAGCCTTCAACCAAATGAAGCAACACTTGGCTTCACTCCCAGCCATTTCGGCTCCAGAAACAGGAGGAACGACCTCTATCTACCTTTCGATTGCTGAAAATACCATAAGTACGGCTCTAATCATTGAACGAAACAAAGTTCAGATACCCGTTTACTTTTTCAAAACTTCAAAATTAGCAGAAATCAAATATTCTTCTTTATAAAAAAAAAAAAAAAAAAAAAAAAAAAAAAAAACTTGCTCTGGCCCTAGTCCAAACGGCTAGAAGGCTTCGAAGGTACTTTCAGTCACACCCGATACAAGTGATCATTGACTAACCAATTAAGAATGTGCTTGAAAAAACAAGAAAATTCCGGCCGATTAGCCAAATGAGTTGTGAAACTAGGTGAACACAAAATCACCTATGTCCTGAGAAAAGTTGTCAAAGCTCAAATCTTGGCTGACTTCATCTTGTAAGTCCCTAAAGAAGCCATAACAGAAGTTAATACAACTGCAGTTGAACCATCCAACCCTGATACCTGGAAGCTTTTTACCGATGAAGCTTCCAGCATTGAAGGGTCAGGAGCAGGGCTAGTTCTAATTGATCCTAACGAATTGTAATTCACGTATGCCCTTCGTCTTGAATTTCTGTCTACAAAAAACAAAGCTGAGTATGAAGCACTGATTGTTGGGCTCAAGCTTGCAAAATATGGGTGTCAAAAGGCTTCAAGTCTTCACAGACTCGTTGCTTGTTTCAAACCAAATAAGTGACAACTACATAGCCAAAGAAATGGGGGTTCAAAAGCTTCAAGTCCTTACAGACTCTCTCAAGCTAAGACAATAACAGCTACATAGCAAAAGAACCCAACCTGTATTAGTACCGAGAGAAATCAAAGGAATTGATGAACACATTTCAAACATTTTCCATCAAAAAAGTTCCAAGATCTCAAAACAAGAGAACTAATGCACTAAGCAAACTTGTATCTCCTACGTTTGCCCACCTCACCAAGAAGGTACTAATTGAGGTGTTAAAAACCTCATCCATCCAAAGACTTGAGGTTCAAGATGTGATCACTAAAAAAGGGCCAAATTGGAGGACTCCCATTGAAAGGTTCCTCAAAATGGTGAATTACCTAATGACCAGACTGAGGCTAAAAGGGTTTGTATCAAGTCAAGGCAATATGTGTTACAAGGAGATATCCTTTACAAAAAGGATACCTTGCACCACTACTTTGATGCGTTGGCCCAGAACAAAGCCAATATCTGATCAAAGAGGTTCACGAAGGGATATGTGGAGCTCATTGTGGCCCAAAATCGGTAGTGTCAAAGTTGATGAACCTCGAACACTTTTGGCCTTCCATGCATCGAGATACCTCCGAACAATTGCGAAAGTATGAAGCTTGTCAGTTACATGCTCCGGTACCCAAAAGCCTCAAACATGACCCCGTTCCCATCTCCTCGGCTTGGCTATTTCACAAGTAGGGAATAAACATCGTTGGTCCATCCCCACTAGCCAAATGAGGAGTCAAGCTCTTATTGGTAGCCGTGAACTACTTCACCAAGTGGCCAAAAGTAAAACTATTGGCAAAAATCTCAGGGAAACAGGTCATTGATTTCGTTTACGAAAACATAATCTGTCGTTTTGGGCTCCAGGGGTACTAGTCACGGATAACGGGAAGTAGTTTGCTGAGAAGCCTTCTAGCTCCTGGTGTAAGGAGTTCAGAATAACCCAAATATTCAGCTCGGTAGCTCACCCATAATCCAACGACCAAGTTAATAGGATAAACAACAACATTGTTGAAAGGATTAAATCTCGATTGGAAAGATACGACAACAACTGGCTCGAATAGCTTCCCAATGTGCTATTGGAAATTCGAACAACCAAGAAAACGAGCCACAAGAAAACACCCTACAGCCTAATGTTTGGATCAGAGGTTGTAATCCTAGCTGAAATCGGAGTAACAACACAAAGAACATTTAACATTGACCTCGAGCCAAATAAGAAAGAGACGATGTTGAATTTGGAACAACTCGAATAGGCTCGTGATTAAGCAGCCATACAAAAAGCAAGGTACAAGCAAAACATGGAATTGCATTACAATACACGGGTGAAGCATGAACACTTCAAGCCTGGGGACCTCGTGCTTCGAAATAATGAGGCCTACAAGAAAGAAAGCCAAGGAAAGCTCGGCCCTAAATAGGAAGGGCCATACACTATCCTTAAAGCCCACAAAGGGGGATCATACAAGCTGGCAGGTTCGCAAGGCAAAAAGCTTCCCCGCCATTGGAATGGCAAAAACCTTAAAAGGTTCCATGTTTAACCAAAACGTATTACAAATAGTTCCCAAAAGTTGTTCTATTCCCCTAGTAATCAAAGTACTTTGAAATGAATGAACGATAAATCAAAATTTGTCTTTCTATCCTATAATCAGGTTGAGAACCTAGCAAGAAACTCCATGGCAAGGGCCATGTAAGGGGATGAGCTCCCAGGCCACATCGCTCAATAGGTTCAAGGGTTGAATGGACCTATATAAGGGGTGAGTTCCTAAATCAATACAACTCCATGAGACTCAGAGAAATCTTAAAAATCATGTCTCATAGACGGGTTTGAACAGCCTACACCAAATGTTCCTTAAGCCCAAACATTGGCTTACGAACCAAAAAGACTCTAAGTGAATGTCATACATAGGATAGAGGTTGTATCTTCTTGTTAAAAATATCCTAAGGCTAAGTGACTGCAGCACTGAACCCTTTAAGGTATAAATAACATAAGATGCACCACCCAAAACAAAGACAGCATGCAAAATCAATGAAAACGCAAGGGAATAAATAGAACAACATAGAAAGATAAGTTAAAGATAGCAGGGGCCATACTGGCCATCAAACATAAAACATTGTCCACAAGCCTTCAAGGCTTTAACCACCAAGGGATCTAGACGGTTCCTTTAAAATAAAAAGATGTTCAAACAAACAACCCATAACATGGTTCGACATGCTAAGAAAGCTATGAATTAAGGCCTCTTCTTCACTTAGCAACGTCAGGGATGGTAGACTTTGCTGCATCATCCTTCTTCGAACCTCCATCATCTTGGGTCTTTTTAAGCCTTCCTCTTTTTCCTCCCTGCTGCACCAGCTACCTCAGAGGCTTTAAGGCTTGAACCCTTTGAGCCCTCACCACCTTCAGAACACGTTTCCTCGCTATCTCCAAAGCAAGGACGTTTCTTCGAGAGGGACTTCAACACTTCATTACAAACAGCCTCATTAAGGCCCTTGGGTTTTAGCTCTTGCAAGACAGGCAAAGATTTACCAAAACACTTGGAGACTTCACCCACATAAGGGTAAACCATATGCTCAATCTTAAAAATTGTTCCCTTGAAGACTTTGAAGGCTTTGGGTCGAAAAAGAGAAGACTTTTCCTAAGGCTCCCCAGGTTCACAAAGCTTTGTAACCAGCAAACAAACCTTGGTGTCTCACATGAGCAAGAAGCTTGGTGTACACATCACCCAAGACTTTGTCGAACTCCGACGAATGGAGAAGATAGGTAACCACTTGCTGTAATCCATGCTCAATGAGCCGTTTATTATCACCAGTTTCCTGGGAAAGTGAAGCCTTTAACCCTTCTTTCTCCTCCAAGGAGGCTACTTCTGAACCTCCAAAGCAGCCCTATCAACCCTGACTTGAACCCTGTCAGCTTCCAAGCGTTTTTCCAACTCAACCATCTCAGTCTTGTGCTGGGAAGAAAGCTCATCAATCCTCAACATCAGCTTTTCTCCCTCCCAGCATAACCCTCTGCCTCCTTCTTTAGAGTAGCTAGTGAAGCCTTCATCTCATCCCTCTTCTTCGAGAAGACATCATATTCTCGCATCCTCTTGCGAAATCGGGATACACCCTCTGGAAGCAAGGCAACAAGGTTACAAGCACCCATTACCATTTTTCGAAATCATCAAGTCATCATCCATAGATGAGCAAGAACCTCGAACAACAGGAGAATCAAAGTGGGTAAGAACATCTTCACAAACGAATGAAGGCTTGAAGCTGTCACCAACTGTGACCTTCCAATCCGGCACATAAACCTCCCCTGGATTAACATTGGTGGAACCTTCACCACCCTTCCCGGAACCCTTCAAGCTCACAAACTTTTTACCCGCCAAACCACCAAGGGCCATCCCTTGTCCTTTTTGATTTTCCCCAACCCCAACTTCTAAATCATCTGAAGCCTCTATGTCATTACTTAGTTCCACTGGCTCAGAAGCCGATGGTTGGTCAGCAGTCTTTATCAAACAGCAGCTCGAACGACGAGTAGAGACCTTGGAAGCACCGACCCTAGTAAAGCCTTTGACATTTGGAAGGTTCACATAACCTGAACCCTTGAACCTGTGTTCAGCACCTCTGGCAACAGCATCTTCACCGGGGGTGGCCTCAGCATCCCCAAACACAACATCAGAGGTATCATCACTCTTGATAAAGCATAAGGCAAAATCATCATACCCTGATCATACCTCATGAGCACAGGGTCATGATCCGGCCTGTCCCACAAGGTACTCACACCCATCAATACTAAAAGGTGTTCAGGAAAGGGACGAAGCCTTGAAGGACACTTCCTAATGGCTTTTAAACAATCTAGTTCAGACTCAAATGGCTTAAGCTTGTTTAACATAGCATCGGGGTGCCTCCAAACAAGCTTGAAGAAAACAATGGACTCAGAAATCCAGAAAATTCGGTCCTTCCAAGAACAAACGGTAGTAACCATAGACGAAATTAAACACACATCAACCTGAGATGTTTCAAAGGTAAAACAATCGTCGTTCTTGGCTAACTGAAAGAAACGGCGGAACAACAACAACGATAGGTCATACCCTATCGCTGGACACAAAACATCAAAGTGTAAAACCCTAGCAAGACCTTAAGGGTGTAACTGAACAAACGACACATGATAATACTTTAAAATATTCAGAACAAAGACTGAAAACGGATGACACAAGTTGGAAAACTCGAAATGACAGCAATAAAGAGCAATCGAACCAGCGGGACACTAATCGATCGATTTATCTAAACCCGGAGCCACCGGATTAAACTTTGGATCGATCCCCCATTATTTACAAAAAGCCTCAACTTCCTCTAGTGAGACAAGAATAACTCACATACATATCTTTGCTAGCACCCAGGAGAGACGATCGAAAGAAAAAATAAAGTGAAATCTAGGAAATTATTTTTACGCAAAAGGCAAAAAACTGCCATCCATCACATTAACTGTCATTTCAAAATTCAAATCCAAAAAAAAACTTAGTCGCCTGATAACCTTTCAAGCCTTGAAGCCTTTAAGCAATAAAAATTGTGTACAAAAGTCAGAAGCATTTGAGCTTACACCCCAAATACCTCTGACTTGGGGGGCTAATGACGGGGGTAGCTCAAACCTTAATAACCTGATTAGAGACACAACAGCTTAAAAGGTTGAAAGGTTAAAAGGTTCCGAAATAGTCCAACGGTCATGAACAGTAAAAAGGACAAGCACAGTGTCCAGTTACATCAACACTTAACGTGTGAAACCTTCTGCCCAGCCGCAACCAGAACATGTGGGAGAGCACACCCTTTTGTCCGCAGGTCCAAACCCTTCAACCCCCAAAATGGGCAAACCCCTCACTGCAAGCACAGATTCACTAGTCACGGGTTTCTCCTTTGAGAAACACATTCCCCTATAAAATGCATGTCATTCCACCATGTCATTCACTCCAGAATCAGCAGATGTCACTCTAACTCTTTGATTCTCCTTCTCCCTCTTGAGAACTAGCTTCATGCTTGCTTCTCTTCTTCACACTAAATAATTCATCTTCTCCAATGATCGCTTTCTGGGCTGATTTCTAATCAGCTCAAAATCTAAGGAAGATAAAAACAATACTAGTGAATCTCTCTCCACGTCTGGCAAACGTAGGGGGACCCCACGACCTGCGTTAGGCTAATCGAACCCCTGAACCCTTTTACTTCAGAGATATCGCTACAGGACTTGGTCTATTATTTGTTGCATCAACAATACCAAAGTACACTTTTTTTTCAATCATTAGTGAGGGTTTCCAGAAATCAAATGAGATCATGTTTAAATGGACACGATTCTTTTTTCCTGAAAGTACTCGTAATACCATGTATCCACATAAAAATTTTGCATTTGACTTTTAACTTTACATAGTTCATTTTATATTATAAGAAAGAGTTAAATGCCATTTTAGTCCCTGTGGTTTGGGCCATTTTGCCAGTTTAGTCCAAAGGTTTCTTTTTAACCTGTGGGTACAAAAAGGTTTCACAGTTGCCATTTTAGTCCACTGAGTTAACTTCATCCATTTTTTCTGTTAACGAGAAGGCCAATTTGGTCATTTTGTATGTAATTCTGTTAACTAAAAGGCCAATTCGGCCATATAAAATGACCGAATTTGCCTTCTCGTTAACAGAAAAAATGGATGAAGTTAACCCAGTGAACTAAAATCGCAACTGTGAAACCTTTTTGGACCCACATGTTAAAAATGAAACCTTTGGACTAAACTGGCAAAATGGCCCAAACCACAGAGACTAAAATTGCATTTAACTCTATAAGAAATTCATCTTGTTCTTTTCCATCCATATCTTCTTCCACAATTTGTCGGATTTTCTTCTCTTTTTAAATGACCATGTTCATATGTTAAATGTGTGGTATCTTGATGATGATACGTAAGAGCCGCCTTATACAAATTTTAGAATAGATTAGAACAAGCATACGATCATCTAAGTAATCCAAAAAGCAATATTCAATGTTATCAACTACATTAAGCAATATTCAATGTTATCTACTACATTAAGCCATATTCCTTGGCGAAGCTTAGGGGTCGATTTTTCCTAATTCCGGGGGCGAAAACGTATATACCTAAAAATTTCTATACGAAGGTACTGTTCATAACACTACGCGTCGAAAAGTTCAAGAAAGTGGGGGGGGGGGGGCGCCCCCTCCCGCCCCAAGGAAGTTGCGCCCCTGACTACAATATTTGTAAAACGATAATTTAAAAAATTAATAAAGCAATATTTATGCATGAATTTTGCATGTGGACATACTTTAAACAATGTTGATAAGGCCACACGGGGTGGCATCGTTATGGGCCGTGATACAATAGTATCACTCGTGGAACACCACCCCGCCTAATTCCATCACTAGTGATGGAGTATAACGAGTTATATGTATAACGCGTTGAAAAACTTTGGTGATGAATGTGTATCTTGTACATTGTGCATTAATACTTGTACATTGAAATCCCATCACTAGTGATACTACCCCCCTCCTCCCCTAAGTTTTGCATATACTTTAAACAAATTAGGTGATTAAATTTATTTCAAACTAAAAGGAAACCTGAATAACCATCGATGAAAGTTTAAGAGGTGTGACGTACACACTCATTGAAGACTAGTACAATCTTTGAACTCAATTAGGGCTCTGTTTTAATGGAATTTATGACACCCTTGGTCGTTTATCCAGGTGTTCGACCCACGAAAACATTTGTCTCTATATCATAGTTCACGGGACTCCAAACTAATTTAAAGTTATGTGTGTTTTAAGTTAAATCTCTTTCTAAACTTTTTTTAATGTAGTTGATCCATTAATGAGTTTCATGTGAAGTTTATATTTTTAGAGAAATTATGTGTTATTCAATATATATTACTCAAGGTGAGGGAAAAAAAAAAAAAAAAAAAAAAAAACCCTAAAATCAAAAACTCCATTATCAGACAAAATCTTGTTGTCCATGGCTTTATAGTCTAGTGGCATTTTCGGGGTGGTATAAGGCTTTGAGATCAATAGGTTCTGCGTTCGATTCTCACAAAGAGGTTTTTCTCATATTTATTGGATTTCTTTCTGAATTGGTGTATATGCATTATGCCTAGTGGAGATGGATGGATCGGATGATTCCGCTTGTGACACGATGATACTTCAGTGATGCGTCAGTATCCAAATTTGCCGTTAAAAAAAAAATCAAACAAAATCTTCTAACTTACGTAATTCCCCTCATTGTTACTTGAACTTGGTCATAATCAGTTAATAACTCCCGTAGAATCTGCGGATTCCCATGCCTTTGAGATTACGCGTCCGGCTGAGATTTGTTTCCAAACATTAAATAACATACCTAACTAAAATAATTAAAATAAATAAAACATAATTGTTATAATTTACATGTTTTTAATATTTTCCATTTTGTAAGGCTGTAAGGTATTCGGCTCCCTTGGGGTTGCACCGCCCATCGCACGATCTCCCTATTAGGTGATAATAATTTATATTTTTATTCTAAAGTAGAATATAATGATTTTGTTGGAATATATTAACAGAACACATAGATAGTTTTTCTTTATGTAGCAATCTTAACGAGATTTGGGTCACAAATGACTTTGTTCATCTACTATGTTTTGTGATTAATACGTATTTACAAAAAAATAGGTTAAATTGTGTGGTTATATAAAAATTATAAACATCTGTATGTATGTCATTCAACGTTAATAACTTTATAAATCTACTTTAATGACGAGTGTACTTGCATGTATACATGCATAGATGCATATGTTAATTACATAATATAAGTCTACAAAAATACTAGGTTATAGACAGGCCCGTGTATTATACACAAATTTATATAAATTCTATAACTTAATAATGTATACACCAATTTATATAAGTTAATAATGTGTACACTATTTTTAAATTAAAATTTATATAACAATACACAACTAAATTATTTTTATTCATACAACAACTTACAACAATTTGATGGGTAATGAAGGTAGCAAACCATAGAACTTTATTTCAAGTCGTGATTTTATCTAAAAGTAAATAAAAAATTCAAAACATTGAGGTTAGATTTGTTTCTTTGGCCATGACCGAACCAACTAGTTATCACTTTTACGTTTTTTTTTTTTTTTCTTAATTGATAGTGATAACTAGTTGGTTTGGTCTGTTTAAATTAAGAAAGGTTTCGTCTTCCAGTTGTACGGGAAGCCAAGTTCAGAGAATAGAACTGTCTTGAATAAATCAAAGTGTTGTTTAAAATTTACAAACACGCAAAATAATTTGGAAAGACAAATAAAATCCCTTAATTAGATGAACGAGTTTAAAAAGTATTAATTGAAGTGGTTTTAACTACGGTTAGATATGGCATAATTATCATATATTTACGATATTTAATTGAAAAAAGTAATTATGACATGTATCTTAGTCATATATACATATGAGCATATTGTTAAAATTTTAAATTGGAGGTGTTGTCATATGACATTAATGAGAATCGTTTATTAAAAGTATGATATGTTAAACACATTTATATAATCTTAGAGACAAAGGTCGGTGGGGTTTTCCCGCCGACAAAAGCAGTCCAACTTTCACAAATGCCAGTTTTGTTCCTCACTCATATTCTGTCCTTTTCTTCCTTAGTCTTCATACGTACACATACATCACACACAGATAGAGCACAGATAGATAGAGAAAGAGTTTTAGAGAGAGAAGCATAAAGAGAGGGAGGAGATCAGAGATGAGATACTAAAGGAGGTCGGCCATGGCCTATCGGAACTAAATCAACGTCCTCACAAGAAGCTTTTCATGATTTCATCTTGGATTTCAAAAGGGATGTTATCTTTCATCTTAATCTTGGTATGAACGATGCTTTATGTTAGGACATGTCGATAATTTTTATTAAAAAAATAGGAAGTGGGATGGGATGGGATGAGTGGCTGAACAAAGGAAAAACATAACCCTAATTTTGAAACATTAAACACCTTAGCTAGCTCTCTCTCTCTCTCTCTCTCTCTCTCTCTCTCTCCACGTCTCCATGGTTGACTCCACACTTCACCCCTTTAGAGCATATTCGTGTCTTAACAAGTTGTGTTCATGACTTAATAGGTCATATAATGTGTTGGTAAGTTTTTTCATGTCATAACAGGTCGTGTTCATGTAACCTATTTATTATAAGGCTTGTGTTTAAAAAAACTAACATGATAAGATTTCGTGTCGTATTCGTATTTACATGTTTCTTGTTCGTGTCTTATCATGTTTGTGTCTTAACATG
This sequence comes from Helianthus annuus, assembly GCF_002127325.2. Taxonomy (NCBI): domain Eukaryota; kingdom Viridiplantae; phylum Streptophyta; class Magnoliopsida; order Asterales; family Asteraceae; genus Helianthus; species Helianthus annuus. The sequence goes on from NC_035436.2 coordinate 31,805,049, forward strand.
TCATGTCTAACACGCTTTGTCATCCCAATTTTTTTTCTTTTTAATTTGTTTTAATTAAAAAGTTAGTAATGTTATGTATGTATGAAACACACGTCTTTCCTAATCAACCAAAGGCTACTACGATCAAATTCCCATTTATTAACTATGCTATTCAGTGTGAGAAACTTAATTAATTGTTAATTAGCTTCATGAATCATGCATGCATTAGTTTAAGCTAATCAAAATATTCTTGAGTTTGTTGAGAAAAAGGGTAATTAAAATAATTAAGAAGACTTGTATTGACTTTAATTAGTCAAACCAATTATTTAATTGACACGCATGAGGAAATAATACAATGTACAAAAGGACAAACCGTCTTTTATCAAGCTACTTTATTCAATCGAATACTTTAATCGAATCCTTCTATCAAAGCTAGTAATATAATAATAATAATAATAATAATAATAATAATAATAATAATAATAATAATAATAATAATAATAAAATAATTCGTTTAGAGATTGTTCTATTGCCACAAAGATTTGGAAACTTGTTGCATGTCTGGCTTTTGCTTGATGTGGATTTTTTGATAATGGTACGACCAAAAACTATCGTGGACATGCTAGACACCTTGTTGATCTTGACTAAACGGAAAAGATTGATTGTGTTTGTTTGTTTGTTTCATGATGTGTTGGGCTAGAGGCGTCTCTGAAAATTCACGTATAATGTTCGAGATTGAAAAAATGTGTCCTTCCAATATGTTTTGTTATCATTTAAAAAAAAATTAAATTAGCATTGGGCTCAATAAACCTAATTTCAAGTGAGCTAAGTTCTAAACCATAAAAAATAATTTGTAAATAAGCCTATATTGGAAGTGGTATGTGTTTATTGTTTCAAAAAATAACATATACGTATCGAATTTTTTTAAATTGTATGTCCCTCAAAATCGCGGGTCTTGTGCAGAGGTCCTCCTCGCACGCCATCAAAGCCTCCCATGTGCTGGGCTATTGAGATTTAGGAATATGTTGCTCTATCAGCCGAAAGAGATTCGAAGCAGATAAATTATTTATTTAATTATTTATAATTCATTTATTTGGTACTCTAATAGAAATTGTAAATGTAAGTTTGCTTAGGATGAGTGGCTGAAAAATCCTCTGCTCTTGAGGTAAACTTTTTCCTTTGAGCCTCGCTCCTTGTCATGCCTTTTTTATAAATCACTTCGGTTGTTCATAAAAGATAATAAAAAAAAATTATGTATTAGTGCAAGGAGACCCCTATGAGAATATGAAAAACTTGTAAAACTTATGACTACCTAAGATTAATAAAGAGCATATATATGATGAGGGTAAGGATAACCTAAGATTAATAAAGAGCATATATATGATAAGGGTAAGGATAGTGTAAAAAGTGCTTAAAGTGTGAGAAGTGTGAGAAGTGTATTATAACTAGTGTTGCAGAAATCGGCCTAGGCGCTAGGCGGCCACTTACTGCCTAATTTTGAGCTAGTCGGTCAATTAATCAGCCATGTTCAAAATCGGTCAAGGGCGGTCCCTAGGCGGTCAAAAATCGGATTAATCGGACTATATTAATCGGTCAAAATCGGTCCTAGGCGGTCAAAATTGGTCAAAATCGGTCAAAATCGAACCATACTATTTGAAACTTAAAGTATGTATGTGAATTTTGAAGTATTATTTTTATATTGTTGGGTATATATATATATAATTTTGAAAAAATACATATAAAAATCCCATTCCGATTAATCTCGATTAATCCCTAGGCGGTACTTCACCGCCCGACTAACGCCTAGCGCCTTCTACGACATTGATTATAACACTATATATAATACTATACAACAACATATAAACACCGTATAATAATATGTAACACCATATAGTACCATATAACACTATGTAACACTATATATAATTATATAACAAATATAACACTATACATCTATCATTGACATGCTATCAGACAACCTATAGTGTTATATTTGTTATATAATGATATATAGTGTTACATAGTGTTATATGGTATTATATGGTGTTACATACTGTTATACGATGTTTATATGGTGTTATACAGTATTATATATAGTGTTATAATACACTTCTCACACTTTGAGCACTTTGAGCACTTTTTACAGGATCCTTTACCTATATGATGATCCTTACAAAGTAACAATCACAAAAAATGATTGCTGATATGTATCAAATTCGATAGAATATTTGCAAATAGTGATCTCTTATTCAAAGACGATAGTGTAAACCTCAAATCAAAAAATACGGAGTTGACATACGGTGGATTTGTTACCATTCACTCGAAGCGCTATCAATTTAATTTGTATTTAAGTTGTGAGATCTCCTGTAAACTTGTATGGCTAATAAAAAGGCAAATAGAAAGGAATGATTGGGAGCTAAATAAGACGAGAATATCTCGTATTCAATATTCCCCCTCAAGTTGGAGCGTGTAAGTCTTTCATGCCCAACTTGCCGAGTAAAAATTTGAGTTGTTGTGTTCCTAGTCCCTTGGTGAGGAGGTCTGCAATCTGCATTTTAGTGTCAATGGGCTTTGGTTGAATTTCTCTTGAGTCAACTCTTTCACGAACGAAGTAGCAATCCATTTCCACGTGTTTAGTTCTTTCATGAAAGACAGGATTGTTGGCGATATGTCTGGCTGCTTGGTTATCACAAAACAAGGGGGTCGGTCCGTTTGAAGTAATGTCTAGTTCACTCAGAATCCATCTTAGCAACAAAACTTCACTAACAGCGGAAGCCATTGATCGGTATTCTGCTTCAGCGGAAGAGCGTGAAACTACAGATTGTTTCTTGGTTTTCCAGGAGATTGGTGCCCCTCCAAGTAAAACAAGGTATCCCGTTTGTGACTTTCTGGTAAAGGGGCATCCAAGCCAGTCAGAGCCGCTATAGGCGGTGAGAGCACAACCTCCTTCTCGAGGAAGAAGCACCCCTTATCTTGGTGTACCCTTTAGGTATCGCAAAACCCTATGTACCGCATCAAGATGGTTTTGTCTTGGATCAACAACAAACTGACTCAAGACATTAACAGAGTAAGCAATGTCCGGTCTAGTGGCCTGTAGGTAGAGAAGTCTGCCCACTATACGTCTGTATTGGCTTGCATCAACTTTGGGTGCTTGACTATCTTTGTCTAGTTTTAGGTTTTGCTCTATTGGAAAAGAGCTCAGTCTGCACCCTTGTAGGCCACAATCTTCCAAGATATCCAAGGTGTATTTTCTTTGACTTAGAACTTGACCTTCGGAAGTGCGTGCCACTTCAACTCCAAGGAAATACTTCAAGCTTCCCAAATCCTTAATGCTAAATTGCTTGTGGAGGTTTTCTTTAGTATCATGGATCTTGGAAGGATCATTGCCAACTATAATTACGTCATCCACATAGATAAGCGCTGCCACAAATACGTCTTTTTGTTTATAAATAAATAAAGAGTGATCTGCTTTGGATTGCTTGAAACCAAGACCGAGGAGAAAAGTCGTGAACTTGTGGTACCAATTACGGGAGGCTTGCTTCAAACCGTAGAGGGATTTCCTCAGCCTACATACTTTCGTCTCACCCTCTTTGGAGAACCCCTGTGGGATTTTCATATATACTTCTTCATGCCGGTCTCCATGTAGAAATGCGTTATTGACGTCGAGTTGGTGAATCGTCCAATTCCTTTTTACGGCAACAACAAGGAGTGTCCTTACCGTGACTATCTTGGCAACCGGTGCAAAAGTGTCATGGTAGTCTACTCCTTCCATTTGCGTAAAGCCTTTAGCAACGAGACGTGCCTTGTATCGCTCGACTTCTCCATTTGGCTTATATTTGATTTTGTAAACCCATTTCGAGTCAATGGAACGTTTTCCTTCGGGTAGATTTTCAAGAGTCCACGTCCCATTTCCTTCGAGGTTCCAAATCTCTTTTACCATGGCCTCCTTCCATTTTTCATCCTGCACGGCTTGGTTAAAATTTCTCGGCTCATCATTGGAACTGATATGAGCGTATTTCACGCTGTTTCGGATGTCTTTTTCCATTGCGGTCGTCAACCATCCCTTTACCATAGCATCTGCACGCATCCATGCCATGTAGGTGGGAGATGCTTTGTCTGGTTTCTTTATAGTGCCATCAACGAGTCCGACTTTATTCTTGGCGAAAAGGAAATTAAGCATTTCCTGTGACCAATCAACATAATTGTTGTCGGTAAGATTGTCGTTGACGTGTATCTGCTTTGGATAATCGGACGGATGGACGTAGAGGGGTGAACTCGCATCCACAGCGCCATCGTTATTCGTACTGTTTTCTGCTTCTTTATTGCCGGCCATTCTTGATGAGGGTGGCGATGATTAGGTTAAGAATTGTGTTACAACCGCTCTGATACCATCATAATTTCAATGGTATGAGCCCTTTTCATTGATTGCAATATTTCTCAATGATAACAAAGAAAAGGAAACGAAAATAAATACAAAGGAGCAGGGGCTATACTTGGAAGTAAATAAACAAATGGCTAATAAAAAGGCAAATAGAAAGGAATGATTGGGAGCTAAATAAGACGAGAATATCTCGTATTCAATATAATGATGATTATTATCCTGCAACTTCGTCTAAACTTTATCAACTAATAAAAAAAAGATGGCGAAAAAAAATCATCCCTAGAGTCGAGACTAATAGGAATGTATAAACCAATGCTTCCATAGATTCGATCGTATTTACAATTATAGCTTCCATACCTGTTTAGTTTGTGGGTTTAACAAAAAAAAATGGTAAAGAAATTAAAATAAAAAACTATTCATGCCCTGTAGGCACATAACTTGTTAGAAAAATCAGTGAAAAAAGTGTTTTTTTTTCACGAAGTGTTATGTGTATTTCCCGCAAACTTTGGACAAATATTTAGTGGGTGTATGTTCTTTGTTGTAAGTGTTTTACAAGAACCAAACCATGTACAAAATTGGAGTAAAGATAAATGAGATATCGATACTCATAGTTCAGACTTGAAAGCTTGACAAAGGAGGTGGAAAAGTGAGAAGTTGTCCGACATAGGTGAAGAAAGGAAACTTGGAATGCGTGGCTTATATGTGAGAGCCATCCTTTCGTATTGTTCCCTAGATCCACACATTGGTGGTTTCACAAAGTGTGCACAACACCCTTAACTCATACTTGCACACACGTGGTGAGAGCGTACAGGCGCAATGTAGCGCTTTGATGACGCATTTTACCCTTATCTCGAGTCAACATCATTTAAGCTAAATAAAATGAGCAACAAATATGTTTAATGTCATTTATTTTTCGTTTAACTTTTATCAGTACTGTTTCAAGAATTGGTTATTACCTACACTATACTACGCTGCTATAAGTGTGCTTGCCTATTATGTGTATTTAGTTAAAGTAAGAGTTAAATGCCCGGATAGTCCTTGTGATTTGCCATTTTTTCATCTTTAGTCCCTAACCTTCTAAAATTACCTCTATAGTCCCCAACTTTTCAATTTTCGTTCCCGGATAGTCCCTGGCGTAGAAGGAGGTTAGTTTTATCAGTTAAGTTGGTGTAAAATGACTATAATGCCCTTAAGTAAAACAAAAAGAATTAATTAAGTATTTTATATAATACCGGCCACATATCTCTCTCTACTATCTCCCTTTCTCTCTCTACTCTCTCTTTCCTTTGAAAAACCATCACCACAACCACCATCATCTCCACCTCCACAGCCGCCATCACCACCATCACTGCCAAAACCGGCACCGCCGCCATCATCACCAGCAAATCGTGTTCACAACCACCACCATAAATCATGTTCAACTGAATTATCCCTGCTTCTCTAAAATCGGACTAACTTACAGATTTTGATCTACTACGTTTACAACTGAATTTTCCCTCACAATCTCGATTTCTCCTAGTAATTGTCTCGTAATGGAGAATGCAAACGAGGATCAAACAACCTTAGCACCACCAGATTCTGTTGAAACTTCAGGTATATGCTTTTATCAATCAATTTAAATATGATTTTGTCAAATGTTAACATACATTTCTAGATTATAATGTTTACTGTATTCATTATTATAGGTAGAGGATCCTGTAAAAGTTCTCAAAGTGTGAAAAGTGTATTATAACACTATATATAATACTATATAACACCATATAAACACCGTATAACAATATGTAACACAATATAATACCATATAACACTATGTAACACTATATAACATTATATAACAAATATAACACTATAGTTTGTCTGATAGCAGCATGTCTATGATAGATGTATAGTGTTATATTTGTTATATAATGTTATATAGTGTTACATAGTGTTATATGGTATTATATGGTGTTACATATTGTTATACGGTGTTTATATGGTGTTATATAGTATTATCTATAGTGTTATAATACACTTCTCATACTTTAGGCCCTTTTTACACTATCCTTACCCCATTATTATAATTAAACCTAAATTGAATATCATTAAATTATGTTTTTAGTTCTAATTTCTAATTTTAATTATATTTATTAGCATCTCCTGCATCAGATGATGTGAAAAATTATTATGCTCAACAAAGAGAAGGTTTTCCAGGAGAGCCTATATGCATAGAATGTGGCCGGTTCGGCGAATATATATGTATGCAGGGAAGAAGATGAAGATGGGTTGATGAAAGTGGGGGTAATTGGGGGGTGGGTTGGGGCAATGAAGGTGGGCCAATAAAATAATATTTATTTTAATGTTTTAATTTATTATATTTAATTAGTAAGGGTACTTTAGTCATTTTACACAAATTCAACTGGACAAACTAACTGACATCCACTCCGGGAACTATCCGGGAACGAAATTGAAAAAGTTGGGGACTATAGAGGTAATTTTAGAAAGTTAGGGACTAAAGGTGAAAAAAGGCCAAACCACATGGACTATCCGGGCATTTAACTCGTTAAAGTAATTATCATTTTATATATTCAAAACTTGATTTTGCGTTGAAAATATCATGTAAAAAAACATATACACACAACATGAAAGTTTTTGGCGTCGTTTCCGGGATACATACGGTGATTCCAAGAAAGATTTAGGGGTCGTTTGGCAACTTCTGAATGGTTAAGTGCTGAACCAATAAGAGGTCTGAATCATTAAGTGCTAAACCAGTAAGAGGTCTGAACCATTAAGAGCCAGTATAATGCTTAACCGTTCAGAGGCAAATGTATGACCAATTCAGATTAGAGGTCTTAACTATTCAGACTCAGTATAATGCTTAACCATTCAGAGCCAAATGTCTGAACCATTCAGACATCTGCTCGCGAAACAAATAGTTTGAACGATTAAGTGTTGAACCAGTGAGAGGTCTGAACCATTAAGAGCCTCATTAAGAGGTCAACAAACAGCCCCTTAAGCAGTTGAACTAACCATTTTATTTTCACTTTAATTTCATTTTTTCCTTTTTGGTGCTCGTGTTCGTTCTATTTATTCTTTGTACTCGCTTTCATGGATCGCGAGCGACTATGAGTACCACCACTCGAGGTTTAGTGTGAAATAAGCGGAAGACCACATTACACTCAAGGATGTTATCACTATCAATGTTGTTCCACAGGTTATCATCTGAAGTCTTTCGGAACTTGAAGCTCAAATCAACATGCTTCATCCGCCTAGAGATTTCCAGCTGACAGACTTATCAAAAGTTTAGTGGCACTTGAAGCTCAGATCATCGAGCTTTACGCGCCAATGGAGAAGCCTAACCAGTGGATGTGACTGCTATTGATCCAGAAAGTTGACAGTTACTTTACAATCACCTCTTAACTCGGACGAGACGATGCAAATTCAACAAGACTTAACAACACAATTTGAAGAGTCGATGAATAAAAAATACAAGGGCAGAAATGAGTTGGAGGATATACCAAGTATGGTGTGCAGGAATGATGGTTTGACTCGACTGAAGTTCCTACTACATCAAAAATATCATTATATGACGAACCAGACTGAGATCAATACATAATCACAAATTCACAACAGGAGAAAGATATGCAGCCATGCTGGTAGATAAGCTCACCAACAAACAAATGACTATAGCGATGTTTTGTCCAGTGCCTTGCATTGATGGGCCGGTTTTGGGACTAGATATATAGATATAAATTTTGAATAAATTTTACTGGTGTGACTTTGTTAATGGTGCTGGGTGTGGTGGCGGCGGCTGGTGGTTGAGGCCGAGGGTAAGGAAGAATATGAGGTGGAATGGGTGTTTCGAGAGGGGCCCACCATATTTAATTATTTCTTTTGATTATTAAGGGTATCTTGGTCATTAGATAAGAATTAGTGAAAAAGTTTAACAGGGTTGATGAATTCGATTAAAAGTGTTGAAACTTAAAACATGAAAGACGAATAATGTTAAAGGTGGGCGAAACATGATATATAAAGCAAACCTCATAGACAAAAAATGTATTTTACTCTAATTCTAACTCTTATGTAAGGTTCATGTCGTGTTACTAGAAATGCCGCTGCTTGTTGCTGCCCGCTAATAAATATCATTTAACCAAATAAATATCATTTAATCATCGAGTTACGTTAGTATATAATTAATTCTTTACACAATTTGAGCTGTCCTTTGCTGAAGAACGCGACAAATCGAAGTCAAAGAAGAAATAATACTATTGTTTAAAAGGGAGAAAACATAACATAATATTCGGGCTGGCCATGAATTAATTCTCTTCAAAGAGTTCTCAACCGTATTTTATATAACTATTAACCTAACTAATATACTTATATTATCTTCATGTTAGAGATAACATAATTATGTTGTTTAATTAGGAGTTTTATAACTATTAACCTAACTAATATACTTGTATTATCTTCATGTTAGAGATAACATAATTATGTTGTTTAATTAGGAGGAATATTATGTAGTTATTTAGGATTATCTTCTATTATCATCTCCACGCTAAAATTGCAGCATTTTAAAAGTCAACTAGAATTGAGCCCTCGTGTTGCGGGGTGGGGCGTAAAACTGTAGCACCAAGGTAGGGGCGTAAAAACATGCTAAACAACAATCAAACGATGATGAAAACCGAGAAAAAAAACATATAATAAAATAACGAATTTATAACACCAAATGACTCACATGGCGTAAAACGGAGATGAATTCGAATTATACCGACGCGGGGGGGGGGGGGGGGGCAACGACAAAACCACTAAAAACATGGATTCGAAACACAAAGTGACTTAAAGTCGAGGGGTGCAAGTGATACCGCATAAAGTATTTAGAAAGCAGGGGTTAAAAGAGACAACTTTAAAAGTTAACTAAAAAATGCTGAAGGTACAATCTTAACCACCAAACAAACTTTGTTTGGTCAAAATCAAAACTTACAAAAGCGCATGTATTTAAGGATCGACCGCATTTGTAGCAGTAGTAATAATAATAATAATAATAATAATAATAATAATAATAATAATAATAATAAAATGAAGACCAATACAAACGTGGTCAAACTAAAAATCCAAAAACTTCCGTGATCGAAATAAAAATCCAAATACTTCTGTGGTCAAAATAAAACAAATACTTCAGTGGTCAAAATAAAAATCCAAATACTTCCGTGGTCAAAATAAAAATTCACAAACTTCTGTGGTTAAATTAAAAATTCAAAAACTTTCATGGTAAAAATAAAAATCCAAATATTTCCGTGGTCAAAATAAAAATCCAAATACTTCCGTGGTCAAAATAAAAAACCAAATACTTCCGTGGTCAAAGTAAAAATACAAAAACTTCCTTGTAGCTAATGATGTAGTTTAAAAATAATAATAATAAAATAATAACAATAACAATAACAATAATAATAATAATAATGGAGGTTTTATCATTGGCTAAGTCTCATAATTAGGAGAAAATAAAAGGACTATGATGTAAACTTATTTGTTTTTGGGTTTAATTTTATTAAGAAATTACACATCAGTGCTTCAAAATGCGTAAAAACGATGGCCAAGACTATCATAAATTATGCTTTGGTGACGGTTTTGGAGTGAGACAAATGCCCTCTTCGTTAAAAATTTTAGCAATACTTTTGGCCATTTGGTTAACTGAATATTTTAAGCAACATATTCTCCATCTCTGCGATGGATTTTGAAATGCATTTCAAGATCATTAATCGACAGATTTTGCATAAGTTCCTTAAACCTTTTAGCAACGAAGTTCATGGTAGATTCCAAGACCGTCTAGCGATGGATAGTTATCGAGTTTTTTTCCATGGATTTTCGTCACAAATCGTTCTGACTTTTTTTTATAAAGCGTTCTTACTATGTTGATAAAGAATCGTGTTTTTACTATTTACTTATTGGGACAATTTTATAGATACCCTTACAAACGTTAAAAATATCATGTATGCTCATGTAAAACTTAAAATATCATATATATGCTTACAAGATAATTAAAATATTATATATACCTAATTGTTTTAGATACATTTTAATAAATGACTAGCTTAGCCTTATTTTTCTAGACTGAAATTTTATTTATGCCCATTTTTAAATTTAAATTATTTTTATTTAGGGAAAACTTCATAGAAATATAAATTTTCAAAATTGTTTAGGCCTTACTAGTTAATACATGATTTAATTGACTATGATAAGCTTGCTATGTGATATATGACTTAATTGACAATGATGGGAATTATCAAGTCTTATATTGAGTGATACATTAGTAACTTAATGAAATTGCCTTATTAGGTGGTACATGATTTAATTAGTTATGAGTCTTATTATGTCTTATATCTTAGTGAGTTATATTAGATTGAAAAAAAAAATCATAGGAGGTCTTAATGAGTTATATAGAGTGATACATTGCTTAATCGATCGTGATGAATCTTATTAGAGTAAAGTTTTATTTTGCTTCCTCTCAGATATCTGTTTTACTCCAATAGATTCAATTTGATTTTTTTTTTTTTGTTCTTTGTAGGTATCTAATTTTTTCCCTTACACTCACACTCTTAAAATTGAACTTTTATCAAAGGCAAACGAGTCTTGTTGCATATGGATAGTTTTGCCCTAGATAAAAAAAGCCCAATTTGAAGGATGTGAGTATAAAGGAAAAGATTGAAAAAGTCAATTTTTTCTCTTGTACTCACACTTTTATCAAGGGCAAACGAGTCTTGTTGTATAGGGGTAGTTTTGCCCTTCATAAAAAGGGGAAATGGACTGTATCACCCTAAACTATGCAAAATTGGCCAATACCACGCCCAACTTTCAAGTTGGCTCCCACCACCCTCTACTCGACAACTTGGTGTCACTGTCACCCCTTCGTTAAAAAAACACTAACTGAGTTAGTTTTTAATCCTACGTGGCAAGGGGATGATGAGGTGGACAGCCTACGTGGCTAGTTTTGCTTTTGAAATAGCAAAACGCATGTCACACATCTCTGATCTTCGATTTCATAAACCCTAGAAAGAAAGTTCATTTCTCTGTAAACCCTCCTTAGAATCAATCATCAAAATCACAATGTCAGATAACCTGTGGCAGCCGATAGATGGTGGAATCGCCGCCATTGATAGAGGATTGGAGGATTAGGGTTACCGGTCTAATACGGTTGATTTGGACGAGCCGAGATCCGAACCGGAAGAGGGCGACCGGTACCAGAACCACCACAGCTGTTACACATCATCCGACCGGAACCAGCACAAGTCCGGCATCCTCTGTCACCGTCCGACCACCGATTACAAAGACAACTAACCCGACCCGTTCCGTTGCAACTTGAACACCTTGAGAACTGACCTGACCCGGAACCTGGACTCATCATCGGGTTCTTATCCATCACTGATTTCAATAGAGCCGCTCCGGCCAACATGCTCAGACCGGTTGCAAGCTGAGTCAAGATATAAGAGCTTAAATAAGGGCGATTCCCCACCAAACGGTACAAAAAATGTAGCCGGAGAGCTTTTGCATTCGTCGCAAAAGACATATCGAGTGATAGATCTTCGGAAGGTATTGGAATAAGAACATAACTAAAGCAACCGTCATTATTTCTGTTGTCTTCCCCTTTTTTAACATTGCGGGGATTATCACCCATAATCCTGTGGCAGCAGGAGTTGTAGGGTGGTGGACTGGTGGCCGTGGTGCTCCTGTGGCAGGCAGCCGGAGTTGCCGGTGGGGGATGTTGTCGTCGCCGTCTCCTTCAAGTTAGAGAGAGAAGGAAAGTTAGAGAAATAAGGTTTTATAAAGTGACTGTATTGTGTTTATATATATATTTATATTAATTATAATTAAAAAAAGCCACATCACCTTGCCACATCAGGTAAAAAGCCACATCAGCAAAATAAACAAACAGAGTTAGTGTTTGGTTAACGCCGCGGTGACAGGTACACCAAAGTGTTAAGTTAGGGGTGGTGGGAGCCAACTTGAAAGTTGGGCATGGTATTAGCCAATTTTGCATAGCTTAGGGTGATACAGTCCATTTCCCCTTATAAAAAAGCCCACTTTAGAAGATGTGAATATAAGGGAAAAAATTGAAACAACTAAGTAACCACAAGAAGAAAAAAAGTCAAATTAAAACTAATGAAGCAAATTAGTAAGGGTGTAAGGGGCACCTTCGGTGACCCCATTCGGTGACCCCATTCACCTAAGGGGAACATCGCCGCCATCACTTAGGTGAGTGGTTTGGGGGAGTGAAATCGGTGGGAAGTCACCGAAGAGAGGGAGGAGAGAGGGAGGAGTGGACCAATGAAAAATTTTCTTTTTTTTTTTTAATAAAAAACCAAGTCACCTAAGAGGAGAGTGCCGCCATCAATTTAGGGTGTTAGAGGAGTTTAAGAGGGGAGTTGACGTGACACACGAGGATTGGTTATGTGTAAGAGAGAGGACTCCCCTCTTAGAGGAGTACCCCTTACACCCTAAGAGAATAAAATAGAACTTTACTCTTTAAGTTTAACAACCGATTAAATTGTACTAATGGTTGAAAAGTACAAATATTAAATTTTGTAGCCAAAAATACCTTCATATTGAGGAGTTAAACATGGTCACATTAAAACTAAAAAAAAAATCTTTAGACATTTGTTCTGAACAAACTTATTTTCTGAAACAACTAGATAGACTTTAGTGTGTGTATTGGGTGGGTATTTCAAAACGAGCTAAGGTTTATAAATAGAAGAGTAAATTAGATTCTAAGTATTTATGTTTTAATGGTTTTAACCATTTGAGTTCAAAATCAAAATGTTTAACAACTTGAGTCTTTAGACTTTTTTTATAACAATAAGAGTCCTTTTGAGTTCAATTTTTTAACCTTTTGGGTCCATTTTTTTTAATTTGACTTAAAACGTTATAAAATTAACAAAATTTGACTCAAAACGTTATAAAATGAACGGTTAGAGACTTAGGGCATTAAACTTTTTGATTTTAGACTCAAGTGGTTAAAACCACTAAAACACAGGGACTCAAAAAGTAATTTACTCAAAAAATAATTTACTCTAAATAGAACTTAAAACTAGTTTAGCTTTAGCACTAGTAAATTAGATGAATTGTGTTTGGGTTAGGTGAGTTTGGGTTTGGCTTGGCTCGGCCACTCTCTCCTCAACGATGGTTCAGAGCCAAGAACTTTCAGCTTGGAATCCGGTAAACTCTTTGGCCTCTCTCCTCCACATATTAAAGAAGCACCCATTACATATACTCTAATTAGCGGAAGAAAGAAGTAAGGTCAACAAAATAGAGGGTACGTATCTTGTTTGTTGTATAAGAAGAAACTAGTAACAAGGCCCGCGCGTGTTACGGCGCAAGTACATCGCAAGCATCGAATGGATTTGTTCAAGTGTTAGGCGATGTGTTAACCATACGAAAACGCATGTTTCGACATATCTGATTGAACTCAATGTAACCTATATAAGTATTGCGATTGGATCATAACGTAAAGTAAATTGAATCTATCTCGTACAATCATAACTTATTGTATATGATTAATTAAAGCTTTAAAAAGAGAGAAAAAAAAAACCACAATTTGACTCCACTCTGTTCGGAACAAAATTTATGAAAACTTACATAAAATAAGTAAGAATATATTCAAAAAAAAAATATATCCAAATGTAGATCAACTCGAATTGATACAGACGCATACATAAAAATATGCATGTAAAAATGGTTTTTTAAACGAAAACGCGTTATATATGACTTAACTCGTTGTCAAATACCCGCGAAAATTTTTAAAACTAATCTCATACCCGACCCAATACCCACCCGTCCCATTTGTGTCGAGTTTCGGATATACCCGTCAGGCTCCAGTATTTTTATCATCTCTTATTAAGGGGCCTATTTTACTTTTTGCATGTGACATCTGAAATCTTGAAGATGACGCTGATTGAGGCTGCAATCAGGTATTGTTGTGGTTCTTATGGCGATCTATAAAGATCTTTAGGTCTGGACGCCAAAGTATATCGGTTTGAGTTTATGTATGAAGTGTAGCTTCTTTCTTTCAATAGACTAAGGGGCTGTTTGATAATTTCTAAATGGTTAAGTGCTGAACCAGTAAGAGGTCTGAACCATTAAGTGCTGAACCAGTAAGCGGTCTAAACCAATAAGAGCCACAATGATGCTTAACTGTTCATAGGCAAATGTCTGACCAATTCAGATTAGAGGTCTTAACCATTCAGACTCAAGTATAATGCTTAACCATTCAGAGGTAAATGTCTGAACCATTCAGACATTTGCTCGCGAAACAAACAGTCTGAACCATTAAGTGCTAAACCAGTAACAAGTCTGAACCATTAAAAGACTTATTAAGAGGTAAACAAACAGCCCATAAGAAAATGTGTAGTAAGTACACAATCAATGGTTGGATTATGGATTCTAATCTCCTCCGATGTGCTTTCTTCTAGCTACTACCAAATGACGCTCAACCAATTTGTACGAACAACTAGAGTATCAATCAGGCTTCTCACAAAGCCAACTTACTAAATAATTTCTAGTTAATATCTAAAACATATATAACTTCTATAGTTAGACACAAAATATGTTACTTAATATCAAACCACATACACTATTATTCTATTAATATCACATAAAGTATAAAAGTCCACCTTTTTTTAAAACGGGTAATCACCGTTCAAAGAAGGCAAAAGTCAATTATTATTAGTGTGAACGTGGTGGGTGCGGGGAAGGGTTCGATGAGTGTGTTTATTGATTGGCAACACCATCGCTGACAATGGGTTTACCGCTCATGACCAAAAAATCGGTGATTAATCACCGCTTCCATGTATTTGACTGTTGTGGGCTTTTGTACCGTTGGAGGAGGCAACAGCTCCCTTGATAGCCATTTATAATATTTAAAAAAGAAAAATTTTAATTTACAATTTTACACCATATTAGACCCAACCCAAATCACAATTTATCTCAAACAATTTATACCAAATTCTTACCAACCTATTTTCTCATTTCTCCAAAACTAATCTCTACCCCTATTATTTAAAATGGCGGATGAAATACCATTGTTTTTTTCTACCTGATAGTAGTGACGACGAGTTAGCTTCAACCGATAATAGCATATTTTTTTCCAAAATCTCATCCAGCAACCCAAACTACAAGACACGGGCACATCTGGCAAAAGAGATATGTTCATCGCGATCGTGAGAGTGGCCATGAAACCTTTTTGGCGGATTATCTTGTCGAGGACCAGAAATACAAGAAATACAACGATGATATTTTTCGTCATAGGTTTCGTATGTCAAAACGTTTGTTTTTTAAAAACTGTGAGCGACGTGGAAGCGAATAACCCGTGGTTTGAAGAGGGCGTGGATGCGAGAATGAAGAAGGGTTTTACACCGTTGCAAAAAGTTACATCGGCGATTAAACAACTTGCAACCGGTAACCCTCTAGACGAGAATGACGAGTATTTACATATGACCGAAAGTACTTCGCACGAGTGTCTAAAATATTTCTGCGAAACGGTATGTAAAATATACGCTCCTGAGTTCGTACGTAGACCAACAAGTCACGACATGACGCTTTTGTACCAAGCTCATGAGGAGAAACATCACCTTCCCGGTATGGTCAGTAGCCTTGATTGCACCCATTTCGTTTGGAGAATGTGTCTCATAGAGTTTTGGGGCCAATATATGAGAGGAGATCACCAATACCCGACAGTTATGCTCGAAGTGGTGGTCTCTCAAGATTTGTGGGTTTGGCATGCTTTTTGTGGTCCTCCAGGTGCACAAAACGACATCAATGTGATTCAGCAACCTCCATTTTTTCTTACTGAACGAAATGGAACTACGCCAAAATATCCATTTATGTTAACAACCACTTATACAAACGTGGTTATTATCTCATGGATGGAATCTACCCTACACGGTTCGTGTTTGTCAAATCATCTCCATATCCTCACCTACTAGACGAAAAGAAGTTCAAGAAGCAACACGAGGCGGCAAGAAAAGACGTGGAACGAACTTTTGGTGTTTTAAAGTGAAAATAGGGTAGAATGAATCCGCCGTGCTAAGACTATGAAAAAATTAGGTACGTGGTGTATACGTGCATTATCTTACATAACATGATTTTAAAAGACGACGGAAACGCGTTAGCACCAGTACACATTTGGGATCCTCTATTCGAGCCCGCTCTCGATGACAGTGTGTTAAATGAGCTTATGGATGAAGATACGCATTGGAGACTAAAACATGATCTCGTGGAGCATCTCGGAAGATTAGATTTACCCCACCTATTGGTGGAATCCAACGAAGAGTAGTATTTTTATTTAGTTTAATTTATTTTAATTAAATGTAATTTTAATTATTTTTAATTTAATGTAATGTTTTTTTTAAATTTATTGTACGTTTATTTTGTTAAAAATATGTTTTATTTGTTAAAATATGTTTTATTTGTTAATGCTAATTTATAAAAAAAAAAAATAGTTTACCTCTACTCAAGACAGGTAACCATCCTTTATGTGTTTGCGAAAGAGGGAAGTTGACATACAATAGATGATTGGATTTTTTTTTTTTTTTGAACAGCGACGACTTTATAAAGAAAAAAAAAACAACCAACAAGAAGCTGGGAAACAAAACAGTCACATTACAAAAACGAAACAACATTGAAGTCTAGCCAGTCGGGCCAGCTGATTGCCTTTAACTGCCTCCTATTCTTAACCCATACGTAGGCGGCCTCCTTGATCAATTCCACAAGCCTTGGAACCGAAGTCGTCTTGCAGTTGAATTCTTTGTCATTGCGTGCCAACCAAATCCTCCAAAACGTAGCAAAAGCGACGAGCTGCAAAGTTTTCTTCCATGTCTTTGCCCCTATTTGTCCTGAGATGTGATCAGTAATATGAGAAACCGAGTTGCATTCCGTCAGGACCGGAATTCGAACCCACTTGAAGACATGCCACCACACTACTCTAGCAAGAAGACAAGAAGCAAAAATATGGTCTGATGTCTCGTCTTGAAACCCGTATCTGCTGCACACAACGCTATCCACTCTAACTCCTCTTTTTTGCAAACCAACTTTCGTCACGAACTTTCCCATTTCTGCCCTCCATACCAAGTAATTGAACTTCAGCGGTGTGACAAATGTGTTCTGTAATCATTGTATAATGTAAAACAATGTTGACTATCAATAAAACAATGTGATTTGGTGTTATTATATGTGCTTTGGTGTTATTATATGTGTTTTGGTGTTATTATGTGTGTATTTATGTTTGAGGATGTTTCAATTTAAATCGAATCCGATTTCAAGCTTTAAATCGCTTTCTTGAAGGTTATACGCAAACTGGTGCGTAAACGCAGTTAGTTTAACGCGACAAACACTCCGGAATGGTGACATAGGCTTAACATACCTTAAATAACCTCCACATAACTTAGAAATAAGTTTTGGATGGTTTGGTGTGTTGAAATCAAGTTTGTTCGATCGCAGGGACTATTTGTGTCAAACTGCGAAACTATACCGTGCGTATACGGATCATTTTGAGGAACTCAGTCTGTTGTGTCCCACTATGGTTACCCCTCTGGAGAAAGCAATCGAGAGATATATCGATGGTTTACCAGATTCCATACAGGATATTGTGACCGGCATTAATCCTACTACCGTTCGTCACGCGATCGAGTTATCTGCTACCCTGACTGAGTCTCAAGTCAGGAAGGGTAAACTCACCCGCAAGGGTGATAAAAAGAAGACGACCGATTCTGAAAAGGAAAAGGGTAAGGGTAAGAAAGGTGAGTCATCGAAGAAGTCGAGGAAGCGAAAGGGTGCTCAGAATTTTGCTGTTACAGCACAGACTGCTCAGAACCCACCGACTCAACCTCCTGCTAAGAAAGCGTATGCTGGCACCGCACCTCATTGTGCTCGCTGCAACGGTCATCATGTTGCACAACAAGCTTGTAAGCAATGCACAACGTGTGGCAAACTTGGTCATTTGGCCAATATTTGTCGTTTGGGACAAAATCAGGTTGCCCAGGTTCAAGCTTCGGTTCAGGGGAATGCTGCGAGATTCCCACTGGGTTCATGTTTCAATTGTGGAGAGTTTGGTCATTTCCGCAACAACTGTCCGAGGCTGGTGAATGCAAACGCGAATGCTAATGCGAACCCGAATGCGAATGTCAACGCAAATGTGAATCCCGCTCGTGGACGAGCATACAATTTGAATGCAAACGAAGCGAGGGCTGACAACGAGGTTGTCAATGGTACGTTTCTTGTTAACAATCGACCTGCATCTATTCTTTTTGATTCTGGTGCCGATAGAAGTTTTGTTTCATTATCTTTTGAACCTTTGCTTGCGATACCTAGAACTAAACTGAGGAAACCCTTATCTGTTGAAGTTGCTACTGGTAAACCTCTTGTTCTCGATTCTGTTATTCGTGATTGTCAGTTGAACCTTGATAACCATCTTTTTCCTATTGACCTCACACCGATGCAACTTTGGAGCTTCGACGTTATCGTTGGAATGGATTGGTTAACCAAACACCATGCTGAGGTGGTTTGTTTCGATAAGATTGTTCGTATTCCTTTGTCTTCTGCCGATGTTTTAGAAGTTCGTGGCGAGAAACCTTCAGGTGGATTGAAGCTTATGTCGTGTACAAAAGCCCAAAGATATTTGAGAAAAGGATATGTTGCTTTTCTAGCACATGTCACCGAGGAGAAAGACGAGAGTAAGCGTATTCAAGATATTCCAGTTGTTTGAGATTATCCAGAGGTGTTTCCTGATGAACTGCCTGGTTTGCCTCCAGTTCGTCAAGTCGAGTTTCATATTGACCTTATACCCAATGCCAACCCAATTGCTAAAGCACCTTATCGTCTTGCACCGTCTGAGATGCAAGAGTTATCGAAACAGCTTCAAGAATTATCTGATAAAGGATTCATCCGTCCGAGTCATTCACCTTGGGGAGCTCCTGTCCTCTTTGTGAAAAAGAAAGATGGATCTTTTCGAATGTGTATCGATTATCGTGAGCTTAACAAGCTTACCATCAAGAATCGATATCCCCTACCTCGAATTGATGATCTCTTCGACCAGCTGCAAGGTGCTTCATGCTTTTCCAAGATCGATCTGCGTTCTGGGTATCATCAACTTCGTGTTCTCGAAGAAGATATTACCAAAACTGCTTTCCGCACAAGATATGGGCATTATGAGTTCACTGTCATGCCTTTTGGTTTGACAAATGCTCCAGCTATCTTCATGGACTTAATGAATAGGGTCTGTAAACCTTATTTAGACAAGTTCATTATTGTGTTCATCGACGATATTCTCATTTATTCAAAGTCTCGTGCCGATCACGAGCAACACCTTCGTTTGACTTTGGAACTCCTAAAGAAGGAACAACTTTTTGCTAAATTTTCCAAATTTGAATTTTGGCTTAAAGAAGTTCAGTTTCTGGGTCATATAGTCAACAAGCAGGGTATTCATGTGGATCCCTCTAAAATTGCTGCTATTAAGGATTGGAGTACACCGACGACGTCTACAGATATTCGATATTTTCTTGGTTTTGCTGGATATTATTGTCGATTCATTTCAAATTTCTCGAAGATTGCGGTTCCACTCACTGCTTTGACTCAGAAGAATAAGCCTTTTGAGTGGGGACCCAAGCAAGAAGAAGCGTTTCAAATGCTAAAACAGAAGTTATGTAATGCTCCTATTCTATCTTTGCCTGATGGAAACGATGATTTTGTTGTCTACTGTGACCCGTCAAATCTAGGACTTGGCTGCGTTCTTATGCAACAAGGTAAAGCCATAGCTTATGCGTCTAGACAGTTGAAAGTTCACGAGAAGAACTATACGACTCATGATCTTGAGTTAGGAGCTGTGGTTTTCGCGCTTAAAATCTGGAGAAACTACCTCTATGGAACGAAGTGTGTGGTTTTCACAGACCACAAGAGTCTCCAGCATATTCTTAATCAGAAAGAGTTGAACATGAGGCAACGATGTTGGGTTGAGCTCTTAAGTGATTACGATTGCGAAATTCGCTACCATCCTGGTAAGGCGAATGTCGTAGCCGATGCACTTAGTCGAAAAGAGCGAGTCAAGCTTCGTTCTGTTCAAACGCTATCTGATCTTCAAACTCGTGTCCTTTAAGCTCAACAATTTTGTGTTTCACAAAATTTGATGGGTAAGGAATTGCCACGTCAACTTGAGCTCAATCTCGAAAGGAAAGACGATGGTTTGCTCTACTTCAAGGATCGTTTGTGGGTTCCGAAACAAGACGATCTCCGCACCTTGGTAATGGACGAATCTCACAAGTCTCGATATTCTATCCATCCTGGTGCTGATAAAATGTACAATGATATTCGTACTCAGTGTTGGTGGCCTGGTATGAAAAAGGATGTTGCCTTGTCAAAATGCCTAACTTGTCTCAAAGTCAAGGCTGAACATCAACAACCTTCTGGTTTGCTTGTACAACCAGAGATACCGGTTTGGAAGTGGGAGAACATTGCAATGGATCTCATCACTAAATTACCGCGTACGTCTAAAGGTCATGATGCTATTTGGGTTGTTATCGATCGATTAACGAAATCAGCTCATTTTATTCCAATTCACGAGGATCTATCTGCTGATAAACTGGCAAAGATTTATGTTGATGAGATTGTCTCACGACATGGTGTTCCTTTGGATATCATTTCTGATCGTGGTGCTCGATTTTCATCTCATTTCTGGAAGACCATGCAATCTGCTTTGGGAACCCAGCTAAATCTAAGCACTGCTTATCATCCCCAAACAGATGGACAATCTGAGAGAACAATTCAAACTTTAGAGGATATGCTTAGAGCATGCGTGATAGACTTTGGTGGTAATTGGGATTCTCATCTTCCATTGATCGAGTTCTCTTACAACAATAGCTATCATACTAGTATTAATATGGCACCATTCGAAGCTCTCTACGGTCGAAAATGCCGTTCACCTGTCTGTTGGAATGAGATCGGTGAAGCTCAGCTTACTGGACCTGAGCTCATTCTGGAAATAACAGACAAAATCAAGAAAATTCGCGATAATCTTATGACAACTCGAAGCCGTCAAAAGAGTTATGCGGATATGCGACGCAAGCCCTTAGAATTTCAAGTCGGAGACCATGTCCTACTCAAGGTTTCACCTTGGAAGGGAGTGGTGAGATTTGGAAAGAAAGGAAAACTTGCACCTCGACATGTGGGACCATTTAAGATTGTGGAAAGAATTGGGAAAGTTGCCTATCGACTAGAGCTACCTCCAGAGCTTGGGAATATTCACCCGACTTTTCACGTGTCCAATTTGCAAAAGTGTTTAGCTGACGCTGATCTTCACATCCCTCTCGAAGAGATCCGAATCGATGAAACGATGCACTTTGTCGAGAAACCCGTGGAGATCGTGGACCGTGCTTTCAAACAGTTGAAGAACAAACGGATTCGATTGGTAAAAGTTCGCTGGGAATCCAAACGTGGCCCAGAGTTTACTTGGGAACGTGAGGACCAGATGAAGGCAAAATATCCGCATTTGTTTTCACAAGCTTCCTCTAGTTAAAATTTTGGGATGAAATTTCCTGAAGTAGGGGAGACTGTGACAACTGTGTTCTGTAATCGTTGTATAATGTAAAATAATGTTGTTTATCAATAAAACAATGTGCTTTGGTGTTATTATATGTGCTTTGGTGTTATTATATGTGTTTAGGTGTTATTATGTGTGTATTTATGTTTGAGGATGTTTCAATTTAAATCGAATCCGATTTCAAGCTTTAAATCGCTTTCTGGAAGGTTATACGCAAACTGGTGCGTAAACGCAGTTAGTTTAACGCGACAAACACTCTGGAATGGTGACATAGGCTTAACATACCTTAAATAACCTCCACATAACTTAGAAATAAGTTTTGGATGGTTTGGTGTGTTGAAATCAAGTTTGTTCGATCGTAGGGACTATTTGTGTCAAACTGCGAAACTATACCGATTTGTATAGTAACGAACATTCCGGAACTTGATCATAAGTTAAACATACCCTAAATATCCTTTACATAGCTTAGAAATAGGCTTTGAGGGGTTCGGTATGCTAAAATAAACTTTATTGATCCATAGGGACTAAAAGCGTCAAAAAGGGCATAAGTTTACATTTTCGCGCATATCTTACGTTCTGAATATATCCGGACATCCAAAAATTTATGTAAGCATTAAAATATTTTATTTTAGTGTTTGGCATAAGAAAATTCCATTCGTCGCTTAATTTGGATCGTTTTTGCGTTTGTTACGACTTCCGTCATAATTAAGCGAATAACGCGATCGTACGACCAAACGAACCGACATCCGAAATATTTTTGAGCATGTTTCATGTCCACAATGTTTAGGCATCGTTTTAGGGCCTTAAAGTTGGCTTGACAGGCTTTAGAAGTGTCGGAAATGAGTTAAAACACTATCAGGGACTGAAACTGCAACATTGCCAAATTGTTGTTGATCTGTGCAGACCAGGCAGGCCACGTAGCCCATGCCTGTGTCCTACGCGGGCCGCGTGAGTGCACCAGATCCGCACAGAATCTTCTTTCCAGCTGTTTACAGCTGTTGCACCTGTTTTAACCACTTGCAAATGGTTTTTGCAATACCATGGGCTCATTCTAGGGGCTCCAATGGTATTAGAATACATGGGGCACACATGTACGGCCTAGATCGAAGCTCGTTTCCCGATAAACGATCCTAACGGTTCTAGATTTCCTATAAATACTGTCATACCCCCAAAATCCACCATGCGGAGTATCACCGCCTGGAGGCGTGACATGACCAGGATCGAGCCACCAATCATATTGAACAACGTAATAAGTAAATAAAATCAACCACAATACAATTGGTGACCAAAGCTAGTTGACTAAGTTCGAATTAAACAGCGGAAGCATTAAAAGTAAAACCCAAAATATAAGTCCATAGTTCATAAGTTTAAAGTCCAAAACGCAAGTTTAATAAGTTCATAAGGATTTAGATATTAAGCACGGAACATAACAGTCCATACACCACAACGACTCCTTCCTCGTGCAAGCTCCAAGCATTTAGCGACCTGTAAGGCATGTAACAACGAGTCAACAACAAAGTTGAGTGAGTTCACGTTTGGTTGTTTGGTTTTAAGTTGTTTCCGAAAACGTGGTTTGTCTCTCGTGGGCGTAATTGCCGTGGGGGTTACCCCGTAGTTGAAAGTAAGATTAACCAGTTTATTCTTTATTACCCAAACCATATCCATGATTAGTGGGGGCTTCCCCATGTGAACCACTAGACGGTATGATATCGACTACTACGCAAGTAAGTTGTGCCCTACATCAGTGTCTATCATCACTGATGGTTTGCCATAGTCCATTAGTACACGCCCGTCCGACTGGCACGGTGTGAGGTTTGTTAAACCTAATACCGCTATTAACTACTGACCCGCTCGCCATTGGCCTCGGCGATTAAGTCGATATAAAATGAGGGACTTATGATAGAGTTTTGTCTAGTAAGTTTTAAGGTTGTTGTCCTACCCAAGGAGGACGAACGTACGTAGTTCTACCCAAGGAGAATACGCAGGAATAATATTGGCATCCTACCCAAGGAGGATGGCCGTACATATCCTACCCAAGGAGGATATGTAGATCCCGTTTTAAATTCTTTAACCCATTCCCAACCACCGGGAATCCCATGCCTTAGAAAGTGTGTGAACTCACCTCGGTTTGCTCGGTTAGATTCTCAAATATAGCTAACAGTCGAGGTCGGTCAATCACGTCCTAATATGATTACCAGTTAGTCATTTAGTGGTTTTCAAATAGAGCACAAAGTTCCTACACGCATCTATCACATAACATGCATTACTTTAACGGTTTATGCCCATGTAAACTCCCCATCTATTCCCATTCACAAATAAACATACGACATTGCACATAACACTTTTATCGACACATAACATGTTAGATCATTCACGGATAACATACTTGACATTTAGACACGCAAATTACTACTTATGTCATTTCAACTTAAATATCCAAAACTGGGCTGTTTTCGAGCATTTTAATAAAATAGTTATCTTATTTCAAAAATTCCCAAATTTTTACAGAAGGTGCTAAACGATCCAAATATTATTGTGTAAAAATCTCGGTATCTAATCCGTCACCAATATTTTATTAAAAATCATTTTCCGGACTGTAATCAGATTCATTATTTTCTAACTGCAGCCCACGGAATAATTCATTAAAAATTCATTGTAAGTCGGATTGATGAAATTCCAGTGGGACAATTACTACGACATCAGTGTCCATCTACAGTACCAGTTTCATGATCTAATCCTACTCAGGTTTCAAGTTATGACGGAAAATATAACACCCATTTATTGCTGTAAACACTCAGCTTTAGCTGCTATTACAAATCGGGTCTTTAAAAATAGTAAACGAAGTCCAAAAATTATGATTCCAGTGCCATTAGAACAGTATTTCATAATACATAAATCTAGACTTCAAAAAATACATTTTTCGTTAAGTTACAGTCTGGTTACAGCCAACTGAAGTTGGCTGTAAAAACCAAACAGCCTACTGTTTCAGCTTTTATCTTTTAACTTGTGTTCGATTGATTCCGTTAACATGTTTAGTGATCACAACAACATCAAACATCAATATTACAAGTAGATCAGCAAGTAATCAGTAACATAATCAAGACAACTTCAGTTTATCATCACTTCATTATGTTTCATCAATATTTCATTATAAGTTAGTTTATATGTAAGACCTTTGTTCATGGTTCTTCAGTGTTCATGGATTTTCATCATCAAACATCTATTAACCACTCTAATAACATGAAAAATGAACGGATCTAAGTTCTTACCACTAGTTCGAGACTAGGGAAGTTTGAGTGAAGAAATGTGGTGGTTAATAGCGAATGGAGAAGGTCCTTCAACTTCCGAGAGCACCAAGCTTCGTTGTATGACCCGTAGCACCTTTGTATGTATGAGGAATGGCTAGAATGGAAGTTGATGGTGGAGGCATGGTGGAGGAGGTGGCTGCGGTGAGTGATGGAAGGGAAGAGGAGAGAGTTTTGTTGTTGTGGTGAGTTGGTGAAATGAAGGTCCAAGACTTAGAGACTTATTTATAAACCACTTTCCCTAATGTCCAATATGTAATGTGTTCCATATCTTCCAACATGTACCATTTAAATAATCAAAAGAAATGTGGGGATGTCCCCCATATCCATAACCGGTTCGAATGAGGGGGGGTATGGGTTGGTTTTCAATGATCTAGTTACTTGTTAGTTATGTTTCAAATGTCTAGTTAGTTTATTAAGGTGTGTTATGTAATATAAGGTGTGTTAGGGTGTTTGGGAATCCTAACTAGCTCAGAAAAGT
The DNA here is from genome assembly GCF_002127325.2 of Helianthus annuus. NCBI lineage: Eukaryota > Viridiplantae > Streptophyta > Magnoliopsida > Asterales > Asteraceae > Helianthus > Helianthus annuus. The sequence goes on from NC_035436.2 coordinate 31,830,749, forward strand.
AGAAACAATGCGTTTGGCAATATTTTTATTTTCGGGGTAAAGTCCGGTTGTTCGGTTTGACACTGTTCCGTTAAAGTGCTTAATTAATCCGTAAAGTGTCATACATGTATATTTTTGTAACGTTTTTAATTTTCAACACTCAGGAAAGCATAACGGACTATTTAGTAATTTTTCTGTACACTACTAGTATGTTAACAAGTACATGTAAGTATAACATAATAATCAGAGAGCAGTTAAGTAATTCCACACAGTCGTCAAGCACTTTAATTATCATTAATAAATTGTACGGAATACATGGAATTACGAGGGTTGTCACAAATACCCCTCACCATTCACTTGCAAAACCCACATTGATCTGATTTTGGCCCTCTAAGTTGGAGTTTACACTTCATACCTGAGGGTAAATCGGATCAAAGCTTGTGGGGACCCTTTGTAAGTATTCCTTCGTTCTTTTCATTCGTTTTTATCGTAAAAGTCAAACTGCGTCTGACTTTCTGCATTAACCAGTTTATGGTCAATGCGAAGTTCGTTTGAACTTCATAACGTGAGCGTAATCACGATCGTTATAGTCCCTAGTGACTATACCTACTGATTACCACGTTATCTAGGCTCAGTGACGAGTCGTAGTTTGGCCAAAATGCGTATTCTCGCGTATTTTGTAACCAAACTACTTTTAGGTATCAAAACCGTTTGTTTTGATACCAAACCTGTTTTCTAACTTAACTAAACATGTTTTAGCATGTCGGCTCGTCACTTTTTAGATTAGTGCTTATGTAGAGTCGTAAGTCAAGCGGACTAAACACCCGCTTAGACTTTCGAACATGACCCATTTGGTCGATCATTAGGATCCGACCAAACATGTTTAGTGACCATAGTTGCATAGGGAATAACTTTCCGAGGTTATACCTTATGGTCACCTAGTTTAAGTAGTTGTATGATAAGTAGTTTATATGTCCTTCGTAAATTACCAAAATACCCTTTTCATACATAATTGGTAAATAAGCATATGTAACATAAACTTTTGTCACATAACTGATTATGTAATATATCTAAACATGTTTAGGCATATAATACTTGTCATAGGGCTAGTTAGACATCTCGAACGCGTATTGCGCGCGTGACGCGTTAAAATAGCGTAAGCTACCTTAATGGGTCGTAATGGGTCGAAAGCACTTAGGATAAGTTTCATTTTAGGATGTAGGCTTTGTTAAACCATATCACATGAGTTCCAACACTCATTTGGTTTACAAGACCTCATTCTGTCCGATCTTCCGATTTAGGCGTCTATTGTTTGACTAGTAATTCAATTGCTAGGTGCTACTTGATTTCTCTGGTTTACTTGAGTTTGTTGAAGTTCTATTTATTGAGGATACTTTGCATTTCATGAGAGTACATAGTTCCCCTATTTTACTATTTTCAATTGTTTTGGGGTGATTCATATGTACAAAATGATTTTCAGGGTTTAAACGATGGTTTTTCAAAAACAATTAAGATGGTTTATACAAAACTAATAACGATTTCAATAAAGTGAACAAACTTGTTGGTTGTAGTTACATAACGAATGATATTCATTAGCATTGATCAAGCCGACCAATATTAGGTTATGGTACCATAGGATCTGACAAATCCCGTTATTTTACTGCACCCATGGTTATGTGTGGGGGTTGTGGGTAACGACTGAATCTGGTGATAGTTAATTTACCCTTTGGTGGTTTGTTAACGCGAGAAGCGAGATAGTCGAGTCACGAAGGTTTGAATGTTGTTAGCGATACGACCATAAATAGTTTTCACAATTAAAACGAGGATGATTTAAACGATTTAAATGAGTTAACGATTTGGAAACGATTTGAACAAGATAAATGAATTGGATAAACGATTGGTTTTTGGTTAGTGTTTAGATAACGAGACGGGTGTAATGTGATAAAAGCATGGTGGATACGCCGCTGGTACTTCCTATATATAAGTGCTTTCAACATATTACATACCATGGCGTTATTTAGTTCACTAGGGTAAATGATTTTGAAACGATGTCACACAACGATTTTTTCTAAAAGATATAAACCATACGAGTTTTTAACGAGTTTTTACAAGATGTTTTACGAATTGGCCTTCTAAAACAAATGTTTTTAGGTTAAGAATCATGGCTACGAGATTTTACAAATTATAATCATCTTGATTTGAGTTGGTTAATTATGTTGCAATACACTTTTCAAAACGAGGTTTGTATTTTCACTCTTGTAGTCTAATAAAGTATTGCAACATACAAACGAGCCACGATTCCAATACTCTTATAAAACCTATGTACTCGCCAGCATTTCTTTGCTGACTTTGTTTTTACATATGTTTCAGGTGTTGTTGCTTGATTGATTTCTAGGATGCATGCGTCACATAGGATCTGGACGAGGCCTTAGTGACATAATAACTGTGATAGTCAATATGTAACTTGTTTGTTATGTGTTAAGACAATATTAATGTTTAAATTTATCAATAAAACGAAACTCTTTTTGTATCCATGGTTATGAAACAATGATTCTGTTACAACACTCCCCGACGTTTCCGCCACGATTTGTTGTTTTACGTGGTCGGGGTGTGACAAGTGGGGCCCAAGCATTCCAGTTAAACGGGGCTGCATCGTTTTGAACCGACATTCTAGCACTACGCAACCCACTCGTTTAAAAGTCTTCACCCGTGTCGCTTTGCCAAACCCACTGGTCCAATCCGTTCTTCATCTGCACCTGTTGAATCAAGCCCATAAGGGTGCCCAGCTGAGCCCATTCTGCAGTCGTAGATGGGTCCTTGACCCATCCCCAACTCCATGTCACAACGGAACCCACCAAGCCCATATAAGAAGAGACCGCAGCCTCTTTATCAGTCGCCAAACGAAACAGTAGCGGGAACATGTTTTTCAGCGATGTTGAGCCGACCCACACGTCTTTCCAGTAGCAAACAGAGGTGCCATTACCCACAACAACCTTTAACCTATCTTTGACATCAATGCCCACCTTTGCGAGACACCCTTCCATGGACCCAATATCTTTCCACCATCCATGAATAGACTTATTCAGCGGAATTAAATTATTACCTCTGAGATGCCCGTGAATAGCTGCAATAACCTTCGTCCACAATTGGTCCGGGTTGTTCTTGAACCTCCACCACCACTTAGTTACCATAGCCAAACTGAATTCTTGCAGCCCTCCTAATCCGACGCCTCCCAAGCTCTTTTGGTTTAGTTAACTTATTCCACCTAACCCATTTAATTTTATTGGTCATTCCAGTTACCCCAAATAAACGACCTCCTTAACCCTTTAGGAGTGTTTAGAACAGATTTTGGTGCTCTAAATACCCCGAGAAAATACGACGGTAAGCTTCCAAGCACGGCCTTTGCGAGAGTAACACGGCCCGCAAACGAGAGAGTCTTTGCCTTCCAAGACGAAAGCTTTTTCTGAAATTTTCTAACCACTGGTTCCCAGAACTTAACCCTCTTCAGGTTAGCCCTATTAGGCAAACCAAGATACACAAACGGGAACGACGCGACCCCGCAGTTGATGATGCCTGCTACCCGAGATATCTCCCCGTCGTCCACCCCGATTCCGAACAGCTGGCTCTTATGTAGGTTTATTTTCAGCCCAGTGAGTAAGTGAAATCACCTTAAAAACCTAGACAAGCTAACCGCATTCTTGTCCGACCATTCGCCCATGAATATTATGTTATCAGCATAACATAAATGCGTCACTGTCGGGCTCTGGTTAGGCAAATCTACTCCCTTGAACTGTCACACCCCGATTTCCACGTGTCTCACCGGTGGGCCCGGTGGGGGATTACCGTGACGATGTTGGCAACAATATAGTCAAACCACACAATTATATAATGCACAGCGGAAGCTTAAGATAAATATATAAACTTCAACCTCTGGTTGTAATATCAAATGTACTACAGAAGTTGAATATATCCACAGCGGATCAAAAAGTAATAAATAATGTTCATTCAGATGCAGCATCGAGTTTGCGAGACTATGTACGATGCTTAGGACGCCTATACCAGCCCATTACGTATAGTACCTGCATTTAATCTTTTTGGGGAAAATACGTCAGTTTACACTGGTAAATACATTCAACTGACACATTTGAAAATGTTTATTAAAATTGATTTGAATGCACAAGGCACAAACTCTTTTATAACTTGGGAAAATTATAATAAAATCTTGTGAACGTTTTACATGTTCTTTTATGCGTTCAGTAGCCCGGGTCGTGCCGGGTTAAAGATTTATAGACACACCACATTGCGTAAAACCGTAGTATAAAAACCAATGGCTACGTCTTTTAATTTAATGTCGACAATATATACCGGGTGTACGCCTACACCGGGATGTCGATGGTCGTGGCCATTTCGTAAAATGATGCCAAGGATATCCGGGACAACGGTCATTAAACCCCCCAAAGGCTTATAAGAAACAAAACTGTTTAAATGAGCCGATCATATTATTTAATTAACCACCTAAGCGATGGAAGAATACAATGCTCAATCAAGCGGTATTAATATACCGTAACCCAAGCCCATATAGGGGAAATAAGTTAAAGTATTTACCTTTGCAAGTATATTTCCTTAATTTGGATTAAATCACCGATAGCTTTTACTGGGGCTCCTAATCTGGAACGAAGGTTTTAATTAACCTCTTAGAATCCTAACGAGTCGTTATAATGGCCGTAGCCTAGACCGGTTGGTTCCGATATATATATAGATATGGTTTAATCGCGCGAAAAGGCGAAAACCGAGAATGGAGTGCGATTCTGACCCAACAAGTTCAGAGACTTGTTTTATATGGGTTTATGGTTCGCACTCTAGATTTTGGGGTCCAAATAATATAATTTGGCCCGTATCGGCTAATTTATGAAAACTAGTTTCATAAGCCGAACCGTGCGCGCAATAGGCGAAACGGTTAACCATGAGAGTCGTACGCTTATTTCCTAAGTCAATATGCCTTAAATAGGTTGTGGTATCAGTAGGATACCTTCCGTGACGCCCGTAACGAGTTTAAGTTAATATTATGCCCCGTAGGGGCTTTTTGGTCATTTTAAGGACTTTTAAAGAGCTTTTCGAGTTCTACAGGAAATCTGAGTTTCCCGAACAGCTTATAAAGCTCAAAATACTTTATTTATTATTTAAAATCAGTAGCAACTGAAATCGGGTCAAAAGACCTTGTAGAACTCATGTTTTGGCCGAAAAGGGCATATTCGGTATTTACCGAACCGTAGCCATAACCGCAGGTTATGAGCAAGGTAAAAATTATTAAAAATCTTTAAAATTCCCAAAATATTATTTTAATACAGTGGGTAAAAGTTTTGGTGACGAAATCTTGGTTTAGATAGGTGTTATGCTAATTGCGCCGTTAATTACTAAAGTTTACTTTAAATGCGCCATTTAGCATAACTCTCATTCTAGACCTCGGATTGACGTGAAACTTTAAGGACATGCTTATAATTTAATAAGCAAGGTTCTGGTCCGTTCACGTGTCCGAAATACTCGTTTTAATTTCAAAAGGCCGTTACGGTCAACTTTTAGGCGAATGACGGAAATGCGCAAAAGACTCGGATAACTCATGAACCGATCACAGAGGTTTATACCAACATGTGACCTGGTCTTAAGAGAGTCCTAAGGTATATCTATACCTCACTAAAACGGGTCAGAACTGAAGTCAAAGCAAAAGTCAAACTTTTGCGACATTCGGCTCCGAACCGGGTCAATATAGCAAATGATTGATTCAAACGAGCGCAAACAAGTTTATATACTTAATATCATGTTTTATAAGTGTCAAAACAGGTTTCATAACATATACATTACAGATTATGCATAAATTGCCAAAATAGCTGTCTGTTGACTTTTTAACCGCACGTTTGACTCGATATTTGACATAGTTAGAGTGGTGATCAGGGGGAACCCTTTTAGGGGTTTATTACCCTCATTGATACCAACTTATAACCACCTTTGATTCGTCATAAGACAGAACCATCATGGATTTAATTTAAAGTCAAACCGTATTTACGACGGTTTGTTTTCTAGCTATTTACTAAGCATAAACTGAATTATAAATGATCTAGGCAACTTACAGAAGTTGAGAGCTGATTATAGATCAGAGAAGAGGACTTGAGGGCTCTTGCAATGACCAGAGATGTGTGTTTTTGGTGTTGTGAATGTTATGTGCATAATGTGGCTATTTATAGCCAATGCCAAGCATCTATGATCATTACAAACACCTACAACAGTCCAGAGATGATGGGTAGGTGTCCCAGAGGGCTATGGGTCGTGTAGGGGGCGCCCATGCCTCATTTATTGGAGATTGATCGTTCATAATGCTCAAAAGTCAAGAAAACACCAACTTTCTGCATCTGGGCGTCTCACGCGACCCGCATGGGAGTTCCCATGCACTTTTACGCGGGTCGCCTGAGTTTAAGAAATCAGACGCGTAATTGAGGTGGCTCGCGGCCCGCCTCAACTTAAGCTTAAACTTCACGCGGGTCGCGAGAGGTTTGTTTTTCAGATTTTTAAAATCTTTTGTCATGATTACGAAATCCTGGTAATTAATAACGAAATCTTTCGTAATGATTTACCTGACCTTTCGGGTTTGAAGGGGTAACTTTGCGGTTTGGCCCTCGGTTATTTACCGATAGGGGCCTCGTGTTATTTACCCGCATTATAAAGTCCCCAGTAAATTTATTAATTATTTGGAAAGTCTTAACTTTCACTGTTGACGCTTTTAACCCTTCCCATACGAATTTGAGTATAACTCTCTCGTTTTAAGACGGAACTTCGCGGAATTTATACAGTATATTCTAGTGAGCGTATAATACTGTTACGAAGCCTTGGGAATGTTAAAGGGTCACTCAGAGGTATAATTAAACATGTTGACACAGTTAACCCCTATAGCTCGTAATCTCTCACTTTCTTCCGCGTTTCGCCTCCGTACGATCTATGATTTATTCGTTTGAAGGTACAAGCATTATTTAGGGTTACTATACAGTATATTTACCCTTGTTGACATTTATAACCCTCGAATTTATATACTTTCAAGGTTTGTCAAAATTTTTCTTTTATTTAATATAAATGCCACGTGTAATCAAATGACATGTGTTAACACATTATTGGACGCAAAAATTCGAGGTGTTACATCCTCACCCCCTTAAAATAAATCTCGACCCGAGATTTACTCAAATAAATAGGGGTACTTTTCTTTCATTGTAGCTTCGACTTCCCACGTATATTCAGGACCTCTACGAGCATCCCATTTGACCTTTACAATCGGTACGTGCTTTCTGCGAAGCTTCTTTACCTGTCGATCCTCAGTCGACAAAGGTTTTTCTATGAATTTTAAGCTCTCATCTATATGCACATCTGTATGCGGAATCACCAATGATTCATCGGCGAAGCACTTCTTGAGATTGCAGATGTGGAACACATTGTGAATTCCATTGAGCTCCTCAGGCAAGTTCAATTTATAGGCAACTGATCCAACTCGTTCAATGACCTCAAAAGGTCCTATGTATCTCGGACTCAGCTTGCCCTTCTTTCCGAAACGCATCACCCCTTTCCAGGGTGACACCTTAAGTAATACCTTTTCACCCACTTCGAAGTGAAAATCCTTACGCTTTGGATCAGCGTAGCTCTTCTGCCTATCGCGGGCAGCCTTGAGACGTTCCCGGATCTGGACAATCTTGTCCGTCGTCTGGAAAACAATCTCTGGCCCTGTTAATTGGACCTCTCCTACTTCCGCCCAACAAACAGGCGATCTACATTTCCTACCGTATAATGCCTCGAAAGGCGCAGCCTTTATGCTGGTGTGGTAGCTATTATTGTAGGAGAATTCGATCAGGGGCAGATTCTTATCCCAGTTACCACCTAAACCGATCGCACATGCACGAAGCATGTCTTCAAGCGTTTGGATAGTACGCTCACTTTGGCCGTCCGTCTGTGGATGGTAAGCCGTACTAAAGTTTAAACGCGTGCCCAAAGATTGCTGGAAACTTTTCCAGAAGTGAGATGTGTATCTAGTATCCCTGTCGGAGATAATAGACACAGGTATGCCGTGTAAGGCTACAATCTTATCAACATAAAGTTGGGCTAACATATCGGAGCTATACGTCTCCTTGATGGGTAGAAAATGAGCTGATTTAGTCAGCCTATCGACTATGACCCATATTGTATCGTTTCCTTTCCTGGTTTTGGGTAACTTGGTTATGAAGTCCATAGTTACGCATTCCCACTTCCACTCAGGAAGTTCAGGCTGTTGTAGCAAGCCAGACGGCTTTTGGTGCTCGGCTTTGACTTGAGCACAAGTCAAGCACTTTGCTACATGGGCGGCTACAGACTTTTTCAAGCCTATCCACCAATAATTTGCCTTTAGGTCTTGGTACATCTTATCAGCACCAGGGTGAACTGAGTATTTGGAACTATGGGCTTCCTGGAGAACAACATCTCGTAGTCCTCCATAAATCGGAACCCATATACGTCCGTTCATCCTAAGAATTCCATCCTTGCTAAGAGTCAACTGCTCCTCAGTTACTCCCAGCTTTTCATTAGGGTAATTAGCTTCCAACACAGCCTCCCGCTGTGTAGCTAATATCCTCTCAATCAAATTGTTCTTGACTTCAATGCTCTTGGCATTGATTCGAATAGGTTTTACCCTTTCTTTCCTGCTCAAGGCATCAGCGACTACATTCGCCTTGCCGGGATGGTACCTGATCTCGCAATCATAGTCATTCAGGGTCTCCATCCAACGGCGCTGCCTCATGTTCAACTCCTTCTGGTTGAACAGGTGCTGGAGGCTTTTGTGATCAGAATAAATCATAAATTTAATACCATAAAGGTAATGCCTCCACAATTTTAGTGCAAATACAACGTCACCCAACTCCAAATCATGGGTGGTGTAATTCTTTTCGTGCACCTTTAATTGCCTTGAAGCATAGGCAATCACCTTGCCCTTCTGCATAAGCACACACCCCATGCCCGTGTGTGATGCATCGCAGTAAACTACGAATTCATCAGTACCTTCTGGTAATGTCAGCACAGGTGCGTTGCTTAGTTTTTGCTTCAGTATTTCGAAGGACTCTTGCTGCTTTGGGCCCCAAATAAACTTTTCTTTCTTCTTGGTCAAGGAAGTCAAGGGCGCAGCAATCCTCGAAAAATTTTCAATAAACCTCCGGTAGTATCCTGCTAACCCCAGGAAACTACGAATTTCGGTAGGCGTCTTTGGCTCTTGCCAGTTCATGACTGCCTCTACCTTAGCGGGATCCACTTGGATACCACGCTCACTCACAATGTGCCCTAAAAACTGAACCTCTCGTAGCCAGAATTCACATTTTGAGAATTTGGCGTAGAGTTTCTCACGCTATAGTAATTCGAGAATGCAACGGAGGTGCTTCTCGTGGTTATCTTGGTTCTTGGAATAGATAAGGATATCGTCGATGAAGACTATGACGAATTTGTCCAAGTACGGCTTGCAAACATGATTCATGAGATCCATGAACGCAGCCGGTGCATTTGTGAGCCCAAAAGGCATCACTAGGAACTCGTAATGACCATAGCGAGTCCTAAATGTTGTCTTATGTACATCTTCATCTCTGACCCTTAGTTGATGATAGCCCGACCTTAAGTCGATCTTTGAGAAGTAGCTTGCTCCTTGTAGCTGATCGAACAGATCATCGATCCTTGGCAAAGGATATCTGTTCTTTATGGTAACTTTATTTAGCTCTCGGTAGTCGATGCACAACCGCATCGATCCGTCCTTCTTCTTTACAAATAGGACTGGTGCTCCCCAGGGAGATGAACTAGGTCTGATAAAACCTTTCGCCAGCAGTTCATCCAACTGGGTCCTCAGTTCTTTCATTTCCGTTGGAGCTAGCCTGTAAGGTGCCCTTGCTATCGGAGCTGCTCCAGGAATGATGTCTATCCTGAACTCCACTTGTCTATCTGGTGGCAAACCAGGTAGTTCTTTAGGGAAAACCTCGGGGTATTCAGAAATGACAGGAAGATCCTCGATCTTCGGCTTTGGTTCTTCAATTATCACCTGAGCCATGTAAATTACACAGCCTCTGTTCAAACACCTTGAAGCTTTGAGCATAGATACGTCTTCGGGCAATCCGTACTGCGTATCCCCTCGAATGGTAAGCGATTCACCACTCGGAGTCTTTAGCACTATATGCCTCTTTCCGCAAATGATTTGGGCCTGATTACGGGATAACCAGTCCATGCCTAGCACAATGTCAAAACCCGCTAATTTGAAGGGAAGTAGAGATAAAGGAAAAGAATGGTTCCTAATGGACATTTCACATCCTTCTAGAACAGTTGAGACGGTTTCTATCGTGCCGTCCGCTAACTCTACTTCGTATTTCGCATCAAGGGTTTTGATAGGCATATTTAGTAGTTGGCAAAATTTCTGGTCTACAAAGGATTTATCAGCGCCAGAATCGAATAGTACTCTTGCAAATACATTATTTACGAGAAAAGTACCTGTAAGCACGTTGTCGTTCTGGACCGCTTCCTTTGCATCCATGCGAAAAACTCTCGCATTTGACTTCTTTGTTTCTTCCGCCTTCTTGGCATACTTAGGGCAGTTACTCTTGATGTGCCCTTTTTCATTACAACCATAGCAGGTTGCATCCTTGATTTTCTTGCACTCCACAGTCTTATGATCCTTGGACTTGCATAGTCCACAGGAAGGAGTCTTTGATTGCGACTGTGAGTTTGATGCAAATCTGCATTTCCCAGAGTGGGGTTTCTTGCAGATCTTGCAGTTGGGCCTTTCACCAGCTTGCCCATCCTTCTTTGCTTCCGACCCTCTTTTGCCTTCACCGTTTCCACGGTGCTTCTTCCCGGATCTTCGTGAGGTATCATCCTCACGTTTTCTCTTCTCAGCCTCCTTGTTCCTTAGTGTCCTCAGACGGACAGCGTCTAAGGTGAGAGACAAGGAGAGGTCAGTGACTGACCTGAAGGTCATCGGCCGAGAGGCCTTTACACTCGCCTTTATTGCGGGCTCCAAGCCCCCAATAAAACGGGCGATTCTTCGAGGTTCTGGGGTCACAAGGTATGGGACCAGACGAGACATTGTATTGAAACTCGTCAAATATGCCTGGCAGTCCAGGTTCGTCATCACCAGTGACACAAAGTCAGCCTCGATCTTCTCAACCTCATGCTGAGGGCAGTAGTTTTCCTTAATGAGAGCAATAAATTCCTCCCATGTCATTTTGTACAAAGCAGACTTACCAGATGCCTGCACCAACGCCCTCCACCATGCCAGGGCCTCGCCCTTAAAAGACTGAGACACATACTTCACCACATCCCTCGCTGCACACCCGCTGATGTCCACAATAGTGTCCATCTCATCTAGCCAGGTGATACAATCCACAGCACCTTTCTCCCCTGTAAATTCCCAGGGCATACAAGATACAAAGTATTTGTAAGTGCAACCCTTAGCATTTGATGCATCAGTATATTCTCTATCGCGATGAACGCTGTTCTCAGTGGACGAGTGTTTGTCGTCATCTTTCTTGGGTTCAGAGGGTGGTTTGGAGTGTGTCTTTGGTTTAGAGGGTGGTTTTGACACGGTTCTGCCTTGGGACTCAGTATATTGACGATCAAGAGCTGCCTGAACAGCATTGTCAATCAGAGCCTTCAGTTGTGCGCCTGTCAATTGCACTGGCGTATTGTCGTAGTCATCTTCATTAGTATGGCTATTCTCTCCGTTGGGATCCGCCATTGTAATTTGAATCTGTTACAGAAGATAACAAAATTTTATTCAGGAGATTATTATATAATTGTCTTTTATGACAATTTGTCAACCATGGTACAGAGACCATATTTGGTTAATTTATTACTTCATTACATATTAGGATTTGAATATATCCTATTTCAGCTATATAAATAGTATTGGCGGCATAAAGCCTAATCACGAGGATGTTTTATAATTTTAGCCGAGATTTCTGAGAATCAAAGGCATAGAGATTTGAACCGTAGTTATTTTATCTCTTTCTGACAGAGAGTCATAGACTACCACTGCCTTTTGTCTTTATAAGACAATCATTACGGCCCATAGGCACTACACCTCTAATGGGTGTTTTAATATGGTTGGCCCGTAGGCACTACATCTCAAATGGATGTTTTAATAAGGTTGGCCCGTAGGCACTACATCACTAATGGATGTTTTAATAATATTGGCCCGTAGGCACTACATCACTAATGGATGTTTTAATAAGGTTGGCCCGTAGGCACTACATCACTAATGGATGTTTTAATAATATTGGCCCGTAGGCACTACATCACTAATGGATGTTTTAATAAGATTAATCACCTTCATTGGTGATTTAACCCAGGATTTATAAATCATTTAGTTGGGTTTTGAAATCCTTAAGGGATTATTGTATAAGAATGACGTGCGTGATTTTAACGAATCACATCTGCCATGATTGTTAACATGCGTACAGAGGTTAACAGGGAATCAGAATCTTTTCAATTAGGTCGTACCATCTTGACTGGATCTTAAAAGACACCAAGCTAGGTTTCACCTTTTAAGATTCTTTATCTAGGCAGATCAATATAAAAGGAATGGTTTTGATTTATTTTATACCTATTAAAACAAAACTCATAACATACATTCCAAAATCTCAATTACTATTACATATTGCCCTAAACGGGTCTTTCAAATAGTACATACCTCTATAGAGGTTTAAAAATAAGTGACAAGTCCACGCAGGGACTGATACAAGATAGGTGTCCATGCAAGGACTAAAGATAAGTCTACGTAGGGACTGAAATATGATAAGTTGTCCACACAGGGACTTATTTCAAAGTAGAAATTACATTCGTACAACTATTAAGGGCTAATGGTCACGTTTCTTCTTTTTGCCTTTTAGTAGGTTTGCCAAGCCTTTGAGAAATCCTCGGTGGCTCTTTTTCTCTTCTTCGAACTCTCTCTCCACACGATCTAGTCGATGGAGTATCTCTTCTTGTTCAGGAGGAGAGAAACGTGGTTGTGGCGCTTGATGCGGAACTGGAGGTCTGGGAGGTATTGGATACCCATGAGCTGAGTAGTCCGGTGGTCCCATGTTTCCATGTGCTCCGTCAGGGTAGCGCGCATTATATCTTGCCGACACCACATATGGGTCGCGCCCATAGCCATAGTTGTATTGTGCTTGTGACGGTTCAAACGGGTTGTAAGCCGTTGGACCCGTGTAAGCAGGTATGGGTTGGTCATACCCAAATGGTGGCGAATTTTGTGCAGCTGGTGCGGAGTTCGCCTCCTGTATAGGACTCGAAGGTCCTTCCTCTTGTAGTGGCGGATAGTGGCTACTACTAGAATGTCGAGGAGTGCTGAAGTGGATACCCCCTCCTCCTCGTGTAGACATACGAGCATTTGTCCTCCTACGCCTTGGCGGATCAGGTATTACTGGTTGCGCCGGTGGCGGAGATGGTGGCGTAACTGCCTCAAAGCGTGAATCCTCAGAGGGATCCTGTGGATGTCGCGGTTGTTGTGATGTCTGTTGAGGTGGTGTGTAGTACCACTCATGTCGGTCAAACATCGCTTGGAAACTGTCTGGTCCTTGATAGGGTGTGCCATGGAAGGATGACCCATTAGAGACTTCTATCGGATGCGTGGGCGTACCACGAGCAGGTTCAGTTGGATCAGTATCTTCATCCATATGGTCCTCGGAGAAATGATCTTGTGGTCCTAGTGGAACAAAACCCGAAGGTTCCCGTATGTAGTCAGCCGGATTAAACTGACCTATGTAGTATGGAGTAGGGTCGTCATAATTCCGGGTCGATACCGAACGTTGTAGAGGTATGAAGGAAGGTTGTGGGTTGTTGGGATCATTTTTTGAGTTTGGTCCAAAGGAGTGCCGGTAGGATGGCGTCGAGCTGTGCGAGGTGGAATGCCTCGCGGGTTCGTAAAGATCTCTTCGTCGTTGTGGCTCTTCGCTCCGCGTCATCGAAGGATGTCTTGTACCAGATGGTCCAGCTTCGTTATCGTGATGTGTCACGACTTCTCCTCTGCCTCTTCTTCCTCTTCCTCTTCCTCAGAATATAACAGGTGGCATTTTCCTGCTTTATAAAACTTTAAATTCCAATAATAATAAAAGAAAAGACAAAATTTTGTTATTCCTCTTCGAATTGTTATTCCAAATTTTGTCCTAAGTTCTTGTCTAGACTCAAGTATGTGCAATTGTGTCATTGAGATTAAACACAATAGGATAGTGTTTAATTCACTCAATGTTGGCTCTGATACCAACCTGTCACACCCCGATTTCCACGTGTCTCACCGGTGGGCCCGGTGGGGGATTACCGTGACGATGTTGGCAACAATATAGTCAAACCACACAATTATATAATGCACAGCGGAAGCTTAAGATAAATATATAAACTTCAACCTCTGGTTGTAATATCAAATGTACTACAGAAGTTGAATATATCCACAGCGGATCAAAAAGTAATAAATAATGTTCATTCAGATGCAGCATCGAGTTTGCGAGACTATGTACGATGCTTAGGACGCCTATACCAGCCCATTACGTATAGTACCTGCATTTAATCTTTTTGGGGAAAATACGTCAGTTTACACTGGTAAATACATTCAACTGACACATTTGAAAATGTTTATTAAAATTGATTTGAATGCACAAGGCACAAACTCTTTTATAACTTGGGAAAATTATAATAAAATCTTGTGAACGTTTTACATGTTCTTTTATGCGTTCAGTAGCCTGGGTCGTGCCGGGTTAAAGATTTATAGACACACCACATTGCGTAAAACCGTAGTATAAAAACCAACGGCTACGTCTTTTAATTTAATGTCGACAATATATACCGGGTGTACGCCTACACCGGGATGTCGATGGTCGTGGCCATTTCGTAAAATGATGCCAAGGATATCCGGGACAACGGTCATTAAACCCCCCAAAGGCTTATAAGAAACAAAACTGTTTAAATGAGCCGATCATATTATTTAATTAACCACCTAAGCGATGGAAGAATACAATGCTCAATCAAGCGGTATTAATATACCGTAACCTAAGCCCATATAGGGGAAATAAGTTAAAGTATTTACCTTTGCAAGTATATTTCCTTAATTTGGATTAAATCACCGATAGCTTTTACTGGGGCTCCTAATCTGGAACGAAGGTTTTAATTAACCTCTTAGAATCCTAACGAGTCGTTATAATGGCCGTAGCCTAGACCGGTTGGTTCCGATATATATATAGATATGGTTTAATCGCGCGAAAAGGCGAAAACCGAGAATGGAGTGCGATTCTGACCCAACAAGTTCAGAGACTTGTTTTATATGGGTTTATGGTTCGCACTCTGGATTTTGGGGTCCAAATAATATAATTTGGCCCGTATCGGCTAATTTATGAAAACTAGTTTCATAAGCCGAACCGTGCGCGCAATAGGCGAAACGGTTAACCATGAGAGTCGTACGCTTATTTCCTAAGTCAATATGCCTTAAATAGGTTGTGGTATCAGTAGGATACCTTCCGTGACGCCCGTAACGAGTTTAAGTTAATATTATGCCCCGTAGGGGCTTTTTGGTCATTTTAAGGACTTTTAAAGAGCTTTTCGAGTTCTACAGGAAATCTGAGTTTCCCGAACAGCTTATAAAGCTCAAAATACTTTATTTATTATTTAAAATCAGTAGCAACTGAAATCGGGTCAAAAGACCTTGTAGAACTCATGTTTTGGCCGAAAAGGGCATATTCGGTATTTACCGAACCGTAGCCATAACCGCAGGTTATGAGCAAGGTAAAAATTATTAAAAATCTTTAAAATTCCCAAAATATTATTTTAATACAGTGGGTAAAAGTTTTGGTGACGAAATCTTGGTTTAGATAGGTGTTATGCTAATTGCGCCGTTAATTACTAAAGTTTACTTTAAATGCGCCATTTAGCATAACTCTCATTCTAGACCTCGGATTGACGTGAAACTTTAAGGACATGCTTATAATTTAATAAGCAAGGTTCTGGTCCGTTCACGTGTCCGAAATACTCGTTTTAATTTCAAAAGGCCGTTACGGTCAACTTTTAGGCGAATGACGGAAATGCGCAAAAGACTCGGATAACTCATGAACCGATCACAGAGGTTTATACCGACATGTGACCTGGTCTTAAGAGAGTCCTAAGGTATATCTATACCTCACTAAAACGGGTCAGAACTGAAGTCAAAGCAAAAGTCAAACTTTTGCGACATTCGGCTCCGAACCGGGTCAATATAGCAAATGATTGATTCAAACGAGCGCAAACAAGTTTATATACTTAATATCATGTTTTATAAGTGTCAAAACAGGTTTCATAACATATACATTACAGATTATGCATAAATTGCCAAAATAGCTTTCTGTTGACTTTTTAACCGCACGTTTGACTCGATATTTGACATAGTTAGAGTGGTGATCAGGGGGAACCCTTTTAGGGGTTTATTACCCTCATTGATACCAACTTATAACCACCTTTGATTCGTCATAAGACAGAACCATCATGGATTTAATTTAAAGTCAAACCGTATTTACGACGGTTTGTTTTCTAGCTATTTACTAAGCATAAACTGAATTATAAATGATCTAGGCAACTTACAGAAGTTGAGAGCTGATTATAGATCAGAGAAGAGGACTTGAGGGCTCTTGCAATGACCAGAGATGTGTGTTTTTGGTGTTGTGAATGTTATGTGCATAATGTGGCTATTTATAGCCAATGCCAAGCATCTATGATCATTACAAACACCTACAACAGTCCAGAGATGATGGGTAGGTGTCCCAGAGGGCTATGGGTCGTGTAGGGGGCGCCCATGCCTCATTTATTGGAGATTGATCGTTCATAATGCTCAAAAGTCAAGAAAACACCAACTTTCTGCATCTGGGCGTCTCACGCGACCCGCATGGGAGTTCCCATGCACTTTTACGCGGGTCGCCTGAGTTTAAGAAATCAGACGCGTAATTGAGGTGGCTCGCGGCCCGCCTCAACTTAAGCTTAAACTTCACGCGGGTCGCGAGAGGTTTGTTTTTCAGATTTTTAAAATCTTTTGTCATGATTACGAAATCCTGGTAATTAATAACGAAATCTTTCGTAATGATTTACCTGACCTTTCGGGTTTGAAGGGGTAACTTTGCGGTTTGGCCCTCGGTTATTTACCGATAGGGGCCTCGTGTTATTTACCCGCATTATAAAGTCCCCAGTAAATTTATTAATTATTTGGAAAGTCTTAACTTTCACTGTTGACGCTTTTAACCCTTCCCATACGAATTTGAGTATAACTCTCTCGTTTTAAGACGGAACTTCGCGGAATTTATACAGTATATTCTAGTGAGCGTATAATACTGTTACGAAGCCTTGGGAACGTTAAAGGGTCACTCAGAGGTATAATTAAACATGTTGACACAGTTAACCCCTATAGCTCGTAATCTCTCACTTTCTTCCGCGTTTCGCCTCCGTACGATCTATGATTTATTCGTTTGAAGGTACAAGCATTATTTAGGGTTACTATACAGTATATTTACCCTTGTTGACATTTATAACCCTCGAATTTATATACTTTCAAGGTTTGTCAAAATTTGTCTTTTATTTAATATAAATGCCACGTGTAATCAAATGACACGTGTTAACACATTATTGGACGCAAAAATTCGAGGTGTTACATGAACAAACCCAGCTCGGACGCATTTTTGATAAACATAACAATAACTTCCATGGCGAGGATGAAAAGGGAAGGAGACAGCGGGTCACCTTGCCTTAAGCCTCTTCTATACACAAACTCACAGGTCGGGATCCGTTAATGAGGACCGACCCTTTGCCCGAACTAAGACAACCGGAGATCCATTTCACCCATTTGTCATGAAAACCCATGCCGTCTAGAACCCGCAACAAAATTTTCCAATTAAGAGTGTCGTGTGCCTTCTCGAAATCGACTTTGAGAAGCATTACCTTTTTCTTACATTTTTTCGCCCAAGAAACTACTTCACTAATCACTAAAGGGCCATCCAAAATGTTACGACCACCTACAAAAGCCGACTGAGTAGGTGAGATGAGATCCCCCAGCATAGGCTTCAACCGGTTGGCTAGGACTTTCGCGATAATTTTGTACAGAGAGCCAATAAGAGAGATCGGCCGAAAATCCCCAATCGTTTGAGGGTCGTTTATCTTAGGCAAAAGGGCAATGAACGAAGAGTAATGAAAGGTTTAAGCTTGTCCCAAAATCTTTTGACAAAACGGAATGAAAAACCATCCAGCCTTGGCGCTTTCCCTCCCTTGCAATCCATATGGCACACTCGATCTCCTCTACCGTGAATGGGACCACAAGATCATCCCCTTGTTCAGCCGACAGTCTACGTAAACCCAAGTTAACAAAACCAAGTCTCCTATGAAACGACTAATAGGTGATAGGTCAAATACTATTTAAATTATTTTGACGGTCGTTTACAATATACTAAAACTTTTCATTGTCAATACAATTAAAAATCATTGCCCGATTCCCTCTATTACCATCAATTTTTGTTGTACATAAAATATTTCGTATATGTAGTAGTGAAGCTTGAGATTTTCGACTGGGGGCGGAAGTTATCGGACCTAAAAATTTCTATAAAACCGGGGGGTCGAAAACGTATATACCCAAAAATTTCTATACGAAACATACTCTCCACTACTGAGCGAAAAGTTCGGGGAGTTTACCACCCCCTCCCGCCCCTTAAGAGCTTCGCCCATACGTATTTGTAACTCATAAAAAACTAGAAAACTTTATCCAATGGTAACCAAATTCTCTAAGGGGGCGTTTGGTTTGCATGAATTCAATAGAATTTAAGGGAATTGAAATTTGAATTCCATCTCTTAAGATGTTTGGTTCACAGAATTTGATGGAATTGGAATCTCAATTCTAATCTTTATGTGTTTGGCTGACAATGGAATTGGAATTGGAATTAGGCATGAATTCCTTCAAATTCCTTTAACTAAAGGAATTCAAAATCCTTCCTATATGTGAAGGAATTAAAGTAATTTCATTGGAATCTTCGACCGTTTCGACCCGCACCGTTTTAAACCATACCGTTTTGACCCATACTGGTTTCAATCGGAACCGTTTCGACCCGTACCGTTTCGACACGAACTGTTTCGACTCGTACCGTTTGGACGCGAACATTTTTGATCCTAACGTTTCGACGCCAACGGTTTCGACCAGTAACGGTTTCGACCCGTACCGTTTCAACGCGAACGGTTTCGACCCGTAACGTTTCGATGGCGAAAGTGGAGTTGGTCACATCCTCTGCTCATGTATGGCCAAACATTCATATGGCTGAAAATAAAAATGGTTTACTATCATTAATATATACATGTCGACTCACAAATAAGACCAAAACATACAAAATAATCCTTTATAAACGGTTTCGAACCGTAATGTTTCGATGGCGAAAGTGGAGTTGGTCACATCCTCTGCTCATGTATGGCCAAACATTCATATGACTGAAAATAAAAATGGTCTACTATCATAATGTATACATGTCGACTCACAGATAAGACCAAAACACACAAAATAATCCTTTATAAACGGTTTCGACCCGTAACGTTTCGACCTATACCGTTTCGACGCGAACTGTTTCGACGCGTCCGTTTTGACCCGTACCGTTTCGACCTGTACCATTTCGACGCGAACCGTTTCGACCCATACCATTTCGAATCGAACCGCTTCGACGCGAACCGTTACAACACGTACTAGTGGTTGTGGGTGCCGGGGTGATGAATTCCAATTCATTTGACAACCAAACACAACAAAAATGGAATTGAGATTCCAATTCCAATAATTTCCAATTCCAATTGGAATGTTTAAATTCCAAATCTAATTCCTTCACATTCTAATTCTTATACAAATTCCAATTCCAATTCTAAAACATTCCGCGAACCAAACGCCCCCTAAGTGTTTCACCAAAGTTGCTTAAAGGCTTTGTTTTTTGTCCATTTCAAGTCACTAAGCTTTCATTAGGTATTCCGATCTTGTGAAGTGCACTCATATTTACCTTTGTAGCTGTGAAGGGGTATGGCCCCAAAAGCCGCGCAAACCTCCTCTCAGGTTGCGCGTGAGACCATACTCCTTATTTCAGTAAACTTATTAATAAGGTCCTCGCGCGCCACACTCCACGTTCTGATCTACCCCGCGCGAGGCTCAGCCCTCAAGAGGCTCGTATATCAGCACTTAGCATGAAACGTTGGAAAAAATGAGCATACTAACCCCGCGCGGGTTAGTTTGCTGTCCAACAAGAACCACACAGTAAGGAAGCGCACGGCTACCTACAGTGGTACACAAGGTACAAGTGGCAGTAAAAGGAGCCAATGAGCGTCCAGCAGGCTCTGGTCAATCGTGCGCCACGATCGTCTGACGAGAAGTACACAAGGACGCCTACGTGGCACCAATCAGAGGACGGAGACAACTGTCCCACGATCTCCACTTGTCTGCTGATGACAGAAGGACAACAAGGCCGACAGCAGTGACACGTGGCTCCAATCAAGGTGCGCCAGCACCGAGGAACGTCTAGAAGCCACTAAGCGGTCGACGCCAGTGAGACAAAGAGCATATCCGTTTTGTTGTCCGCTTCCGGCCCAAGGCCCATCAGCCCATAACCCCTTACACCTCTCCGGCTATAAATAGAGAACTCATTCCACAGGTTAAACATTCTATTCCCTCTACTCTCACTCTTAGCTCTTAATTACTCTCAAAGCAGTCGCTTATTCTCACGCCGGAGCCTGGTTAAGAGGGAAACCCCCACATTCCCCTCTTAACGAGTAACGGTGTTCTGTTTTGCAGGATCGATTACCAAGTCGGAGCTCAAATACCCTTAAGAAGATTAACCATTATGAAAGGAACATAAACCAATCTTAATTAACTCCCTAATTAGATCAGTGTTTCTTCATTGGCGCCCACCGATTTTTTCTATAACCACCCTCATCTTCTTTTATTTGAGCCTTTGACATCTTTTTCATCCTTCGACTATGACTGGTCAAGGAACCATTCCAGAGTTCGGTTTCGGAACCAACTCTAACACGGCGTTGGGTGAAAGAATCCAAAACTTCCAAGCCCAACAAATCGAAGAAATCGGCGAAGTTGAAATCAACAATACTGGGGGTCCGCGCGGGAGCTTCACCCGCATCACCCAAGTGGTCACCCCAGGGAACAACGGTGAAGGACCTTCGAACACAGCGCCACCTCAAAATGTATCTGCATTACTAGGCTTACCAGAAGGCGAAACCCCAGCCTCGTGGTATGCCAAGAACATCGCCACCATCAATGCAGCATACCAATCGCTGATCGCGCAGCAAGCAGTTCTGACGGCAGAACCGTCCTTGGTCACCCCTCAGAGTCAGGGGGTGCGCCAAATGCCTCCGCCAGCCAATCTACAAGGCAGAATCAACAGGCCTCCCCCTACAAGGCGTTTAAGCGTACAAGACACGCGCGATACAAGAGGGGAAACGGATAGTTACTACGACTATCCGTCGAACCTTCAACGAGGCCCTGTTCACAGCCGGCTCACGCCGCGCAACATGAACAACGAATGGGAAGAAACGGACCCATATGATCCCACATGGGAAGGTGACGAGGAATCGTCAGTCTTTAATCGTCTACCAAAAAACCACGAGTACTACAAGCCAAGGCAGCACATAGGCTACACAGAAGAAGCTGAAAGAGATTTCCGCCTGGCATACCGACCAGCGGAAGCCGCGGAACACTCCAAGTTTATCCCGAAAATTGCACTCGCGCCGCTTTCACGAGAGAAGCTACCCCCGACTGTCGGGAAATTCAATGGATTGACTGATCCAGACGATCACGTCAGAACGTTCACGAGTGTGGGCTGCATGGGAGGTTGGAACATGCCCATGTGGTGCCACCTGTTCATTCAAACTCTTACCGGGGCGGCTCGCGCCTGGTTTGACAGCCTTCCGCCTGGGAAGATTAAATCATGGACAGATTTCAAGACGCAATTCTTGAGCTACTTTAGCCAACAATGTCGCTACCAACGCGACACAGCCGAAGTAGAAGATATTTGGCGAAGAGATGGTGAAGGTCTGGAGCACTTCATCACGCGTTTTAACAAAGAATGTCTGGAAATAGGCGGCGTCAGTGAGCAACTCATGCGCTGTCACTTCAAAAAGGCTATACGCTGCGATAGTCTCATTCGAACCATCACAGGCAAAGATGGAATGCCAAAGGAGTGGGATAAACTAATGGAAGCCGCAAAAATCGTCGCGCAAACTGAGGAGTCCCTTGCTGGTGGAAAGGGCTACTACCCTGAAGATCGATTCTCAAGAGGAAGTACGCGCGACAACAACAACAAGCGTAACAAATACAAGAGTCATGACTGGAAGTCTGAGAGACCAAGAGGCCGCGACGACAGGCCGCGCTACAGAGAAGATGCGCGAGAAACGATTGACCGAATTGGTTACAAGAAGGCGGTCAGAGACGACAATCGTGACAAACACTGGACTCCGCTCACAAAAACGCCAAAGGAGGTATTGATGACGGAGAATCACGATTTCAAGGCTCCCAGGCCAATGACAAACAAGAAAGGGCAAGACCCCAACTTGTACTGCGATTTTCACAAAGATTCAGGGCACCTGACTGACGACTGTTATAGCTTACGCCAAGAAATCGAGAGAGCGCTCAAAAGCGGTAAGCTAAGCCATTTAGTGAAGAATGTACGCAAGGAAACCCGTCAACTCCAGCGCCACGACGAAGGGAACCACAAAAAGGTCCGACGACTAGAGACTCACATGGTCAACGGACCCAGGTATAGCGCGAAAGAAAAAGGCAAACGCCCCTATGAACCTTCTTGGCAAGAGCAGCAGGTTATATTTCCGGTAGTGCGCGGCGGACCTCGTGCCACCCGTCCCGTCGTCATTACCGGTATAATCGGGCATTATGAAACTGACTACATATTCATAGACCCGGGAAGTACTGCCGACATCATTTACGAACAGTGTTTCAATCAGTTGGATGAGGAGGATAAAGCGCGACTCGAGCCAGTCGATTATCCTTTGTCTGGATTTTGCAACGAGATGGTTTTTCCACTCGGACAGATCAGTTTTCCCGTCACGCTCTCTGACGGGAAACACTCAAGAACAACAAATGTGAACTTCATGGTAATGCCAGTGAAATCGAGGCATGATGTGCTTATTGGGAGGGAAACACAAGGCGAGCTAAACATGGTGACTTCAACGCCCCATTCTGCGATAGGTTTCCCAACCAAGACAGGAGTAGCAATCATATATGCCAAGAAAGAAGTAATGTCAACTGAAGAGCTGCGCCCAACAAAGGCGGCGAAGGTCTCCACGACCGAGCCAGAGAAATGGGTTTTAAACCGAAAATACCCAGAGCAGACTGTGACAATTGGCCACGCCATTTCGTCAGACATCAGAACACGTCTAAAGCAACTGCTGTTTCGAAACATGGATATATTTGCCTGGACCCCGGCAGACATGACCGGCGTCCCGCGCAACATAACCGAGCATTGCCTAAACACGTACCCCTCTGTCGAGCCAAAGGTCCAAAGAAGGCGCAGCCTAGGAGCAGACAAGACGAAAGCAATGAACGAGCAAGTATGTGAGCTGCTCAAAGCCGGGATCTTGCGAGAGGTAAGATATCAGAGTTGGGTTGCGAACCCAGTGATGGTCGAAAAGTCAAACGGCGGATGGCGCATGTGCGTAGATTACACCGATCTCAACAAGGCGTGCCCAAAGGATTGCTATTCCTTGCCTGAGATCGATAAAAAATAGATTCTCTCGCGCCATACCGATGGAAGTGCTTCTTGGATTGCTACAAAGGATACCATCAAGTTCAGATGAAACTCGAAGATGAAGACAAGACAGCCTTCAGGACTGATCTTGGAATCTTCTGCTACACAAAGATGCCGTTTGGTTTAAAGAATGCAGGCGCGACATATCAACGCTTGATGGACAAGACCTTCGCAGGTGACATCGGAAAGCATATTGAGGTTTACATCGATGATCTAGTGGTTAAAAGTCCCGAGGAGGACCAAATGTTGAAAAACATCGAAAAAACGTTCAACTCATTGCGCAGCGTAAATATGAAGCTAAATCCAGCCAAGTGTTCTTTTGGCATGGAAGAAGGGAAGTTTCTAGGCTTCATTGTCACAAACGGCGGTTTCAAGGTGAATCCAGAGAAAGTACAAGCTATAGAACGAATGCCCTCACCGCGAAACATCAAAGAGATGCAACGACTGGCCGGCCGACTGGCCGCGCTTAACCGTTTTCTCTCCAATCACGCCGCAAAGTCGTATCCCTTCATTAGCACGTTGCGCAATTGTGTGAAGAAACAAGAGTTCAAATGGACCCCGGAGGCCGAAACAGCTTTTCAACAAATGAAAGCGTGTCTGATCGAACTCCCTACCCTGACTGCACCATTTGAAAAGGAGCCCCTAGTACTGTACTTGTCCTCCTCGGATAAGGCAGTAGGGTCAGTATTATTGGTCGACAGAAACGGCGTACAAACCCCGATCTACTATGTCAGCAGGGTACTCACTGACCCAGAAACAAGATATTCCACAATGGAAAAGCTAGTTCTTGCGCTATTACACGCCTCCCGAAGGCTGCGCCGATACTTCACAGGCCATGTGATAACTGTGCTTACAAACTTCCACATTGGCACTATACTACAGAAGCCTGAGACATCAGGAAGGTTGGCAAAATGGGCCATTGAACTGGGAGGCCATAACATCTTGTACAGGCCGCGCCCGGCCATTAAGGGTCAGGTCCTAGCCGACTTCATCACAGAAGTGCCGGCCGATAAGATCAAGGAGTGCGAGCTGATAGAGACTCCCGAGAAAGATGCAACAGATGAAACTTGGATGCTTTACACCGACGGGGCATCAAATGAAGATGGCGCGGGAGCAGGATTGCGCCTAGTGAGCCCAGAGAATCACGAGTTTACTTACGCCATTAAGTTGGACTTCAAAAACACCAACAACGAGGCTGAGTACGAAGCATTTCTGGCAGGCTTACGCCTCGCCATCAAAATGGGAGCCAAAAGCTTGCGCGCACATGTTGACTCACTCCTGATAGCCAGTCAAGTAAATGGCATATACGACGCAAAGGGAGAAGTCATGGCTTTGTATCTGGAATAAGCGAAAGAATTGCTCCAACAATTCAAATCTCACAAGGTTATACACATCAATCGCTCCGAAAACAAGCCAGCTGATGCCTTGAGCAAGCTTGCCTCGACTTCCTTTCAACATCTCGCCAAGGATGTAAGGATAGAGGTACTCAAGAATCCATCGGTGCTGCTGCGACAAGTGAACGTGATCGAAACGGGCCAACCTTCATGGATGACCCCGATAATCCAGTACTTGCAAGAAGGGGTACTCCCTGAAAACAAAGCGGAAGCAAGGAAGATCCAAAACAAAGCCCTACAATATGAAATGAACGGCGGTATTTTGTACCGAAAGTCCTTCCTAGGGCCACTACTGCGCTGTGTGGACCCCCAGGATGCGAACTACCTGATAAGGGAGATCCATGAGGGGATCTGCGGCATTCACTCCGGGCCACGGATGGTTGTCGTAACGATCATGAGCGCCGGTTACTACTGGCCTGGTATGCATGTAGACGCGCTAAAGGAGATTCGCAAATGTGACTCTTGCCAGAGGCATTCTCCAAAAACACTGCGCCCCAAGAACGATCTTATCCCTGTATCCACTGCATGGCCCTTCCAGCAGTGGGGAATTGACATGGTGGGACCCTTCCCGGATGCTCCCGGCGCCGTAAAATTCATCATAGTGGCTGTCGATTACTTCACAAACTGGGTAGAGGCCAAAGCCCTTGCATCCACCACAGCTATGATTGTGCGCAAGTTCATCTGGGAGCACATCATATGCAGATTTGGCCTCCCGCTCAAAATTGTAACAGACAATGGCACCAACTTTGCATCGGAAGATCTCAAGAAGTGGATGAAGGAGATGAAAATTGAACACACTTTCACATCTGTTGCGCACCCCCAAGGCAACGGACAAGTGGAAAGCGTGAACAAATGCATTGTCGAAGGAATAAAGGCCAGATTGGGGACAAGGCGACGAGGATGGGTTGATGAGCTCCCGAGCATCTTATGGGCTCATCGAACCATGCCAAAAACAAGTACCGGCGAGACCCCCTTTAACTTGGTTTATGGCTCAGAGGCGGTTATCCCGGCGGAGATTGGCCTACCCTCACCACGCATGACAGCGGTCAACACCATTGACAATGAAGCGGAAAGACGCCTTGACTTGGACTTGTTAGAAGAAAGGCGCGAAATCGCGCGAATCAAAGAGGCCAAGTACAAGACCCAGCTAGAAAGGTACTACAACACAAGGGTCCGCATCTGTACCTTCACCCCAGGGGAATACGTCTTCCGCGACAATGAAGCGTCAAATGCGGAACGTCCAGGAAAGTTGGCACCTAAATGGGAAGGCCCATACCTGATCCACGAGGTCATGGGCAAAGGGGCCTACAAGTTACGCACCCTAGATGGCCACATCTTACCACGAACATGGAACACGCAACAACTGCGCAAATGTTATATGTAGCTTACTTCGGCCTTGCGCCCGTTTTTACCTTCCTATGTCGGCTATACGCCATTAGCAATTAATGTATGAAGGCTTATGCGCCCATTCCAGACTTAATGAAAACATACGACATGTTTTTCTATTACATTTTTTCGTTACAAATGCATGCTAAACTTTTGATTAGCGCGAAAACACTCCAGCATTTTAAAAATTTGTTGACACGAACCGCCTCCAAGGTCCTCCGCGAACAAAGCGCGAGACCGGGCGGTCACCTTTTACTTAAAAGACACTTCCATTTATTCGAGCTAATTTAACCCAAGTTTTGACAGCAAGGCAATAATTGCAACGGAAAAAACGAAAACGATTCATATAATAAACTTGCGCAACAGCGCAGCATTTACAATCAAGTTGCAAAAGACAATTACAAGGAACAAACGCCTATCAACAACCTATTCTATTCATCACGTCGATCACCATCATCATCTCCGTCATCCTCACCATCGTCATCATTGCCATCATCATCACCATCTCCACCGTCATCACCAGCTGGTTCTTCATCGGATAGTTCGACGGTAACTGGTGGGTCGAGGACTGCTTTAAGACGCTGGCACCAGTCGTCTTTTTTCAAAGATTCCACAACCAGATCCATGATAGGCAAGGTAAGGTTGTCATACGAGTTTTCAGCATGTGCAAGCGCAGCATCAGCACGTTCAGTCACCGAGCAGTGGCTTACATCAAATTCTTGCCCTAGCACCTGCTCAACGTGACTGGCACATTCCAAGAAACCTCCTCGATGACCCACCACACGCGCCGCATCTGTGAGAGCAGCAACGGCGCGATCGAGCTCGCCAGCATTTAAGATGGAGTTGGCAACCTTCAACAAAAGAAAAGCGTTAAGGACAACCCTTAACCAGATGGAAACATAAAAGACAGAAGTACAAACTTACCAGCGCTACTCCGCGAGTGCGCATCCATTCAGCCTCCGAGACAAGCGTGTCAACGATGCCTTGGGCCTCGGAGTAGTTGGTCTGAGCCACGTTAAGCGCGGCAGTGCTGACAGCACGCGCCTCCTCAGCTGTAGCAGCCTTAACCCTCTCGGCCTCCAGGTCGATCTCCAACGACTCACATCTATCGATTTGCTCGTTCAAGCGACGTTTGAGCTCCGCAATCTCAGCGTCCTTGGCGTGGAGATCTCTGTCCTTGCTAGACAGCTGCACCTTGGCCTCAGATAACTCAACCTGGAAGCCGACAAAACAACTTAGGCCAGTTTGTTAACAACATAGCAAGAATAAATAAAAACAAATAAACTAACCTCCATCTGCTGCTTGGCAGCTTTCTCTCCATGCGCCTCCTCTACCTTCGATGTCAAATCAGCAACTTTAGCCTCAAGATCAACAATCTTGTGTCGAGCCGCGTAGGCGCGCTCGTTGTCTTGGGCACAGATGCGTTTGAACTCGGCCTTCTCCTTGGCCAGTTGCTCCTCAACATTGTGGAGTTTCTTTTGCAGGCCCTCGCGGCCCCATTCCTCGGCCTTCTTATCGGCTTCAAATTTGGCTCTCTCCTCATTAAGAGCAACCTTGGACTTTTCAAACTCAGCAATGCGTTTTAACGAGCGCTTACGATAACTCTCCCAGTCGGCGCGCTCTCTAACCATGGTTCGCCATTCGCGAACTATCTGGTGATTGGCAGCACGAGCGTTGGCCTCTCCAAGTATAAAGGTGCGATATAACAATTCATGGGGTTTCGCCCTTTGACGGTTGACCTCTGCAGGGGTAAACGAATTCAAAAACCACTCGCGGCAAGGGCCAAATTCATGAAATGTATCTTTTTGCTTTAAGCTCCAAGGGGCTTGGTGAGGAGCATCGCCGCGTTCTTCTTCATTGTAAGTTTTATAGTAGATATCGCCAACGGTGTCCTTCGCCCCGATCACGTTTGGGTTAAAACCCCCTGCACCACCAGAGCTCGCACTGCTGGAAGCATATCGACCCGCACCCTTAGAAGTAATGACATGCGCGGAGTGGGTAGGGTTTGTAACCTCAGGCCCTTGAACATTAACAGGCTGCTCCATAGCCTTCTTCTTTTCTAACTCCTCCAGGGCCCTCTTCTTCGCCGCTTCGGCCACCCTCTCCTCCTCCGCTTTCCTTTTTCTCTCCTCCTCCTTCCTCTTTCTCTCTTCTTCATCCTTCCTCCTCTTCTCCTCCTCAATCTTCTTCTTCTTTGCTTCTTCTCTCCTTTGATTCTCCTCCGCCTTTCGCTGCGCCTCAGCAGCCTTCGCGGCGTCCTGAGCAGCAGTATCAGAGGACTTGATAGTAATCTTCGGCCTCTTCGACGCAGCCTCACTGAACGTGACACCCTTCTCAGGGGTCTTCTTCTTGATCTCTGCAAAAATAATGCAAGTACATTTAAGCATAGAGAAAAGTATTAAGAAGAGAAGCAAAGAACATACCCGGAGAAAATTTATACAACGAGCGCAAGTTGCTCGTTTTCCCAACCACGGGAAGCACAACAGCAGTAGGCGCGGAAGCCACACCAGCCGTGGTTTCGCTCCTACCTCTCTTCCTGCCAATCAGTTGGGCAGCCGCATCTTCTTCTTCCGCCTCATCATCTTCAGGGGTCGCGCCAGCATCAGGGTTACGAGAACCCGCGCTCCCAGAGCTTTTCGAGCCACCTGCACCAGTTTTTGCCTTAGCTGTACGCGACAAGCCTTCAAATGAATCGCTGATTATCACATAATCATCTAAGTCACTTTGACGAAGGCGAAGAGTACCTTTGACAGCAGCAGTAGTTGCGCGACTCGGGCCAGTACCCTTGCTGGTCACTTCCGGATCGACCTTGGTCTTCTTCTTCAGGGGTTTCTTTTTCTTCTCCTCTGGGTCAATCCCCAGGTCGCGCAACACACCTGCAAAGATTTTAGACCACGAACTTAGCTCGCCGTTGGAAGACCCTACTGACTCCTCGCTGGAAAGATAGAGAATCTCTTTCCCAGCAGAAGTCACAGAGCGCAAAGGACGAGGTTTAGGATATTGCGCACCTTCAGTAGCAGTTGGCGGCGAAGCAAAGGCACCTTCAACCGGAAACATGAAGTTGCCCTTAATCTGGTCATACCAGCTTTCTTCATCATCGCGCAATGGGCGCACGCCCATGGAACCACCAAATGTGGAGAAGGCAGCTTGATACAGTTGCGCCTCTAAACGGGAATGTAAGTAAGTAACAATTAAAGCAAAGTACTTGAAAAAAGGAAAAAAAGAGATAACTGACCTTGATCGCCGATCTTCAACACCGGAACCTCCCTTCTGTTGGGTGACCACTGGTCACTCATCTTAGCCGTTACCAAAACGTTTTCCCCAAACACCCGATTTGGGGTTGGGGTCAGCTGTTGATACCACTGGGCCTTCTTAGGAATCAGAAGGTCTTCCTTCGGTATCGCCTCAGTCCAATCCCGGAAGGGCATGGAAATCGGCAACACCTCTTCACGGATGAAGAAAAACTTGGGTTTCCAGTCATGGAAACTCTTGGGGGGATTTAGCAGAATCTTCTTCGCCGCACCACGGCTTGCAAACGAGAAAAAACCCATCGTCCTCTGCAGCTGGTAGAAGGCCCGAAACTTCTCTACCGATGGTTCGATGCCATGAGATCGGCAGAGGAATTCGAAATGACGAACCCTAACCATCCCAGGTGGGCTCATCTGTGACAGATGGAAGTTGTAGTAATGAAGAATATGCCCCAGGAAGTTTGTAGCTGGTAACCTAAAGTTACCCTGAAGGAAAAAGTCTTCATATAGGGTAATATAACCCGGTGGTGCATCAGCCGCGGTCTGGCCCTGAGCCGGATACCGGGCATCCCACTCCGGTGGGAATCGGAAACTCCGAACAATCTGTTCGAAGAGACCTAGATCCCATTTGAGGACAGGCACTGGACCTTCCTCAGCAGCAGCAATTTCTTGATGTTCTTCACTCATATCGGAAAAAACTTCTGGAAAAACTTGAAGATTTGAAGATATTTTGAAGAACTGAAGAACAACCTTGAAGATGCAAAGAGGTTTGAGAGAAAACAACGAAGATAAGTGAGAACCTCACCTCTCTTCGATTATATATACCCATCGCATTTAATGCGATGGGTAACCGTGCCGCTTTCGCCGCTAGGCTAACCAACGAGAGGCTGCCACGTCAAGCAGAAAACCAGGGGTGACGGTTACCACGCGCGCGTGGGCCTCACTCTCCTGACACGAAGTGCAACCGCCGCAGACGGCATGATGACACCCGTGCCAGAGGTCAACTCAAACGTCGCACTCAACGACTTATCCCACCAACTTGTCAGAGTTCAAATTTCGAAGTTTTCCCGCCATAAAAATTACAAGTAACTTTAGGCAAAAGCTACACGAGCCGCGCAAGCTAAACGCCACCTTCAATTACCTTGCGCGCCTGATCGGACAAACAATAAATCCCTCAAAACCTGCCTTGGTAGCTGCGCAATTGGAAACAACAATTTCCACATGCGCCACATTAACCAAGATCAAAAGCACATTTTCTCCTTACTCTTGTTTTCATTAAGTCCAGAGCTCCAACCACTTGCGTTGCGCATGGTGCAGCACTGGACTGGGGGGACTTGAAGGGGTATGGCCCCAAAAAGCCGCGCAAACCTCCTCTCAGGTTGCGCGTGAGACCATACTCCTTATTTCAGTAAACTTATTAATAAGGTCCTCGCGCGCCACACTCCACGTTCTGATCTACCCCGCGCGAGGCTCAGCCCTCAAGAGGCTCGTATATCAGCACTTAGCATGAAACGTTGGAACAAATGAGCATACTAACCCCGCGCGGGTTAGTTTGCTGTCCAACAAGAACCACACAGTAAGGAAGCGCACGGCTACCTACAGTGGTACACAAGGTACAAGTGGCAGTAAAAGGAGCCAATGAGCGTCCAGCAGGCTCTGGTCAATCGTGCGCCACGATCGTCTGACGAGAAGTACACAAGGACGCCTACGTGGCACCAATCAGAGGACGGAGACAACTGTCCCACGATCTCCACTTGTCTGCTGATGACAGAAGGACAACAAGGCCGACAGCAGTGACACGTGGCTCCAATCAAGGTGCGCCAGCACCGAGGAACGTCTAGAAGCCACTAAGCGGTCGACGCCAGTGAGACAAAGAGCATATCCGTTTTGTTGTCCGCTTCCGGCCCAAGGCCCATCAGCCCATAACCCCTTACACCTCTTCGGCTATAAATAGAGACCTCATTCCACATGTTAAACATTCTATTCCCTCTACTCTCACTCTTAGCTCTTAATTTGATGGAATTGGAATCTCAATTCTAATCTTTATGTGTTTGGCTGACAATGGAATTGGAATTGGAATTAGGCATGAATTCCTTCAAATTCCTTTAACTAAAGGAATTCAAAATCCTTCCTATATGTGAAGGAATTAAAGTAATTTCATTGGAATCTTCGACCGTTTCGACCCGCACCGTTTTAAACCGTACCGTTTTGACCCATACTGGTTTCAATCGGAACCGTTTCGACCCGTACCGTTTCGACACGAACTGTTTCGACTCGTACCGTTTGGACGCGAACATTTTCGATCCGTAACGTTTCGACGCCAACGGTTTCGACCAATAATGGTTTCGACCCGTACCGTTTCGACGCGAACGGTTTCGACCCGTAACGTTTCGATGGCGAAAGTGGAGTTGGTCACACCCTCCGCTCATGTATGGCCAAACATTCATATGGCTGAAAATAAAAATGGTTTACTATCATTAATATATACATGTCGACTCACAAATAAGACCAAAACATACAAAATAATCCTTTATAAACGGTTTCGAACCGTAATGTTTCGATGGCGAAAGTGGAGTTGGTCACATCCTCTGCTCATGTATGGCCAAACATTCATATGACTGAAAATAAAAATGGTCTACTATCATAATATATACATGTTGACTCACAGATAAGACCAAAACACACAAAATAATCCTTTATAAACGGTTTCGACCCGTAACGTTTCGACCTATACCGTTTCGACGCGAACTGTTTCGACGCGTCCGTTTTGACCCGTACCGTTTCGACCTGTACCATTTCGACGCGAACCGTTTCGACCCATACCTTTTCGAATCGAACCGCTTCGACGCGAACCGTTACAACACGTACTAGTGGTTGTGGGTGCCGGGGTGATGAATTCCAATTCATTTGACAACCAAACACAACAAAAATGGAATTGAGATTCCAATTCCAATAATTTCCAATTCCAATTGGAATGTTTAAATTCCAAATCTAATTCCTTCAAATTCTAATTCTTATACAAATTCCAATTCCAATTCTAAAACATTCCGCGAACCAAACGCCCCCTAAGTGTTTCACCAAAGTTGCTTAAAGGCTTTGTTTTTTGTCCATTTCAAGTCACTAAGCTTTCATTAGGTATTCCGATCTTGTGAAGTGCACTCATATTTACCTTTATAGCTGCTATAAGAAACATGTAAGTTTTGTTAAAGTTGTTTACAGATAAACATATAACATACTTATATACTTGAAAAAAATAAAAATAAAATGCCCCACAATTTCATAGACGGATAAATATATTATTGATGCTTGCAATCATCGGTAAAGGTCTGTGGGGAAACCGATCACAAGTAAAATCTTCACCAACGGATCAACAACGAATAATTTTAATGACAAATTACTAAATATGCATTCACTGACAATCACCGACATAATACGCATCAACAAAAAACCAACGAATATTAGTAATGTATTACAAAATGTGTACTCATCAACGAATCACCAACAAGACATGCACTAATGGAACACCAATGGATCAACAATGACAATATGAACGACAGGTTATTAACAAACTCTTCACCATCACATATCTGACTGGATATTTGATCAGTAACACGACTTTTAAACTTCTTTTTTTAATCTTTTTGACGTTTTCGCCAGCAACCGGTCAGTAATTTTCTACGGGTCACCAATGAATTTGTTTTTTTATAGAACATCTATCACACACATTCTAAATATACTTCTAAATCTACACCAATGTTCATCATGAGACTATAACTCTCTACCACTTTGGAAGGAACCCCTTTATAACACAGCTTGATATATAACGCTAGGTCACAAGCCCTTTACTACCAATGGATATGTAGAAAACCATAACTAACTATTTTCTTTCGTCAGGTAAATTGTCTTCTCTTTCATGATCCTTACGTGATTATCGAATGGATAATAAAATAAACTTTTTAACCTTTTTCGGGTGATAAACAACAGATGAAATTGATTTATACATTGGTGAATTTTCTAATACAACAAATGAAATTGATTTATACATTGGTGAACTTTTTGATGCAACAAAGTGAATTCTTTTGTATGTTTATACGATTACAAATGTGAAATTTCTGTTGACTTTTACATTTTCATACCTATGAGAACATGAATACATATCTCATGTCCGTTAAAGTAACAATTGTTTAATAAAAATGGCTTTTTATATAATAAAAACTTAAGTTTTTTAGTTGGTCTCATTTTTCATTGGTTACCAACAAGTCAACTTTTTATTTTTATTTTTTGTTTAAAACGAGTTTTGACTATATCACTATAACTAATTAATTATCTGATAAAATGAGTCAAAAATAAAACAAAAGTCAACTATTTCTAGAACTAAGGAATTTATATAATATTTCATAAGTCAACTCATAACACTTTAACAGGTATGTTTTAATTTAACACTAAAACCCTGTGTTTGACTTATGATGGTCAAACATTTTTTTAATGCTGCAATGTCAAACGATATTTGATATTTTATTCCCTGTAATTTCCAGCAAATATATACTTACAAACAAGATATGATCCTAACACATTTTATGATTTGTTGGGATTGTGAAGATCCCATTTTCCAGTTAAATATATGACACTAGCCTTACTAGGTGTCTGATAAAGATTATTTTTCAGTTAATTTGTTCTAAACTTCTAATGTGAAACATATTACAATGTATTGAAAAGATATATGAGAGAGTAGTAATGTAAATTCTCAATTTTAATAAATATTTGTATTATTATATTAACAAAAGAATTAACTGGTGATTTATATATAAAGATTCATATATGTTATGTCATAAATGTAAATTTACAGAAATTTTAATGTAGGACATGACTATACAATGTATATACATAGGGGTATCGTATAAATAAAAGCATAACTTAGTTATATTTTACAGAAATTTTATGTATTATTCATATATGAGTAGCTAGTATAACTTAGTTATATTTTAGTTTTAATAGATGCAATTTTTTGTTTTATACAAATGCAATTATCAATGATTACGCGTCCAATTTTTTTTACAAATGCAATCAAAAGAAATAATCAAATAAAGTTTGTCCAATTTAGTATGTGTTTATACAAATGCAATTAGAAATAATGTTAAGTTTACGATTTCTAACATTAGTAAGTTATAGTAAGTGTCGGTATAGTATCAAGTCAAATCAGTACTGACCAAAAATCCGTCGCGTAGCGTAGGTAATCTCACTAGTTAGTATTAAGACACCAAATGATTATTCAAACATGTTTATTAAGACATAAACATTATATTGCGTCATAATAATCATGAAATGTTTGATGGCTTATTTAGTTCTCGCAACAATGAATATGAATATACTAAAGGATGATTCTAATAAAAAAGAGTTTTATCTAATAAAACCCAAAAGCTTGACTTTTATCTCGATTTCCATTGGTTACCTACAACTCATTGTTTTTTGTTTAAAATGAGTTTTGATCAAATTACTATAATTATTATAGTATATGAATTGTAATTATCCGATGTATATGTTGTAGTTGGTATGGTTTGATTCTGCGTTTTTTGGCTTGACCGGTCGGTTCTTAAAAAAAAAGTAATAGAAACAAAAATAAAATAATAAACAAAAATCAACAGCTTCCAGAACATTTGGAGGTCAACTCATTACAGCTACCTTTGGACCAACAAACTATAGATTACAAGTTTACTATCAAACCTTTGTTTTTGTTATAATAGTCAAAACAATTTTTTTATTGCTACAATGTCAACGGAATTTGAAATTTCATTCCCTTATTATGTTTGCAGCAAATTTATAATTGCAAACAAAATATTTACCTAACACATTTTATGATCTTGTTGGGATTATGAAGATCACATTTTTTTCTATTGAAAATATTTATTAATCATATATCAAACTATGTGCATGCATTTGTTTGTTCTTTACGCATGTCAGTTAAAAGAAACAGTTTTCTATTAATATGTGTTGCATTGCAAAGCATAATACAATATAGATAAGGTGGTAACGTGTTAAAACACTATAAGTTGAAAAAACATAATACAATCTTCTTTGACATTTTTATAGGATTAGGATCAAATACAAAGAATCCTAATTGTAAGAAGTGTAAGAAGGATTTAGAGTGACAAGTGTCCAATAATAAAAAAAAACCAACTACACAAAAAAAACCCCACTAAAAAATGACTATAGTGGTGGTGGGGATGGGTGTTTAGTTTTTTTTAGGTTTTTGAGGGGGGGGGGAGGATTAGGGTTCTTTTCATTCGTTTTTATCGTAAAAGTCAAACTGCGTCTGACTTTCTGCATTAACCAGTTTATGGTCAATGCGAAGTTCGTTTGAACTTCATAACGTGAGCGTAATCACGATCGTTATAGTCCCTAGTGACTATACCTACTGATTACCACGTTATCTAGGCTCAGTGACGAGTCGTAGTTTCGGCCAAAATGCGTATTCTCGCGTATTTTGTAATCAAACTACTTTTAGGTATCAAAACCGTTTGTTTTGATACCAAACCTGTTTTCTAACAATTAACTAAACATGTTTTAGCATGTTTAGCTCGTCACTTTTTAGATTAGTGCTTATGTAGAGTCGTAAGTCAAGCGGACTAAACACCCGCTTAGACTTTCAAACATGACCCATTTGGTCGATCATTAGGATCCGACCAGACATGTTTAGTGACCATAGTTGCATAGGGAATAACTTTCCAAGGTTATACCTTATGGTCACCTAGTTTAAGTAGTTGTATGATAAGTAGTTTATATGTCCATGGTAAATTACCAAAATACCCTTTTCATACATAATTGGTAAATAAGCATATGTAATATAAACTTTTGTCACATAACTGATTATGTAATATATCTAAACATGTTTAGGCATATAATACTTGTCAT
The DNA here is from genome assembly GCF_002127325.2 of Helianthus annuus. Lineage (NCBI taxonomy): Eukaryota > Viridiplantae > Streptophyta > Magnoliopsida > Asterales > Asteraceae > Helianthus > Helianthus annuus. The sequence goes on from NC_035436.2 coordinate 31,867,484, forward strand.
AGGGCTAGTTAGACATCTCGAACACGTATTGCGCGCGTGACGCGTTAAAATAGCGTAAGCTACCTTAATGGGTCGTAATGGGTCGAAAGCACTTAGGATAAGTTTCATTTTAGGATGCAGGCTTTGTTAAACCATATCACATGAGTTCCAACACTCATTTGGTTTACAAGACCTCATTCTGTCCGATCTTCCGATTTAGGCGTCTATTGTTTGACTAGTAATTCAATTGCTAGTTGCTACTTGATTTCTCTGGTTTACTTGAGTTTGTTGAAGTTCTATTTATTGAGGATACTTTGCATTTCATGAGAGTACATAGTTCCCCTATTTTACTATTTTCAATTGTTTTGGGGTGATTCATATGTACAAAATGATTTTCACGGTTTAAACGATGGTTTTTCAAAAATAATTAAGATGGTTTATCCAAAACTAATAACGATTTCAATAAAGTGAACAAACTTGTTGGTTGTAGTTACATAACGAATGACATTCATTAGCATTGATCAAGCCGACCAGTATTAGGTTATGGTACCATAGGATCTGACGAATCCCGTTATTTTACTGCACCCATGGTTATGTGTGGGGGTTGTGGGTAACGACTGAATCTGGTGATAGTTAATTTACCCTTTGGTGGTTTGTTAACGCGAGAAGCGAGAAGCGAGATAGTCGAGTCACGAAGGTTTGAATGTTGTTAGCGAGACGACCATAAATAGTTTTCACAATTAAAACGAGGATGATTTAAACGATTTAAATGAGTTAACGATTTGGAAACGATTTGAACAAGATAAATGAATTGGATAAACGATTGGTTTTTGGTTAGTGTTTAGATAACGAGACGGGTATAATGTGATAAAAGCATGGTGGATACGCCGCTGGTACTTCCTATATATAAGTGCTTTCAACATATTACATACCATGGCGTTATTTAGTTCACTAGGGTAAATGATTTTGAAACGATGTCACACAACGATGTTTTCTAAAAGATATAAACCATACGAGTTTTTAACGAGTTTTTACAAGATGTTTTACGAATTGGCTTTCTAAAACAAATGTTTTTGGGTTAAGAATCATGGCTACGAGATTTTACAAATTATAATCATCTTGATTTGAGTTGGTTAATTATGTTGCAATACACTTTTCAAAACGAGGTTTGTATTTTCACTCTTGTAGTCTAATAAAGTATTGCAACATACAAACGAGCCACGATTCCAATACTCTTATAAAACCTATGTACTTGCCAGCATTTCTTTGCTGACTTTGTTTTTACATATGTTTCAGGTGTTGTTGCTTGATTGATTTCTAGGATGCATGCGTCACATAGGATCTGGACGAGGCCTTAGTGACATAATAACTGTGATAGTCAATATGTAACTTGTTTGTTATGTGTTAAGACAATATTAATGTTTAAATTTATCAATAAAACGAAACTCTTTTTGTATCCATGGTTATGAAACAATGATTCTGTTACAACACTCCCCGACGTTTCCGCCACGATTTGTTGTTTTACGTGGTCGGGGTGTGACAAGTGGGGCCCAAGCATTCCAGTTAAACGGGCCTGCATCGTTTTGAACCGACATTCTAGCACTACGCAACCCACTCGTTGAAAAGTCTTCACCCGTGTCACTTTGCCAAACCCACTGGTCCAATCCGTTATTCATCTGCACCTGTTGAATCAAGCCCATAAGGGTGCCCAGCTGAGCCCATTCTGCAGTCGTAGATGGGTCCTTGACCCATCCCCAACTCCATGTCACAACGGAACCCACCAAGCCCATATAAGAAGAGACCGCAGCCTCTTTATCAGTCGCCAAACGAAACAGTAGTGGGAACATGTTTTTCAGCGATGTTGAGCCGACCCACACGTCTTTCCAGAAGCAAACAGAGGTGCCATTACCCACAACAACCTTTAACCTATCTTTGACATCAATGCCCACCTTTGCGAGACACCCTTCCATGGACCTAATATCTTTCCACCATCCATGAATAGACTTATTCAGCGGAATTAAATTATTACCTCTGAGATGCCCGTGAATAGCTGCAATAACCTTCGTCCACAATTGGTCCGGGTTGTTCTTGAACCTCCACCACCACTTAGTTACCATAGCCAAACTGAATTCTTGCAGCCCTCCTAATCCGACGCCTCCCAAGCTCTTTTGGTTTAGTTAACTTATTCCACCTAACCCATTTAATTTTATTGGTCATTCCAGTTACCCCAAATAAACGACCTCCTTAACCCTTTAAGAGTGTTTAGAACAGATTTTGGTGCTCTAAATACCCCGAGAAAATACGACGGTAAGCTTCCAAGCACGGCCTTTGCGAGAGTAACACGGCCCGCAAACGAGAGAGTCTTTGCCTTCCAAGACGAAAGCTTTTTCTGAAATTTTCTAACCACTGGTTCCCAGAACTTAACCCTCTTCAGGTTAGCCCTATTAGGCAAACCAAGATACACAAACGGGAACGACCCGACCCCGCAGTTGATGATGCCTGCTAACCGAGATATCTCCCTGTCGTCCACCCCGATTCCGAACAGCTGGCTCTTATGTAGGTTTATTTTCAGCCCAGTGAGTAAGTGAAATCACCTTAAGAACCTAGACAAGCTAACCGCATTCTTGTCCGACCATTCACCCATGAATATTATGTTATCAGCATAACATAAATGCGTCACTGTCGGGCTCTGGTTAGGCAAATCTACTCCCTTGAACAAACCCAGCTCAGACGCATTTTTGATGAACATAACAATAACTTCCATGGCGAGGATGAAAAGGGAAGGAGACAGCGGGTCACCTTGCCTTAAGCCTCTTCTATACACAAACTCACAGGTCGGGATCCGTTAATGAGGACCGACCCTTTGCCCGAACTAAGACAACCGGAGATCCATTTCACCCATTTGTCATGAAACCCATGCCGTCTAGAACCCGCAACAAAAATTTCAAATTAAGAGTGTCGTGTGCCTTCTCGAAATCGACTTTGAGAAGCATTACCTTTTTCTTACATTTTTTCGCCCAAGAAACTACTTCACTAATCACTAAAGGGCCATCCAAAATGTTACGACCACCTACAAAAGCCGACTGAGTAGGTGAGATGAGATCCCCCAGCATAGGCTTCAACCGGTTGGCTAGGACTTTCGCGATAATTTTGTACAGAGAGCCAATAAGAGAGATTGGCCGAAAATCCCCAATCGTTTGAGGGTCGTTTATCTTAGGCAGAAGGGCAATGAACGAAGAGTAATGAAAGGTTTAAGCTTATCCCAAAATCTTTTGACAAAACGGAATGAAAAACCATCCAGCCTTGGCGCTTTCCCTCCCTTGCAATCCCATATGGCACACTCGATCTCCTCTACCGTGAATGGGACCACAAGATCATCCCCTTGTTCAGCCGACAGTCTACGTAAACCCAAGTTAACAAAACCAAGTCTCCTATGAAACGACTAATAGGTGATAGGACAAATACTATTTAAATTATTTTGACGGTCGTTTACAACATACTAAAACTTTTCATTGTCAATACAATTAAAAATCATTGCCCAATTCCCTCTATTACCATCAATTTTTGTTGTACATAAAATATTTCGTATATGTAGTAGTGAAGCTTGAGATTTTCGACTGGGGGCGGAAGTTATCGGACCTAAAAATTTCTATAAAACCGGGGGGTCGAAAAAGTATATACCCAAAAATTTCTATACGAAACATACTCTCCACTACTGAGCGAAAAGTTCGGGGAGTTTACCACCCCCTCCAGCCCCTTAAGAGCCAAAAATTTCTATACGAAACATACTCTCCAAAAATTTCTATACGAAACATACTCTCCACTACTGAGCCAAAAATTTCTATACGAAACATACTCTCCACTAATGACCCGCTCGCCATTGGCCTCGGCGATTAAGTCGATATAAAATGAGGGACTTATGATAGAGTTTTGTCTAGTAAGTTTTAGGTTGTTGTCCTACCCAAGGAGGACGAACGTACGTAGTTCTACCCAAGGAGAATACGCAGGAATAATATTGGCATCCTACCCAAGGAGGATGGCCGTACATATCCTACCCAAGGAGGATATGTAGATCCCGTTTTAAATTCTTTAACCCATTCCCAACCACCGGGAATCCCATGCCTTAGAAAGTGTGTGAACTCACCTCGGTTTGCTCGGTTAGATTCTCAAATATAGCTAACAGTCGAGGTCGGTCAATCACGTCCTAATATGATTACCAGTTAGTCATTTAGTGGTTTTCAAATAGAGCACAAAGTTCCTACACGCATCTATCACATAACATGCATTACTTTAACGGTTTATGCCCATGTAAACTCCCCATCTATTCCCATTCACAAATAAACATACGACATTGCACATAACACTTTTATCGACACATAACATGTTAGATCATTCACGGATAACATACTTGACATTTAGACACGCAAATTACTACTTATGTCATTTCAACTTAAATATCCAAAACTGGGCTGTTTTCGAGCATTTTAATAAAATAGTTATCTTATTTCAAAAATTCCCAAATTTTTACAGAAGGTGCTAAACGATCCAAATATTATTGTGTAAAAATCTCGGCATCTAATCCGTCACCAATATTTTATTAAAAATCATTTTCCGGACTGTAATCAGATTCATTATTTTCTGACTGCAGCCCACGGAATAATTCATTAAAAATTCATTGTAAGTCGGATTGATGAAATTCCAGTGGGACAATTACTACGACATCAGTGTCCATCTACAGTACCAGTTTCATGATCTAATCCTACTCAGGTTTCAAGTTATGACGGAAAATATAACACCCATTTATTGCTGTAAACACTCAACTTTAGCTGCTATTACAAATCGGGTCTTTAAAAATAGTAAACGAAGTCCAAAAATTATGATTCCAGTGCCATTAGAACAGTATTTCATAATACATAAATCTAGACTTCAAAAAATACATTTTTCGTTAAGTTACAGTCTGGTTACAGCCAACTGAAGTTGGCTGTAAAAACCAAACAGCCTACTGTTTCAGCTTTTATCTTTTTAACTTGTGTTCGATTGATTCCGTTAACATGTTTAGTGATCACAACAACATCAAACATCAATATTACAAGTAGATCAGCAAGTAATCAGTAACATAATCAAGACAACTTCAGTTTATCATCACTTCATTATGTTTCATCAATATTTCATTATAAGTTAGTTTATATGTAAGACCTTTGTTCATGGTTCTTTAGTGTTCATGGATTTTCATCATCAAACATCTATTAACCACTCTAATAACATGAAAAATGAACGGATCTAAGTTCTTACCACTAGTTCGAGACTAGGGAAGTTTGAGTGAAGAAATGTGGTGGTTAATAGCGAATGGAGAAGGTCCTTCAACTTCCGAGAGCACCAAGCTTCGTTGTATGACCCGTAGCACCTTTGTATGTATGAGGAATGGCTAGAATGGAAGTTGATGGTGGAGGCATGGTGGAGGAGGTGGCTGCGGTGAGTGATGGAAGGGAAGAGGGGAGAGTTTTGTTGTTGTGGTGAGTTGGTGAAATGAAGGTCCAAGACTTAGAGACTTATTTATAAACCACTTTCCCTAATGTCCAATATGTAATGTGTTCCATATCTTCCAACATGTACCATTTAAATAATCAAAAGAAATGTGGGGATGTCCCCCATATCCATAACCGGTTCGAATGAGGGGGGGTATGGGTTGGTTTTCAATGATCTAGTTACTTGTTAGTTATGTTTCAAATGTCTAGTTAGTTTATTAAGGTGTGTTATGTAATATAAGGTGTGTTAGGGTGTTTGGGAATCCTAACTAGCTCAGAAAAGTAGAAACAATGCGTTTGGCAATATTTTTATTTTCGGGGTAAAGTCCGGTTGTTCGGTTTGACACTGTTCCGTTAAAGTGCTTAATTAATCCGTAAAGTGTCATACATGTATATTTTTGTAACGTTTTTAATTTTCAACACTCAGGAAAGCATAACGGACTATTTAGTAATTTTTCTATACACTACTAGTATGTTAACAAGTACATGTAACTATAACATAATAATCAGAGAGCAGTTAAGTAATTCCACACAGTCGTCAAGCATTTTAATTATCACTAATAAATTGTACGGAATACATGGAATTACGAGGGTTGTCACAAATACCCCTCACCATTCACTTGCAAAACCCACATTGATCTGATTTTGGCCCTCTAAGTTGGAGTTTACACTTCATACCTGAGGGTAAATCGGATCAAAGCTTGTGGGGACCCTTTGTAAGTATTCCTTCGTTCTTTTCATTCGTTTTTATCGTAAAAGTCAAACTGCGTCTGACTTTCTGCATTAACCAGTTTATGGTCAATGCGAAGTTCGTTTGAACTTCATAACGTGAGCGTAATCACGATGGTTATAGTCCCTAGTGACTATACCTACTGATTACCACGTTATCTAGGCTCAGTGACGAGTCGTAGTTTCGGCCAAAATGCGTATTCTCGCGTATTTTGTAACCAAACTACTTTTAGGTATCAAAACCGTTTGTTTTGATACCAAACCTGTTTTCTAACTTAACTAAACATGTTTTAGCATGTTAGCTCGTCACTTTTTAGATTAGTGCTTATGTAGAGTCGTAAGTCAAGCGGACTAAACACCCGCTTAGACTTTCGAACATGACCCATTTGGTCGATCATTAGGATCCGACCAAACATGTTTAGTGACCATAGTTGCATAGGGAATAACTTTCCGAGGTTATACCTTATGGTCACCTAGTTTAAGTAGTTGTATGATAAGTAGTTTATATGTCCTTGGTAAATTACCAAAATGCCCTTTTCATACATAATTGGTAAATAAGCATATGTAACATAAACTTTTGTCACATAACTGATTATGTAATATATCTAAACATGTTTAGGCATATAATACTTGTCATAGGGCTAGTTAGACATCTCGAACGCGTATTGCGCGCGTGACGCGTTAAAATAGCGTAAGCTACCTTAATGGGTCGTAATGGGTCGAAAGCACTTAGGATAAGTTTCATTTTAGGATGTAGGCTTTGTTAAGCCATATCACATGAGTTCCAACACTCATTTGGTTTACAAGACCTCATTCTGTCTGATCTTCCGATTTAGGCGTCTATTGTTTGACTAGTAATTCAATTGCTAGGTGCTACTTGATTTCTCTGGTTTACTTGAGTTTGTTGAAGTTCTATTTATTGAGGATACTTTGCATTTCATGAGAGTACATAGTTCCCCTATTTTACTATTTTCAATTGTTTTGGGGTGATTCATATGTACAAAATGATTTTCAGGGTTTAAACGATGGTTTTTCAAAAACAATTAAGATGGTTTATACAAAACTAATAACGATTTCAATAAAGTGAACAAACTTGTTGGTTGTAGTTACATAACGAATGACATTCATTAGCATTGATCAAGCCGACCAGTATTAGGTTATGGTACCATAGGATCTGACAAATCCCGTTATTTTACTGCACCCATGGTTATGTGTGGGGGTTGTGGGTAACGACTGAATCTGGTGATAGTTAATTTACCCTTTGGTGGTTTGTTAACGCGAGAAGCGAGATAGTCGAGTCACAAAGGTTTGAATGTTGTTAGCGATACGACCATAAATAGTTTTCACAATTAAAACGAGGATGATTTAAACGATTTAAATGAGTTAACGATTTGGAAACGATTTGAACAAGATAAATGAATTGGATAAACGATTGGTTTTTGGTTAGTGTTTAGATAACGAGACGGGTGTAATGTGATAAAAGCATGGTGGATACGCCGCTGGTACTTCCTATATATAAGTGCTTTCAACATATTACATACCATGGCGTTATTTAGTTCACTAGGGTAAATGATTTTGAAACGATGTCACACAACGATGTTTTCTAAAAGATATAAACCATACGAGTTTTTACAAGATGTTTTACGAATTGGCTTTCTAAAACAAATGTTTTTGGGTTAAGAATCATGGCTACGAGATTTTACAAATTATAATCATCTTGATTTGAGTTGGTTAATTATGTTGCAATACACTTTTCAAAACGAGGTTTGTTTTTTCACTCTTGTAGTCTAATAAAGTATTGCAACATACAAACGAGCCACGATTCCAATACTCTTATAAAACCTATGTACTCGCCAGCATTTCTTTGCTGACTTTGTTTTTACATATGTTTCAGGTGTTGTTGCTTGATTGATTTCTAGGATGCATGCGTCACATAGGATCTGGACGAGGCCTTAGTGACATAATAACTGTGATAGTCAATATGTAACTTGTTTGTTATGTGTTAAGACAATATTAATGTTTAAATTTATCAATAAAACGAAACTCTTTTTGTATCCATGGTTATGAAACAATGATTCTGTTACAACACTCCCCGACGTTTCCGCCACGATTTGTTGTTTTACGTGGTCGGGGTGTGACAAGTGGGGCCCAAGCATTCCAGTTAAACGGGCCTGCATCGTTTTGAACCGACATTCTAGCACTACGCAACCCACTCATTGAAAAGTCTTCACCCGTGTCGCTTTGCCAAACCCACTGGTCCAATCCGTTCTTCATCTGCACCTGTTGAATCAAGCCCATAAGGGTGCCCAGCTGAGCCCATTCTGCAGTCGTAGATGGGTCCTTGACCCATCCCCAACTCCATGTCACAACGGAACCCACCAAGCCCATATAAGAAGAGACCGCAGCCTCTTTATCAGTCGCCAAACGAAACAGTAGCGGGAACATGTTTTTCAGCGATGTTGAGCCGACCCACACGTCTTTCCAGTAGCAAACAGAGGTGCCATTACCCACAACAACCTTTAACCTATCTTTGACATCAATGCCCACCTTTGCGAGACACCCTTCCATGGACCCAATATCTTTCCACCATCCATGAATAGACTTATTCAGCGGAATTAAATTATTACCTCTGAGATGCCCGTGAATAGCTGCAATAACCTTCGTCCACAATTGGTCCGGGTTGTTCTTGAACCTCCACCACCACTTAGTTACCATAGCCAAACTGAATTCTTGCAGCCCTCCTAATCCGACGCCTCCCAAGCTCTTTTGGTTTAGTTAACTTATTCCACCTAACCCATTTAATTTTATTGGTCATTCCAGTTACCCCAAATAAACGACCTCCTTAACCCTTTAGGAGTGTTTAGAACAGATTTTGGTGCTCTAAATACCCCGAGAAAATACGACGGTAAGCTTCCAAGCACGGCCTTTGTGAGAGTAACACGGCCCGCAAACAAGAGAGTCTTTGCCTTCCAAGACAAAAGCTTTTTCTGAAATTTTCTAACCACTGGTTCCAGAACTTAACCCTCTTCAGGTTAGCCCTATTAGGCAAACCAAGATACACAAACGGGAACGACGCGACCCCGCAGTTGATGATGCCTGCTACCCGAGATATCTCCCCGTCGTCCACCCCGATTCCGAACAGCTGGCTCTTATGTAGGTTTATTTTCAGCCCAGTGAGTAAGTGAAATCACCTTAAAAACCTAGACAAGCTAACCGCATTCTTGTCCGACCATTCGCCCATGAATATTATGTTATCAGCATAACATAAATGCGTCACTGTCGGGCTCTGGTAAGGCAAATCTACTCCCTTGAACAAACCCAGCTCGGACGCATTCTTGATAAACATAACAATAACTTCCATGGCGAGGATGAAAAGGGAAGGAGACAGCGGGTCACCTTGCCTTAAGCCTCTTCTATACACAAACTCACAGGTCGGGATCCGTTAATGAGGACCGACCCTTTGCCCGAACTAAGACAACCGGAGATCCATTTCACCCATTTGTCATGAAAACCCATGCCGTCTAGAACCCGCAACAAAATTTTCCAATTAAGAGTGTCGTGTGCCTTCTCGAAATCGACTTTGAGAAGCATTACCTTTTTCTTACATTTTTTCGCCCAAGAAACTACTTCACTAATCACTAAAGGGCCATCCAAAATGTTACGACCACCTACAAAAGCCGACTGAGTAGGTGAGATGAGATCCCCCAGCATAGGCTTCAACCGGTTGGCTAGGACTTTCGCGATAATTTTGTACAGAGAGCCAATAAGAGAGATCGGCCGAAAATCCCCAATCGTTTGAGGGTCGTTTATCTTAGGCAAAAGGGCAATGAACGAAGAGTAATGAAAGGTTTAAGCTTGTCCCAAAATCTTTTGACAAAACGGAATGAAAAACCATCTAGCCTTGGCGCTTTCCCTCCCTTGCAATCCATATGGCACACTCGATCTCCTCTACCGTGAATGGGACCACAAGATCATCCCCTTGTTCAGCCGACAGTCTACGTAAACCCAAGTTAACAAAACCAAGTCTCCTATGAAACGACTAATAGGTGATAGGTCAAATACTATTTAAATTATTTTGACGGTCGTTTACAATATACTAAAACTTTTCATTGTCAATACAATTAAAAATCATTGCCCGATTCCCACCATCAATTTTTGTTGTACATAAAATATTTCGTATATGTAGTAGTGAAGCTTGAGATTTTCGACTGGGGGCGGAAGTTATCGGACCTAAAAATTTCTATAAAACCGGGGGGTCGAAAACGTATATACCCAAAAATTTCTATACGAAACATACTCTCCACTACTGAGCGAAAAGTTCGGGGAGTTTACCACCCCCTCCCGCCCCTTAAGAGCTTCGCCCATACGTATATGTAACTCATAAAAAACTAGAAAACTTTATCCAATGGTAACCAAATTCTCTAAGGGGGCGTTTGGTTTGCATGAATTCAATAGAATTTAAGGGAATTGAAATTTGAATTTCATCTCTTAAGATGTTTGGTTCACAGAATTTGATGGAATTGGAATCTCAATTCTAATCTTTATGTGTTTGGCTGACAATGGAATTGGAATTGGAATTAGGCATGAATTCCTTCAAATTCCTTTAACTAAAGGAATTCAAAATCCTTCCTATATGTGAAGGAATTAAAGTAATTTCATTGGAATCTTCGACCGTTTCGACCCGCACCGTTTTAAACCGTACCGTTTTGACCCATACTGGTTTCAATCGGAACCGTTTCGACCCGTACCGTTTCGACACGAACTGTTTCGACTCGTACCGTTTGGACGCGAACATTTTCGATCCGTAACGTTTCGACGCCAACGGTTTCGACCAGTAACGGTTTCGACCCGTACCGTTTCGACGCGAACGGTTTCGACCCGTAACGTTTCGATGGCGAAAGTGGAGTTGGTCACATCCTCCGCTCATGTATGGCCAAACATTCATATGGCTGAAAATAAAAATGGTTTACTATCATTAATATATACATGTCGACTCACAAATAAGACCAAAACATACAAAATAATCCTTTATAAACGGTTTCGAACCGTAATGTTTCGATGGCGAAAGTGGAGTTGGTCACATCCTCTGCTCATGTATGGCCAAACATTCATATGACTGAAAATAAAAATGGTCTACTATCATAATATATACATGTCGACTCACAGATAAGACCAAAACACACAAAATAATCCTTTATAAACGGTTTCGACCCGTAACGTTTCGACCTATACCGTTTCGACGCGAACTGTTTCGACGCGTCCGTTTTGACCCGTACCGTTTCGACCTGTACCATTTCGACGCGAACCGTTTCGACCCATACCTTTTCGAATCGAACCGCTTCGACGCGAACCGTTACAACACGTACTAGTGGTTGTGGGTGCCGGGGTGATGAATTCCAATTCATTTGACAACCAAACACAACAAAAATGGAATTGAGATTCCAATTCCAATAATTTCCAATTCCAATTGGAATGTTTAAATTCCAAATCTAATTCCTTCAAATTCTAATTCTTATACAAATTCCAATTCCAATTCTAAAACATTCCGCGAACCAAACGCCCCCTAAGTGTTTCACCAAAGTTGCTTAAAGGCTTTGTTTTTTGTCCATTTCAAGTCACTAAGCTTTCATTAGGTATTCCGATCTTGTGAAGTGCACTCATATTTACCTTTATAGCTGCTATAAGAAACATGTAAGTTTTGTTAAAGTTGTTTACAGATAAACATATAACATACTTATATACTTGAAAAAAATAAAAATAAAATGCCCCACAATTTCATAGACGGATAAATATATTATTGATGCTTGCAATCATCGGTAAAGGTCTGTGGGGAAACCGATCACAAGTAAAATCTTCACCAACGGATCAACAACGAATAATTTTAATGACAAATTACTAAATATGCATTCACTGACAATCACCGACATAATACGCATCAACAAAAAACCAACGAATATTAGTAATGTATTACAAAATGTGTACTCATCAACGAATCACCAACAAGACATGCACTAATGGAACACCAATGGATCAACAATGACAATATGAACGACAGGTTATTAACAAACTCTTCACCATCACATATCTGACTGGATATTTGATCAGTAACACGACTTTTAAACTTCTTTTTTTAATCTTTTTGACGTTTTCGCCAGCAACCGGTCAGTAATTTTCTACGGGTCACCAATGAATTTGTTTTTTTATAGAACATCTATCACACACATTCTAAATATACTTCTAAATCTACACCAATGTTCATCATGAGACTATAACTCTCTACCACTTTGGAAGGAACCCCTTTATAACACAGCTTGATATATAACGCTAGGTCACAAGCCCTTTACTACCAATGGATATGTAGAAAACCATAACTAACTATTTTCTTTCGTCAGGTAAATTGTCTTCTCTTTCATGATCCTTACGTGATTATCGAATGGATAATAAAATAAACTTTTTAACCTTTTTCGGGTGATAAACAACAGATGAAATTGATTTATACATTGGTGAATTTTCTAATACAACAAATGAAATTGATTTATACATTGGTGAACTTTTTGATGCAACAAAGTGAATTCTTTTGTATGTTTATACGATTACAAATGTGAAATTTCTGTTGACTTTTACATTTTCATACCTATGAGAACATGAATACATATCTCATGTCCGTTAAAGTAACAATTGTTTAATAAAAATGGCTTTTTATATAATAAAAACTTAAGTTTTTTAGTTGGTCTCATTTTTCATTGGTTACCAACAAGTCAACTTTTTATTTTTATTTTTTGTTTAAAACGAGTTTTGACTATATCACTATAACTAATTAATTATCTGATAAAATGAGTCAAAAATAAAACAAAAGTCAACTATTTCTAGAACTAAGGAATTTATATAATATTTCATAAGTCAACTCATAACACTTTAACAGGTATGTTTTAATTTAACACTAAAACCCTGTGTTTGACTTATGATGGTCAAACATTTTTTTAATGCTGCAATGTCAAACGATATTTGATATTTTATTCCCTGTAATTTCCAGCAAATATATACTTACAAACAAGATATGATCCTAACACATTTTATGATTTGTTGGGATTGTGAAGATCCCATTTTCCAGTTAAATATATGACACTAGCCTTACTAGGTGTCTGATAAAGATTATTTTTCAGTTAATTTGTTCTAAACTTCTAATGTGAAACATATTACAATGTATTGAAAAGATATATGAGAGAGTAGTAATGTAAATTCTCAATTTTAATAAATATTTGTATTATTATATTAACAAAAGAATTAACTGGTGATTTATATATAAAGATTCATATATGTTATGTCATAAATGTAAATTTACAGAAATTTTAATGTAGGACATGACTATACAATGTATATACATAGGGGTATCGTATAAATAAAAGCATAACTTAGTTATATTTTACAGAAATTTTATGTATTATTCATATATGAGTAGCTAGTATAACTTAGTTATATTTTAGTTTTAATAGATGCAATTTTTTGTTTTATACAAATGCAATTATCAATGATTACGCGTCCAATTTTTTTTACAAATGCAATCAAAAGAAATAATCAAATAAAGTTTGTCCAATTTAGTATGTGTTTATACAAATGCAATTAGAAATAATGTTAAGTTTACGATTTCTAACATTAGTAAGTTATAGTAAGTGTCGGTATAGTATCAAGTCAAATCAGTACTGACCAAAAATCCGTCGCGTAGCGTAGGTAATCTCACTAGTTAGTATTAAGACACCAAATGATTATTCAAACATGTTTATTAAGACATAAACATTATATTGCGTCATAATAATCATGAAATGTTTGATGGCTTATTTAGTTCTCGCAACAATGAATATGAATATACTAAAGGATGATTCTAATAAAAAAGAGTTTTATCTAATAAAACCCAAAAGCTTGACTTTTATCTCGATTTCCATTGGTTACCTACAACTCATTGTTTTTTGTTTAAAATGAGTTTTGACCAAATTACTATAATTATTATAGTATATGAATTGTAATTATCCGATGTATATGTTGTAGTTGGTATGGTTTGATTCTGCGTTTTTTGGCTTGACCGGTCGGTTCTTAATGAAATTCACCTTTCAGGGAAAAAAAAAAAGTAATAGAAACAAAAATAAAATAATAAACAAAAATCAACAGCTTCCAGAACATTTGGAGGTCAACTCATTACAGCTACCTTTGGACCAACAAACTATAGATTACAAGTTTACTATCAAACCTTTGTTTTTGTTATAATAGTCAAAACAATTTTTTTATTGCTACAATGTCAACGGAATTTGAAATTTCATTCCCTTATTATGTTTGCAGCAAATTTATAATTGCAAACAAAATATTTACCTAACACATTTTATGATCTTGTTGGGATTATGAAGATCACATTTTTTTCTATTGAAAATATTTATTAATCATATATCAAACTATGTGCATGCATTTGTTTGTTCTTTACGCATGTCAGTTAAAAGAAACAGTTTTCTATTAATATGTGTTGCATTGCAAAGCATAATACAATATAGATAAGGTGGTAACGTGTTAAAACACTATAAGTTGAAAAAACATAATACAATCTTCTTTGACATTTTTATAGGATTAGGATCAAATACAAAGAATCCTAATTGTAAGAAGTGTAAGAAGGATTTAGAGTGACAAGTGTCCAATAATCAAAAAAACCCACTACACAAAAAAAAACCCCACTAAAAAATGACTATAGTGGTGGTGGGGATGGGTGTTTAGTTTTTTTTTAGGTTTTTGAGGGGGGGAGGATTAGGGTTTTTTTAGGTTTTTGGGGGGTGGAGGTGGGGGGTTAGGTTTTTGGGGGTTTTTGAGGTATAGTGTTTTTTGGTTTGGTTTTTTTGTCCGGGGAGGGGGGTGGGGGTGGGTGTTTAGGGTTTTTGGGTGGGGGTTAGGGTTTTTTTAGGTTTTTGGGGGGTGGGGGGTTAGGTTTTTGGGGGGGTTTTGAGGTATAGTTTTTTTTGGTTTTTTTTTCCGGGGTGGGGGTTGGGGTGGGGGTTTAGGTTTTTTTTTGGGGGGGGGGGGGGGGGTTAGGTTTTTGGGTGGGGGTGGGTGTTTAGGTTTTTGGTGGTGATGTAGTGGGTTTAGTTTTAGGTTATTAGACACTTGTAACTCTATAAATCCTTCTTACACTTCTTACAATTAGAAGCGTTTGTAGAATAACTTGACCCATTTTTATTGATAGGATAAAATTGTGATGTTCTATAAATGTTTATTTATTTAGGTTGATAAATTAAAGAGTTGCCTATACCGGCCTGTCTGGTATCTTTTTTTTTTTGTTGTCATAATTTATAGGGTACCTTGTTAGTCCAATGGGCTACTAGACTCAAATATAGGAAAAGCCCACCAATCACCAAGTTAAGTAGTATAGTAGTAGTGTAGTACGCCATTGTTAAAGATTACACCTTTGAGTTAAATGTCATTTTAGTCTATTTAGTTTGGGTCATTTTGTCAGTTTAGACCAAAGATTTCATTTTTCGTCTTTGGGTCCAAAAATGTTTCACCGTTGCCATTTTAGTCCACTGGGTTAACTTCATCCATTTTTTTTGTTAACGAGAAGGGCAATTCGGTCATTTTAAATGTAAATATGTTAACTAGAAGCCAATTCAGCCATATAAAATGACCGAATTGCCCTTCTCATTAACGAAAAATAATAGATGAAGTTAACTCAGTGGACTAAAATGGCAAGGGTGAAACCTTTTTGAACCCACAGGTGAAAAATAAAACCTTTTAACTAAACTGGCAAAATAGCACAAACCACAAGGACTAAAATGGCATTTAACTCTTACATCTTGATGTAAACTAGCTTTTAGGCTGTGTTTAATGTGGTAATGCCCCAAGTGTTAAATGTGGCCGTTACCTTGGCGTTAAACACCGCCACATTGGGCGTTATCCACGGCGTAAAGACACCAGGCAAGGCAGGTGAGGAAGAAAGGTGGGCCCACTGTCTTTTCAGCCAATCAGTTTCATCCTCCTTTGTTTTTGTAATTTATTTCTTTTGAATATTATATAAAATTAAGTAATAGGTGGTTAAAACTTGTAAAACCATTACACACCGAAGGTGAAAAAAGATTAGTAAGAAGACATAACATGGCCATGAATAAAACTTAAAAATTAAAAATACAAGTCTTACACGGTTCATAACCACCAGCCGAAAGTAGCATACCCGAATGAAAAGCATTGTGATATTAATTAATCTCTTTATAATACAAGCTACGATACGTCAGGAATGGGGTCTTAGAAACCTTCAATGCCATCCCCGGAAACCATTCAGGCCGAACAATAATTAAAATGTTCAAGAAATAATTCAACAAGTCGAGCTTACGAGCACAAATAGCGGCTTGTCACCTAGCCGGTCCCGACCCTGAAATTACAATCCACGTACAAAAGTTGTTACACACACAGCTGTAATATACATCGTTAGACGAATTAACTAATGACCTAGATCATCCACCAAGGCACCATCAAGTAGTCGACGTACACACAGCAAAATGAACACGTTGAGTTGACCGAAAAGAAACTTTTTTCCCATGCTAAAATTATACTATTACAATAGTAATCTAAAGCAATTTGTGACGTGTTGTGCATTAAAAATGCACCTTGGACAACTTTTTTTAGCCATGAGACCCCGTTAAAAAAAAACTCATGACCCCACTAATACCATGTAATGCGTCGCATGCGCTTTACCCACTTGACAATTTCCCTTTTGTAGCTAAATGTTTTAGTTGACCCGTTTGACGTAAAAACACAACGAATACTAGCCCATTCACAAGTAAACGGGTTTGACCTACCACCTCTAAGTTGACCTTCGTCAAATAATCTAAAGAAGTATGGATTTGATCTCCTAGATCCTTAAGATGTATTAAGATGAAATTTGGTTTTGACTCGGAGATCACTATGGGTATACGCTTTTAAACCTAACCATTTACGTGGGTATGAAGAATACCCAGTTTTATAGGTATCAACCCTATTCCTCCAAACCCATCCTCTTAAAACAAACATACTCAAACCGATGTGCACGCCCAAACACCCCTTAAAATAATAAAAAGAAAGGCCGTACCTTCAGGTCAGCTAATTCAATGACACAAGCACACTCGACTACATCCGCTCCGACCCGCTCTGCAACATATAACAAGACAGAAAGAACAAAAAAATACACAAACTATCAGTATTACACAGGCAATATGTTATCATAAAAATATATGATATAAGTTAGAAACTGTGTTGCGACCCGCTTTGACCCAAACCCAGTTGACCTGGACCCATTTTGACCTGTTACCCGACCTACCAAGTACCAACCCGTTTTCGATGAATTATGCTTACCAAGTAGCTTGATTGCAGCCACCAAGGTTCCACCGGTTGCAATTAAATCATCTATTACGAGTACACGTTCACCCTTCTGTACAGCTCCAACATGCATCTCCATTATGTCGGTCCCGTATTCCAAGGAATATTCTTCTGATATAACCTCTCCTGAAAGAACAATAAAGGCTCGAGGCTTACTATAGCACCTTACAAAACTTGTTTATTGTTATTAAAGGGTCTACCTGCATGTCTGTGTTGGAAAAGATACAGTTGATCACGATGTATCAAACTAACTTTACCACACCTAATATATGCTTATATATGTGTGTGTGTGTGTGTTACAAGTCACTATCCAAAAACCTAACTATCAAATATTATGTAGACATATATTCTTTACATTCAAGTGATAGAACTAAAAAAGTCACAGACGACAAAATCATACCAGGTAACTTGTTGGGTTTTCTGATGGGAACAAATTTCGCGCCAAGAGCCAATGCAATAGGAGGACCAAATATGAACCCTCTTGCTTCAACACCTGCATTATGACACTAAATTCAGTTAGCAAAATCAACGAATTAAAAAATCAACTAGAAATATCAAGAAATAAACTGTGAACAATGTGTAGCTGGAAAGGAATGGCGGGAATAATTACACAATCAGGGTACTAACAAAGTGAAGGAACTTCAATGAGAATATGTTCTATGTATTAAATACTCAACTCAAGCCACATCCATGATAATCTGCCCCTTTAGTCTAACCACAGTCCGATAGAATGATAAGAGTTACGTTTAATCTTAAGGAACCAATGTCATGGTTAGAGTGAAGACCAACAAGAAATCACATAAGATGGAAAAATGGCTTCATGAAAATGAACATGATGGCTTAAATGGGTTTTTGAAATAAGAGGATCAAAGCAGATATGCCTTGGTGTTAGGAGGATAACTAAGATAAACGCATGATAAGAATTAGAAGAGATTTGTCATGCCGATGATACGATAGCATTGCAAAAAGAAATAATCATAATCAGGGTGGTAATAAAAGTTATTAATATGAAGACTTACGAGTTAGCCATAAATCCCTTATAAGTTTAGGAGCCTCATCACAAAAAGAAATATTTCTTGGAATAAAGAAGGTTTTCAACATGAGTTTTGAAATGAAAAAGGCATAAAAAAACTTCCGAACGAGTGGTAAGTGGAACAACCAGTAAACCAGCTAAAACACCTCAGTGAAGGTAAGAAAATAGAGGAAGGACACCAGACCTCACAATGCACTGTATGTAAAACAGTAAAAGAAAAGTACTACAAGATTCACAGGAATCAAAAGGTGAATGCCTTGAAGACATTACAAGCATTCCAAGGATAGACCTTATGAGTCATCTTTTAGAAATACACACAGACTCGCTGAAAACAACTGTTGTGAGAGGCTTCTTGCAAAAATATAAAAATAAATAAATAAAATACAATTATACAAACACACACACTTGTTTCTGATTTGATCAAATCCACTCCTGATAACATGTGTAATTCTGCTAGTTTTAAAGAGAAAATTAAGACTTAATTATGAGTCATGTTTTAAAACACAACACATACACACATATACTGATACATAGAACCAATAATATGTTGAGAACTGCGAGAACCATGTAATTGCTTTAACCCTTGTACTATTTATCATACAAATTGACTAGAATGCATTTAGATCTTATTTTGAAAACATGATTTTTATCGTCTTTTGTCTAAGTGCATATGTGCACATAGATCTTAATATCAAATTAAGTAAATTGCACATAGAACTTAATATCTTATTAAGTAAATTGCACATAGATCTTAATATCTTATTAAGTAAATTGAGAAATAAACCATTTTTTCCCAATTTTACCCTTCAATTGAAGCTATACGTAGACATGCTTATACAATTCTCGCAGGTCTCAACATAACATTGGTTCTTAAACAAACGTGACCAGATTTTTTCTCAAAAACTTAAGATTAAATCATGCTTAACCTAAAAACCAAAATGGCCAAACTTAAACTATTATCTATTAAACAATATCATTTAATTAAGTACACCAATAAAACCAAAATGTCCATCAAATCATACTTCATGCAACCAATAAAAACATTACAGACTAAAGCTACAACAAGCATTAAACAAACACCTTACCGGCAACAACAGAGATATTTTTCTCTCTATACCTCTCAACAAACAAATCAATCGTATCCTTAAACGCCACCGGATCAAGCAACATCGTCGTAATATCCTGAAACATGATCCCTACACAGAAATACGATCAGTTAAAAGTTCAATACTCTCGTGACGTCAGCAATTGAAAACCTAAATCGAACAGTTAAAAAGTTCAAAACTCTCGTGACGTCAGCAATAGAAAACCTAAATCGATCAATTATCAGTTCAATAATCTCGTGAAGTCAGCAACAGAGACCTAAATCGATCAGTTAAAAGTTCAAAACTCTCGTGACGTCAGCAATAGAAAACCTAAATCGATCAATTATCAGTTCAATAATCTCGTGAAGTCAACAACTGAGACCTAAATCGAACAGTTAGAAGTTCAAAACTCTCGTGACGTCAGCAATAGAAAACCTAAATCGATCAATTATCAGTTCAATGATCTCGTGAAGTCAGCAACTGAGACCTAAATCGATCAGTTAAAAGTTCAATACTCTCGTGACGTCAGCAATTGAAAACCTAAATCGAACAGTTAAAGGTTTACGGTGTGTACCTGGCTTAGGGAAGTCCGGTATGACGCGAATTGACGATGAAATACGAGAGATACGAACGTCTTTAACGGCGGCATCTGTTTGATTGTGATCGGAGTTAGTTGCCGCCATTGTTGGAGAGGTTTTTTGCTGTACGGATGGCGGCGATGAAGCTAGGGTTTGACACAGAGAGCACCAGTGAGAACGATGGGGGGGTTTTGTAATGTAAGTGAAATAACGGAATTGCCATTGGGAATACTTCTTAATATCTAATTGAGAAAAATGTCCGGATAGTCCCTGTGGTTTCGCCTTTTTTCACCTATAGTTCCCAACTTTCTAAAATTACCTGAATAGTCTCCAAGTTTTCATTTTTTGTTCCCGGATAGTCCATGGGTCTAACTTCAGTTTGTTTTCTCTGTTAAGAGGGTGTGAAATGACAAAAATACCCTTTCCTTAAAAGCCAAACCATAGGGACTATCCGGGCATCTTCTTCATTTTTATTTATAAAACCCCACCACCACATTTCATCTTCAACCTCCACCCACCATCACCCTCCTCCACCATCCACCATCGTCGGCTGCCGGTCATCCAGTGCCTCCAGCCGGATGCCGGTTATCCTTTTCTTGAGGATCTTTGTAGATCCGTTTAAGTAGAAGACGCTCAACTGGAGATCAAGATAATGTACCCGCAGGTCATATGATAGCAACCCGCAGCTACTTCTATCATATGCTTGCATTTTATTCACTGCCGCCACAAATTCCTTGCTGCCAGATTTTTAAGCTTTGATTCTTCCACAATTGGCGTGGGGTTTCTTCTTTTGTACTCTTCACAATTCATATTTGTATGCCATGGAACCCTACAATTGATGCAAAAAATACCGTGGCATTTATAACATGTTATAGCTCCAATTTCATCAATCGATCCAAGAGCTTCATTGTTGACATCAATGTGGAGCATTTAGGATAAGGACAGTAAACTTTTTCTGTCACCAGAATGGAATCTTCTTTCAGTCGTTGTCTCATCATCTCAGTAAACTTCGGGTTCAAGAATTTCTCACAGCTTTCAATTCTTAATTCATTCTCGCAACCTTCATGGGGGCATTTTGGTAACACACCATTAAGCAGTTTCACCTCTACATGTTGCTTCACACAAGAACAGCAGTATCGGTGTGTGCAACCTTCAATTGAAAAGAATTAGCCTATAGATTTATCATCTAAGCATATTACACAGTTTTCAAGCTTTTCTTGAGTTGATTCCACCTTGCTTATCTGGGAATTTATTGCTTCTCTCGCAAGCTTAAACGCAAACTTGACATCTTTACGAGCAATAAGGGAATGCTCACAGTATGTAAAGCTTTTCCAAAGGAGATTCACTTGATCCAAAAAGTTTATAATCTTAAAAGGATGACCGGCAGCCGGCCGGAGGCACTGGATGACCGGCAGCCGGCGATGGTGGGGGGTGGAGGAGGGTGATGGTTGGTGGAGGTTGAAAGTGTGGTGGTGGGGTTTTATAAATAAAAATGAAGAAGATGCCCGGATAGTCCCTATGGTTTGGCTTTTAAGAAAAGGGTATTTTTGTCATTTCATACCCTCTTAACAGAGAAAACAAACTGAAGTTAGACCCAGGGACTATCCGGGAACAAAAAATGAAAACTTAGGGACTATTCAGGTAATTTTAGAAAGTTAGGGACTATAGTGAAAAAAGGCGAAACCACAGGGACTATCCGGGCATTTTTCTCTATCTAATTAATATGAGACTAGGATTTTCCACCACGCGTTAGAGTATACGGTGTGGGCATGGAAATCTGGCGTGCCCACAAAACAACCCCGTGCTTGGCGTTTTTCACGGCGTTGTGTGTAGGGCAGAGGATTCTTCACTGGCGTATGAGGCAATTTGGTTGGCGACGTGACGCGAGTTGATTGGTGGTTTGTGGTAGGAGACTTGTGATTGGTTAGTTTTTTTAAACACTAGGTGGGGACATTTCCACGCCCAATACTACCTCGTGCTTTCTTTTTAGAGTAAATTACAAGTTTTGTCCTTTATGTTTGTCCCAAATTTCAGGTGCTATCCTTTACCTTTAAAATTGATAAGTTTTGTCCTTAACGTTTCAAAATCCTGCACGTTATGTGCTGTAAGGCAAACCCAGTTAGAATTTTCTGTTAAATTATGTCATGTGCAATGCACACAAGGGTAAAACAGTCATCCCCCCCCCCTTGTGTTTCCCCCTTTTAGAACCCTAATAACACCCCATGTTCATCCCCAACCCCAATTCATCTTCATATCATCTTCATCAACTCATCATCATCTTCTACACCATCCGATGTCAATTGAGCCTGCAATGGTTTCTTGGGCCAATATTCATGCGATTGATACAGTAATCAAACATTCCACTAGTCAACAACAACAATGGCTTCCTCGATCTCCTCCCTCAAATACTCCGACGGCCTAACCGTCGTCGGAATCTCCATCTGCACCGCCATCGTCTGCGAAGCCATCTCCTACATCCTAATCTACCGCACCACCTCCTACAAATCTCTCAAATCCTCCATCGACCGCGCCTCTAAGAAGCTCGAAACCATGAAAACCGACTCCACCGCCACCACCGTCTCCAAAAAGTCCAAAACCAAAAGATCGATCGCGTCGAATCCTCCTTGAAAGAATCCAGCAGAGATTTATCGCTTTTCAAGCTCAAATCCGGCGGAGTTGTTGCTCTTGTTCTCTTTGTTGTGTTCGGGTTTTTGAACAATTTGTTTGAAGGTAAGGCGGTTGCGAAGCTGCCGGTTGTGCCGATTAGGATTGTGCAGAAGATGAGTCATAGAGGATTGAGTGGAGATGATATGACGGATTGTTCTATGGCGTTTTTGTATTTTTTGTGTTCGATTAGTATTCGCATGAATTTGCAGAAGTTTCTAGGGTTTTCGCCGCCTCGTGGAGCGGCTGGTGGTGGTTTGTTTCAGATGCCGGATCCTGCTAAGACGAATTGATGAGGAGTGAGGTATAGATCTGTTTTTGTATTTTAATTAGCTGATCTGTTGGAAATCTGGGGGAATAATTAGATGATCTTGATTGGTTTACACTATGAGATTTGAAACATTAGTTGTTAATTTTATGATAGACATTTGCTATTTAAATGATATGAAGATGAATCGGGGTTGGAGTCTTGGAGATGAATAAGGGGTGTTATTAGGGTTTTAAAAGGGGGAAACACAGGTGGGGGAGGGGAAATGACTGTTTTACCCTTGTGTGCAATGCACATGACCTAACTTAACAGAAAACTCTAACTGGGTTTGTCTTAAAGGACATAACGTGCAGGATTTTGAAACGTTAAGGACAAAACTCATCAATTTTAAAGGTAAAGGACAGCGCCTAAAATTTGGGACAAACATAAAGGGCAAAACTTGTAATTTACTCTTCTTTTTACCATGCCCTCTTACTTACATGGTTGTCACATGACGGTTAACGCCTTCTCTTCATGCCTCTCCACACCGAATGGTCTTACAACGGGAATGCACGGTAAAGAATAATATGAAGCTACAAAATATAGATGTGTAAAACAACAAAAAAACGAAATAAATGTAAAAATTAGAAGAAAATGGTGAAATGGTGTTACAACCTGAACGAACAGAAAAAATGTTGTTGGTGATGTGATGTTGCGCCGTTTTCAAAAAAAAAATATTTATATTGCGTATTTGATTTTTGTAAAAAAAAACTAACAGATGAAAGTAATAGGAGAAAAATAAAACTATTGTGTTAAAACGTATATTATTTATAGTATAGGAGGTTAATTTGCAAATTTTGAAAAGTAAAAAAAAACATTGTGATCGTTATAGTGTTTTTATGATGCGTTTTAATATATATTTTTGAAAAGTAAAAAAGACATTGTAGTCGTTATAGTGTTTTTATGATGCGTTTTAATATATATTATAATATAATATGCTTGGGAATATGTTTGGGAATATGTAGTGTTTGTGTAAATTAGCTCGTTAAAATTTCAAGTTGATTTGTCTTGAGCTTGCTGGTTTGTATACATGTTTGAACTGAGGTTGAGTCGAAAGTATGTTGCTTGTATAAAATTTGGGGTAAATTACACTTTTCGTCCTTTATGTTTGTACCTGATTGCAACGGATAGCCTTTAACTTCAATAATTACAGTCACAATCCTTTATTTGCAAAACCTATTACACTCTACGTCCTTTGGCACTAACCAAGTTAAAATTTTCAGTTATGTTTATTCATTTAAGGGTATTCTTGTCAATTCATTCTGTTATTTAAATAAAACCTAAAAAATTGCATATGCACATTATCTTCCCCAATTCCCCAATTTCCTAACCCTAAAACCCTAACCACCACATCTTGCCACCTCAACAAAATCTGTAACCTAATTTGGAAAATATACTTAAATACGTATCAACAAAAACAATTTCAAATAACTCACACTGTCATCCTCTCCAGAATCACTAGAATATAACGATTCAACACAAATTCCACTAGCAGAATTAGCTCCAAACTTTGCAGCAATCGCAGAAGAAGAATTAGCCGAAGATCGCATCGCTGTTTGTGCAGCAGGAATCTGAATAGCAAACACCACAACAGCAGTGGGGGTTTAACCGACCATTCGAGCTTCGAGTTTGGCGATTTTAGATGGCAACAATGAGTCAGATTGATTAGAAGAGTTTGAGGTAAAGTGTAGAAGCACATCTTCTGACATTGTCGATCGATTAGGTTGAATGAAACCTTGTTGAACCTACATTCAAGACAACAGAAGCTAGAATTGGATGGAAATGATGGTAAAGTGAGATCGCATGTCAGAATGGAAGCTTTTCTGACAAGGATCGGAGTATGCTGATTGGGGATTTTGGAGAATTAGGGTTTTTTTTAAAGAATTCTTTTGTTTGGCGTTAATAGGTGATGACGTACAGGTGGTCAAGTGGAGGGACGAGCGGAAATGATATTCAAAGAGGTTAACCATTCTGAGTAAAGGGTGAATCGTAAACATATACTTATTTTAGATTCATTTTTTTGGGTTTTATTTAAATAAAAACATGAATTGAGTAGAATACCCTTAAATGAATAAACTTAACTGACAATTTTAATCTGCTAGTGCTAAAGGATGTAGAGTGTAATAGGTTTTGCAAATAAAGGATTGTGACTGTAGTTATTGAAGTTAAAGGTTATTCGTTGCAATCTGATACAAACATAAAGGACGAAAAATGTAATTTACCCTAGAATTTGAGTTGATTTAGCTTGTGAGCTAACTTGAGTAAGTTAATTGTTTGTTAGCTCGTATTAATTGGTTTTTGCTTGTATATTATTTCAAAATTTTACAAAATCATCAGATTTGAATAAAAAATTACTAAATTTTGATTGGTCGTGTTAGCTGATCACCCAACCTTCACATATCAGCAAATAATAGAATCGAGTTTTCATTAAATTCTATAAACTTAGACCAAATCCTTTTGAGTTTTGACACATTAACAAACAATCATGTTACTATTGGTCATCGATATACACTTCCTTTAAACACCAAACCCTTCAATTTATGTGGATTAAGATATATGTGACCTAAATTCATATTTCGACACATGAACTCCACATGCAAGGTTAATTATAACTATTTTTTTATTTAATAAACAATGTAACTACAATAAAACTAGGTTACAATATATGCAGGGGCACACCTTTATAGTGTACTGGGGTGCTTCGGTTCCCACTGTTTTTTTTTTTTTTGTCGTAGTGTTAATTTTACCAAAAATTTGTAGAAAACAAATTGTAGAAAAAAAGTAGTGTAAGGCCGGCCCAAGGGTAAGCTAAATGAGGCTTGGGTCTTGGGCCACCAAAACTATAGGGGCTCCACAATTTTATGAAACCACAGTCCATTTATAAAAGATTTAGGGTGTGGGTTATCAACAGATTGATTGTTGGTAGTGTAGTGGTTTTGTGTATGTATGAATGTTGGTGAGACCCGGGTTCAAATCCCTGGTTTAGCATTTTTTTCTTTTTTTAAATTTTAACACAATCTTTCAAATAATTAAACTTGGGCCCTTTAAGTTTAATTTTCAATTACATACATTTTTTTGGAAAAAAGGCCACAAGATTTTACTGCGCCTTAGGCCACCAAAATGGTTGAGCCGGCTCTTGTAAAATATTGGATTTTTAAGAATATGACATCCACTGACTTTTCGTTCAAACTCGAATTCATTGTGATATACAATACTACAATGTGCATTTTTATAACCAAAAAACCACCATTAAATTATTCTTGTGAAGTTGTGATAAACAAATTTAATTGTATTGAAAATCCTTTATTGTGGAGTTACTTGGTCGAAAAAACACATGTTTTACATCATATACATATACCATCTATATAACAATTTCCAAACCCATCAATAATAACTTTGAATGCATGTTTTTTTATGAGAAAACGTGAAACCCGGCCACAAATGATAAATATAAACGCCGAAACAAATTTCATTTGACCAAAAAAAAATCTTAACTTGATTGAGCCTGCGAAGATGCAAACAAATAGGGTATTATGAAAGTATGATAAAAAGACAACAAATTTTAACGTGAAAAACCTCTAAAAATAAGAGTAAAAACTACATGACTACCAGAGCCGTTTCAAATCCACTGTCACCAATAATAGAGTAATACAAAGCACTATCACCAATAATAGAGTAATACAAAGCATTCTCTAGATAAAACTAGAGGCATACAAAATCGTCATATACTTGGCACAGATCACTTCAAGCATATGGAACAAAAACAAAACAAGTAAACGAGTAAGAGGTAACACTAACGAGTAATTAACAATTTCTGAAATTTCTCTTGTCTTCACTGTTACGTAAACCCAATATATTCAACCTCTATTTTCTTCTCGTGCGTAGGCAGAAGCCACCACTCAGCGATCATAAAAAATAGTTAAATGTCAATTTAGTCCATGTGGTTTGGGTCTTTTTGCCAGTTTAGTCCAAAGGATTAAAACGTTGCTATTTTAGTCCAAATAGTTTTAAACGTTGTCATTTTAGTCTACTGGGTTACCTTCATCCCTTTATTCTGTTAACTAGAATGGCATTTCGGTCATTTTATATGTAATTCTATTAACTAGAAGGGCAATTCGACCATATAAAATGATCGAATTACCCTTCTAGCTAACATAAAAAATGGACAGAGTTAACCCAGTAGACTAAAATGGTAACGCTTAAAACTATTTGAACTAAAATGACAACATTTCAAGCCTTTGAAATAAACTGGCAAAATGACCCCAAATAGACTAAAACTAGAAAAGTAACCCGCCGCGATGCGGCGGGTACTCGCTTAATAACTCTGGTCCTGTGCTACTGCCCCTGTCACATTTGATGCAATCCCCGAAGGGTTGGTGGTAGGGCCTTATTATACTTTTGGATCTCGACCAATAAGCTAGTTGCCAACTGGCGTTATTGCTTCTCCAACATAAGGTAATCCGAGAGCGTTTTCTCCCTTAAGTTTCTTGTGAGGCGGACAAGCTCTGCCTACAAGAATATGATTTCCACCCAACTAGAGAACAGAACACAACGCTTCAAATTATGAAATTTCTCATAATATAGTTACATGTTATATGCTGATAAGCCAAACTATATATGAAATTACGTAATATTCTGGAAGATTTGATGTTTTTGGTGGCATTAGTGCAATACAGAAACCAGAAACAATCTCTATTTTCATGTTATTTTCAATTATTAAACTATACATTGTTCTAAACAAAATTGATAGCTAATCAAAATATAGTTGTCAAAAGCGCAAAGCACGCGCCTAGGCGCAAAAATGGGCTTTTTTTTTTTGAAAAAAACGGTGGTCAGGCGCGCGCCTAGTCGCAGTTTAAAAGTTTTAGAAAAACACAGCACCAGTTCAACCAAATTCCAGTTCAGAAACTCATTTTTTGCACCCCCCTGCGCGCGGGTAGGACTTGTGGTAAAACATGTCATAAAGCTATAATGGAGTAGTAAAGGCTTTACCTTATAAACAGCCGCTCACTTTGTTCCCACACCAATGTGGGACAAAGTATTTACCACCTTTTGCGACTTTCATTCACACATCCAAAACTTCCAACATATAAGGCCTAAACTTTTGCTACTAACTATTAGCTACATGGTCTTAAATGGCATATGTAATAGTTTTTTTTATTTTATATGTGGAATCTTATTTATTTCAAAGCATAACATATTTTTTATATTTTTTTCCTCTATGTGCGCTTTTCTTAAAAAAGCCCACACTTTTTTGCGCCTAGGCTCCGGGCGAGGCCGATGCGCCGCGCCTGCGCCTTGCGTCTTTGACAATACTGAATCAAAATATTGAGAATATATGTACGACTGTCACAAACTGTAATCTTCTGAAAAATCAAATTATATTCATATGCATGCTCTCAAGGTATAGCCAAAGTTCATACTAATAATGTGCAAAATCGGGAAAAAAATATTAACCTTTTAAGAAAGCAACTTACAACTGCCATGTTATATTGTTATGTGACAAAGAAGCTTGGGCAGAATCTTTGGTCTTGAAAACAATGTATGAATTAACCCTGCATTCACCAACCCATTTACATTTAGTTAACAATAATAAAAATTTGTAACCAAATTGTAATCTTATGCCCCCTCCATAACATGCACGTATAGTCTTGGTTTTAAAAAAAGCATGAAGAGATCCAATGCATTTAGGCCCTAAAATCCAAAACACGAGGGGTTGCTCTATATACAACCAAAAGTCGCATATCTATCTCTTTTATGCATCAGCCTTTTAATCAAGTAAACCATTCATAATCCCTTCATCATCCTATCGGTCATTTTACATAACAGCCTTTTCTAGACCCTATATTTGACCCGTTTTGACCCGCATGTACATGAAGCATCGCCTCGAGCCTCATGCTCAACTTTTATGATCAAGCATACAACTTTATAAACACTATAAATTTTAAATAAGAAATCTGATCTATCTATTCATATAACCTGTCAACAGCATCATTCATTTTCTTCTTGATCACAACACCCTTTCTTGGAGTTTTATCCTGTAAAAAAAAAACAAATCAAACCAATAAACTAAACATTTTACATCATCTAAACTACTGTAAATTCAAACATATTAAAAAAAACTCACATCTAATAAAGGAATAGATCGAATTCGAACGGATTCTATCTCTCAAAACTGACTAAACTCTTTCAACAATGCCTTCTTCTTCACCTTCAAAGGCAGATTCCCAACAAACACATTTCTTGAAAGCTTCTCTTCATCATCAAATCCCTCTTTCAAAACATCCAGCCCCTTCCTCTTCTCCCCAATATACTAAAAGAAAAAAAACTAAAGACATGATCAAAAAACTAAAGCATATTGTATTGTTTACTAATCAATCTGTGGCACCTCTGAAGCACGATCTTCGGATCATTAGAGACTTTGAAATCGAGCTCAAACCATCGTTGGATCTTGGGATACAGCAGCGGACTCGAAACGGTGGAACGGTCTGCGATGGCGGTGACCTACGGCTGAGTCATGAACTGTTAATTCCGGCTGTGTGTTTCAAAACCCCCAAACTGGACAACCAGATTGCAGACGTCCTCAACACCTTCACTATCTGGTTTCAAAAATCCCAAACTGGAACCCTAGTGCATCGATGCCAATCTGGTTGTCGGATTCGTCGCCATCATCACCTTCATCCGATTGGGGTGATCGGCTTCCTCTTCCTTTCATCGATTTCTCTCTCACGTCGTTCTCTCTCATTCTGTCTTTCTCTCTCTAAATGTGTGTTTATGAGTTTAGGGTAAAATGAGTAAAAAGGAAGAGGCGTCGCCACAACTACCGTAGCTCCTCCACCGCAGACGTCGGTTGCTGGCAGCCCTACCCTACCTCTCCGTTCTCTCTCTGCCTCTCTGGAACTCTCAATTTACACACGTATGTGTTTTTGGATAAAGTGAGAAAGTTACAACCACATTAAGCCATAGTACATGACACAATGCACAAAACAAACTTTAAGCTTGAAGTACAACATCTAATGCTTACAAATGTTATAAATTAGAGTGATATATAATTGAGATTTAACTCATAAACAAAACAAAAAACACAAGCACAATTACCCCTTTTGTTTATGTTTCTTGCGTCAAAACTTGGCCCACAAATACATCAATCCTTTCCTTTTGTTTTGGACGTCAGTAACCCACAAGGCCCAAAACCACAAGTTGAATTCTTTTGTTTTTCTTTATTATCATTAAATAAAAATAATAATATAACCCATGTAGGATAAAAATAAGTTGGGTTTCTCATGAGAAAAACAACCCAAGAGTTTTACATTATAAAGGACTTTTCGTTTTATTTGTTGTTAATACAATCTCATCTCATAATTGAAGATATTATAGGACAAAAATCATGATTTCCTTTTGATTTATGTGAAACAATAATACTTGGATTATAATGCTATAACAATATGCAGAATACATAGATATACTATAAGAGATATTATTTAACCCGAATGAAGAAAGATAGTAGAAGCATATTTGGAAGAGAAGGTGTTCAACACCATTCCTTTCAAACAAATTTACCACTTTTCGCATCTCGCATGGTACAACATTATTTATACCGCTAGAGCTTCTTCTCTATTATTCTGTATATTAATTAGAACATATAATCAAATTAGTGAAAGTGATACGCTAATTAATCTTGTAATAAACAATTTGAAATGCACTAAAAACAATTTCACTGTGGTCCAACAAAACTTACCACAGTTGTTGACCTAATTTGATGATCAAACGAAGAATATTGGGTCAGAACTAGCAACCAACATCTAAAAAGGATACTTATCTGATCAAAACCTAGGGCATGTTTGGCTTAACTTATTTCTGACTTTTTTAAAAGGACTTTTGGCCAAAATAAGTCAGGAAATCCTGACTTTTGGCAAATCCCCCTCACAAACAAAGAAAAGCCAAACACTTATAAAAGGACTTTTGCCCTTCAAAAGGACTTTTACCCTCAAAATAAGCTAAGCCAAACACGCTCCTAGTTCTCTTCCTGATGATCTTGGTCTGGCATTTGCACATGTTCACCCCAACTCCTTTTTTTACACATTAGACCCCTTGTAGTGGTTCGCGATTTGTGCATTTTTTTGAAAGATAGCGCCCCGAACACCACGACGGGCGGCGCTATGAGGGCTTTTTTGGTGGGTGGCGCCATGCACATAGTGACGCTATGAGTGTTTGGTTTTCAAACTTTGACCAATCAAAAATAGTTAAGGGTTTTTATAATTAATTAATAAAATTGAAAATTAATAAATAAGTAATGATGGGTATGGGCTTTATGACTACGGGCTCTAGTGATATAACGCCGCATAATAAAGCCCCTGTGTGACGTGGCACGACACGTGTCGCATAACGCCCACAAAGGGGCTTTATGACTACGAGTGACCTTATAACTCATTGTAACACACTGATTAAAAATAACACAAACTCATAAATAATTTGTTATACATAATACATCCACTTATTATACTTATAACTAGTTGTGCTAAAATCAAGAGTAAACTGCCCGGATGGTCCCTGTGGTTTGGTAAAATAACATCTATAGTCCTCACCTTTTGAAAGTTACACCGGTGCTCCCTGTGGTTTGACGGGTTGTTCCCGGATAGTCCCTAGAGTGGATGTCCGTTAGTTTCTGCCGTTAAGACTATGTGAAATTACTTATTTCTTTGGTACGAATCATCTTGTGTACGCTTGTTGTAATTTTTCTTTGGTCTTCGTGGGCCTCCCTGCACCATGTGGGTCTCCAACTTCCTGAGTTTTTTGTTATCCGGCCCTTCATCTCTTCTTTGGATTTGGCGGTAGTCGCGCTTTCCGCCTTTGACCAGGTGAGTGAGCTTTCCATCCCTTAGGGCTCTTTCAATTTCTTGCTTCAGGCTGAAAGAGTCGTCGGTGAGGTGACCCGTATCCTTATGGAATTCACAGTAGAGATTGGGATCTTGACCCCTTTTGTTGCGCATCTGTAGGGGTGGTTTGAATTGGTGGTTTTCAGTGGCCAAGACTTCCGATGGGGTCTTGGTTAATGGCGTCCACTGTTTCTCTCTGTTTTCTCTCTTTACTTCTTTTCTGTGTGCTATCTGATTGATTGTGTGTCGCGCATCTTCTCTTAGTGGGCTTCTTTCTCTATGACTGGAAGGCCTCCATGACTGGCCTCTGCTTTTTCTGCCATGTCGGTCATTAGAGTTATGTGCGCGTTGACGGTGGTCATCACCGGTCAACTGTTTGTCTGTCTGTGCTATTGTCTTGGCGGCCTCAATGAAGGTTTCCCAATCTTTGGGTCCACCGTCTCTACCTTTCACGCGCTTGATCAGGTCGTCACACTTGACTGCCCTCATGAAGTGCGCGCGCATCATTTTTTCTCCCACATCCCCAATCTCCAAGCATTCTTTGTTATATCTTGTGATAAAATCTTCCACGCTTTCATGGTCTCGGCGCCATATGTTTAGACAATCTGCTGGGTCTCTGGCGTGCCTCCGCTGTTGAGAGAAGTGTGCCAAGAACTTCTCTCTGAAGTCAACCCATGATT
Source organism: Helianthus annuus (assembly GCF_002127325.2). Lineage (NCBI taxonomy): Eukaryota > Viridiplantae > Streptophyta > Magnoliopsida > Asterales > Asteraceae > Helianthus > Helianthus annuus. Next base: position 31,900,319 of record NC_035436.2, read on the forward strand.
TAATTTTTCCTGCTGGTAAGCTGTCGAACCAGACGCGCGCTGCGCCCACGAACGTTTGTGCGAACAGGTGGCACCAAGTTGGTAGGTTCCACCCACCTGTTGCTCCTGCGCCTTTGAAGACCTGGAGGTGATCGTCTAGATCTGTCAATCCATTGTATTTGCCAACGTTGTGCGGCAGCTTGGTTTTGTCTATGGCAGCTGTGGCAATCTCCCTGATGAATTTCGAATCTTCAGCCATGTCGTCTGGACGATAGCTTAAGGTATAGTCATGCTCTGCCCTTGGGTTGTACCCTGCGCGCTTTGCGGGCTTGTATGCTTCATGTTCTGGATGAAGTCTGCTAAACACTGAGGTTTCCCCTTTGTATGTTGGGTCGTCTTCTTCTTCATCCCATTCTGTGTTCATATTGCGCGCGCCTAAACGAGCCTGGATCGGTTTTCTTTGCACATTGGGGTTTTGCACAAAGTTGCTTTCTGTTTCACCATAGGTATCGCGCGTGTCGTGCGCGCTTGGTCTCCTCACATTTTGAACTGGTCCTCTCTCCGGACGTAGGTTCCACGCGTTAGTCTGCTGAGTTGTATGTGTACTCAGAGACCTTGGTGGTGGAGTTACAAATGCTGACTGGTTAGCTTGTGCCTGGAGTAGAGCTTGCTGTGCGCTGAGTTGCGTATAAACGAGGTTTATGGACGCCATCTGTTCGGCATACCAGGAAGCGAGAGTTTTCCCTTCGGGTAACCCTAAAAGTGCGGAGTAATTGAGTTGTGCTTGTTCCGATGGAGCTGAGGGGCCAGCTCCATGGTTTGGTGTCAGCACTGATGGTGGTGTCTGTTGCAACACCCCGGTCGGAGTTTGGAATGTGGCTCCGTTTGTGGTTTGACTGATGATCCTTGCTGGTGGTGTTTGGAAAGTGGGTCCAGCTGTGGTTTGGCTAACAACCCTGGATACACTCCCAAAGATAGGAGGAAAATCATTGTTCAGTTGTCCCTCTTGGATGGTTTCGTTCCTTTGGCCCCTTTGAACGTGTGCTGTGTCCGAAACGAGTTCAAAGGAAGAAACTTCTCCATCAACTGGGTGTGAGGGAGTTTGTTCAGCCATTTTTGACGAGTGTTTTTCAATAGAGAAAAGAGATGAGATTGGTTTTGCAAAAAGTGGATGGCGCCAATGATGAAACACCGATTAACACAAGGTTTATCGATGGGGTTATTTCGTCTATGGGGTTCAACCTCTTTTCTTGCTCGTACGAATGGCTTGAGATCTGCAAAACAGTAAACACCGTCAGTCTCGTTAAGAGGGGGAGAAAGAGGATTTCCCTCTTAACCAGGCTCCGGCGTGAGAATAAGTACTGTTCTGAGAGAAATAAACAGTGTGTGTATGGAGTGAGTATAGAGAGTAAAAGATCCTGAACCTAAATAATGAAGGGTCCTATTTATAGCCGGGGGGTGAAGAAGGAAGGAGCAGTTGTGCCAGCTGTGGGCGCGTGCCAGCTGTCCGACCAAGGGGAATATCATCTTGGTCTGCTCTGTCACGGCAGGTGTAGTGGTACACGTGGCGTTCTTACATTTGCCCACGCTGGATACCTCGTACTGGCGTTGTCAGCCCTGCTCCCTGATTTGTCGCAGGCCTATGTGGCGTTCTGCGAGTGGTGACACGTGTTGTCCTTTATGTCGGATAGAGCATCTTTGGCGCCAGCTGCGAGTCTTACAGAAGTTTCTAGAAGCTTCTGGATTGCTTCGCTGACATGGACGCCTTGTATGCTCAAAAGTGGTGTGGTCCCTGCCATGTAGGCAGGGAATTGGGACCATACCTCTTCACTTTTGATTTATGTGAAACAATAATACTTGGATTATAATGCTATAACAATATGCAGAATACATAGATATACTATAAGAGATATTATTTAACCCTAATGAAGAAAGATAGTAGAAGCATATTTGGAAGAGAAGGTGTTCAACACCATTCCTTTCAAACAAATTTACCACTTTTCGCATCTCGCATGGTACAACATTATTTATACCGCTAGAGCTTCTTCTCTATTATTCTGTATATTAATTAGAACATATAATCAAATTAGTAAAAGTGATACGCTAATTAATCTTGTAATAAACAATTTGAAATGCACTAAAAACAATTTCACTGTGGTCCAACAAAACTTACCACAGTTGTTGACCTAATTTGATGATCAAACGAAGAATATTGAGTCAGAAGTAGCAATCAACACCTAAAAAGGATACTTATCTGACCAAAACCTAGTTCTCTTCCTGAGGATCTTGGTCACCCCAACTCCTTTTTTTACACATTAGACCCCTTCTAGTGGTTCGTGATTTGTGCATTTTTTTGAAAGATAGCGCCCCGAACACCACGACGGGCGACACTATGAGGGCTTTTTTGGTGGGTGGCGCCATGCACATAGTGACGCTATGAGTGTTTGGTTTTCAAACTTTGACCAATCAAAAATAGTTAAGGGTTTTTATAATTAATTAATAAAATTGAAAATTAATAAATAAGTAATGATGGGTAGGGGCTTTATGACTACGGGCTCTAGTGATATAACGCCGCATAATAAAGCCCCTGTGTGACGTGGCACGACAAGTGTCGCATAATCAGTGGCGGAACCAGAACTTCTCTGTCATGGGGTTATCATAAGACTTTCTTTTATATCGGCTACAACTAGAGAGTCCAAAACATGTATTTTCCTAGAAAAAGATCATATTGTACATATAAAAATTTTACAAATTTCTATGTCCGGGGGGTCAGCGGACCCTCCTGACCCCCCTCTGGTTCCGCCCTTGCGCATAATGCCCACAAAGGGGCTTTATGACTACGAATGACCTTATAACTCATTGTAACACACTGATTAAAAATAACACAAACTCATAAATAATTTGTTATACATAATACATCCACTTATTATACTTATAACTAGTTGTGCTAAAATCAAGAGTAAACTGCCCGGATGGTCCCTGTGGTTTGGTAAAATAACATCTATAGTCCTCACCTTTTGAAAGTTACACCGGTGCTCCCTTTGGTTTGACGGGTTGTTCCCGGATAGTCCCTAGAGTGGATGTCCGTTAGTTTCTGCCGTTAAGACTATGTGAAATTACTTATTTGCCCATCTCTTTAAAAAATAAAAAAACAAATATTATAAACACTCATATTATTATTAAAAGTGTGGGGCTCACAAATTCCTTTGTCTTCTACAAAACAACCGGCCACCATCACCATAGCCACTCGCCTCCACCTCCACCTCCACCTCCACCTCATCCTCATCCTCCAACCACCTAAACCTAAGTCCTTCAACCCTTAACCTGTCAAAATGCCACAACCTCTATTACCCAGATGTACCACAAAACACCACCACGGTCACTACCGCCACAACAACAACCACCATCTGAACTAAACCACCACTATCATCATCATTCTGTGTCGTCAATGCATCCTTCGTTGCCACCACCGTTAACAACACAATCAACAACAACCATCATCAAAACCCAACCAATAAACCCTTTAATCGGTTCTAAATCTACAAATGCAAATCAAAACTCGAAACCCTAAGAGGCAATACGTACTTTAATTGACTGAATTCACCATTTCTTTGTTAACATTAGCACGCATCGTCACCTTCATGTTCACCAATTTTGAAAACCGTATGAACAAATCAGATCCATCCATCGTCGCTACAGATAGATCCAGCCACCACCACAGTTACCATCGGTTCCAACCATCATCTAGGACCTCTTATGCGTCTCTCTCTAATCGATCTCACTATGAATGATCTCTCTCTCTCTCATCGTTTCTCTCTCTAAATATGGTGGACGGTGGGTCATGGGATGGAGGGGGGAGTTAAGGTAGTGGAGATGTTGATGGTGGTGGAGTGGCAGGCAGGTGGAGGTGGCTGGTGGTAAGTGGTGGCGGCAGGTGGTGGTGAGTGAATGTCTGTGTGTGTGCGTGAGAGAGAGAGAGAGATACAAGGGTTTAACAATGAATAAGAAGATTGGTTGGTCCACATTAAAATTTAATATACCTACTGTTAATGTTTTAATTTTATACTAAGGGCATTTTAGTCATTTTACATGGAGTTAACGCCGTAAACTAACGAACATCCACCCCAGGGACTATCCGAGTAACAACCTGTCAAACCATAGAGAGCACCAGTGTAATTTTAAAAATGTAGGGACTATAAATGTTATTTTACCAAACCACAAGAACCATCCAGGCATTTTACTCTAAGAAGAAATTAATTTTTCAACATTTAACTTTATGTGCTAGAATTATTACTTTTTTTTTTCAAACGGCCAACTTCTAATAAAATGGCATACTAGTAAGAAACTAGTACCCAAACAAATATACAATCAAAAAGGGAAATTACACCATTGACTCTGTCTTAAAACTTTAAACGGGGACCTGTTTTTGATCCACAAAAAGCCTAGGGACTTAATATCTTCAATAACGTTCGGACCTGTGGCTTCTTCGCTAGAGAAGATCGCCTCGTTTCTAGCCTTTCAGATGCACCAACAAGCTATCATTATTATCCCTTGTAGCACCTTTTTCTCTTTTTATCTAACTGGCTGGACTTGTAAAGATTCAAGAGATCCATAATTGAAAAAACATATATGGGAGGTACCTTACACCAACTAGCGATTGCTTGCCAGACAAATGTCGCCAAAGAACAAGAGATAAGTAGATGAGATGTTGATTCGATGTCATAGTTGCAAAGACCACATAATTCCGAATCCACATTTACATTCCTGAAGACAAGATTCTCCCTAATCGATATTCGATCCAATATGGCTCTCTATAAAAAGATGTTTACTTTTTTTGGCACCCAATTATTTTCATTATTTAAAAACAAATCACTTCAAATAAATAAAGAAGGTTAATTGCCACTATAGCCCACTTGCATGTTGCATGTTAGTGACGTCTAAATGACTAAATATATAATGTCATTTAACCATTAATAATCACAACCCCACAAAGTAGTTGTTGCCGGCTGGGCTTTACCCTGGCGTCGGTTTACTCGGTTTATTGTGTTTGACTCCGACCCGGTCATTAGTCAAAGTCACCCTTAAAAATATGGCAATGCTTATGATATTTTGTAACATTTCTAATGAGTTTTATGAAAAATACATAAAGTTTTGTTATATTTATGTTTTGGATAATAGTTCACAAAAATTATATTTTGTATAACAGATTTTAAACTCGCTTTTCTTATGAGAAATCATAAACTGGAAACGGGATAAATTGTTGATGTGACATGTTTATTTTTAAATGTGACTAGTGAAGTGTGTGTACTTTTGTTAAATAAATATGCAACCTTTGAGGAGAGGGTGGTTGTGTCATAAGTGGGAGGAGGGGTAGGTTGTGGTCTAATAGAGAGGACGAGGGCACAATGACATGTCATAGGATGGAAGAGGGAGGTAGTGTCATAAGGCAGTGGGGGTGTGGGAGTGGGGTGTGACGTCGGGAGTGGCCAGTGAGCACCAAATCACACCCCACAGCCTAATGTCACAAGGTTTAAACGAGGAAGGAGGTGGTGGCATAACAGGGGACGGAAGGGTGGGGCGTGTTGGTAGTTGTCGTACAAGGATCCATCATATCGTTATCATGAATCATGTCAATAATATTAAAATTGTCGGTTATGTAAACAAAATCGACTTTAACTTGAGGTAGATTATCATATATGATTCTTAAAACCTTTGCTTCCATTTATTTTGTTCTATTTTTTTTGTCTAAAAGTTTGTGTTATTTATACCGGTTTATGTTATCTGTAATCATCTCAGTTTTAAAATATATCTGATTTTAGATTGAATTGCTTGAAGCTTCTTGAATAAAAAAAAAGTTTTAAGTTGAAAAAAAAAAGTTCATACATAAATCTAACTTTTTCAATCACGAAGCGAATCAAAGGTTTTATACTCGGTTATGGTCGTGACGATTTGGTGTATATGGCGGAGCAGGAATGACCTCATCTTCAACCATAAGTATCCAAATATTGGTAGTGTGGTGGAGGAGATAAAATCAATTGGGTTCTTGCGGTTGGAAAAAGGTTTTATACTCGGTTATGCTCGTGACGATTTGGTGTATATGGCGGAGCAGGAATGACCTCATCTTCAACCATAAGTATCCAAATATTGGTAGTGTGGTGGAGGAGATAAAATCAATTGGGTTCATGTGGGTCATGAACAGGTCAAAAGCTAGAGGTGTGTCCTGGGAGCAATGGAAGAATTTTGAAATAGGAAGTTTGTACTAGTTTATCCTCTGTTTTGTTTTTTTTGGCCTTTATCCTCTGTTTGTTTTCTGGCCTTTTGGTGAGTGATGTATGTATTTGGTGTGGCTAACTTTCGGTTAGCCGATTTATAATATTATGGTTTTTGTTGGCCGTTCAAAAAAAAAAAAAACGAAGCGAATCAAAGACTAAAAGTCAAATCAACGGTTAAACTCCACTTGTTTGTTTATGGCACTTTCCCGAACCCGCTTTAGGGGATACGGTGTGGAGCAAATGGATGTCGGTAAACCAAGTTTACCGAAATGGCAAACCATTGCCAACCAAATTTACCGATCAAATGTTGTTTCATGCGGTGAAGCTTTACCGTTGCGGGAAAGGAGAAAGGAAAGAGAGAGGGGGTATGGGGTGGGGTCCATTCCAATCTCAACCAATCACACCTTTTTCCTTTTTTTTTAAAAAATAGTTTACCACTTCACCAAGTGTTTAAACCATTGCCAACATTTTTCACCAAAGTTTAAACACTTTTGCCTAATTGACATGGCGCGCTCTCATTGGTCGGTTTTTTGGTTTGCCACTTTAAAGTGTTTAACCACTCCTTATACCCTTAGAATCTTCCTTGAATATGTTCTTCTTTTGCTTCTTGAGGTCTCATGTGCTAAAATATATCGTATTAAAAATCCATATATTGTTCAAGTCTTAAAGAAATACATACAATGTAAATATAATACACGTCGAAAATCAAAACCCGTTAGGCAAACGGGTTGAGACTAAATGGAACATGGCGCCCTTTAAGCAAACCCTTTATAACTTTTTTTGCATTAATTCTAAGAAAAATTATTTTGCATTATTTCTAGCTCTTTTACTCCTCAATGACGTACATGACTTATTATTCATCCGTGCATTTATATAAGTGATTATATGGTAAATATATGTATGTAGCCGATTAGCAAATATAATAAAATATTGGTGTAGATTATTCTATATTTAACGTAGAAGGTGAGGACACCACGACGAACCTTCAATGCCAATTCTAGTCCATTCTTTTTAGCTCACTCAACTCCACTTGATTCCTCCACTTGGCACTTAAGAAACAATCATCAATCAACTCCTTACTTCCTACCTACAAAGTTATATTATTAATTAAACATTGTGTTTATTTTTAAAATGTTCATTATCTAATAATAATATCTCATTTCCGATATATAACACGAGACATATTTTATAAATTACTAATTGAAAATTTCATATTTTTTATTCTATTTAGTATTTACTTTGGTTCAAAATTCGGTGTATTACTACTATTTTCATAGTGGTCGTCCGTCCAATGTGTAAAAAAGAGAAACGTGCAAGCTTGGTGTGAAGAATAAAGAGTGTAGAGAAATCCTTGGTAAGGGGCTGGGAATGTGAGAGGGAACGATAGTGAAAGGAAGGCTCATGGAATTTCTTTCAAACAAGCCGACATGAAAGGGTAGTGGCCACTTTTTCTCATTCACACCGCTACGGATAGTGTTAGAGAGTTCAAAAACCAATTACTAACAATAACCACAATCATTTAGTGTAAAAATAAATAAATCAAACCATAAATGCCCAGATGGTTGTCCAATCCCTTATACATGAGACCAAACCAGTCACATAAAAACAACTAGTGATTTTTATAATTCTAAAAATATTTTTTATGACTAATATGCCAACTCGTATTTATTATTTGTATTATAGTGGCCACTTGATACATAAAACACACACACACAACGTGTGTATAACTGTATATCCATCAATATATTTATTCAATATTCAATAATTAACTTTTCAAACTTGTCACACAAGTACGCAACTTCCATCCTCCAACCCTCCATTCGCCACCACCAACCTCCCTTATATACTTCACTCACCACCACTCCCTTCACTCAACCCACACCCCTCTCTCTCATACTTTCTCTCTCTAAACTACTCTAATGGCAGTTGAAGCTCTACCTTCCCCCACGACCGCAACCCCCGGTTTGTTCAGACAAGACTCGAGCAATCACCTAAAGTATTTAGAGTCATGGACAAAAGGCAAAAGATCAAAACGACCACGTACCGATCAACCGCCATCCGAGGATGAGTATCTTGCCTTTTGTCTTATGCTACTCTCTCGTGGCCGCCATGGTACCTTGTCCCCGCTTACTAATACCGTAGCGCGACAACCAGAACAAAACCAACCCACTCAACCACAACAAAAGCAACACCAGCACCAGCAACAGCAGCAGCAGCAGCAACACCAACACCAACACCAACACCAACACCAACCAGAACAAAAGCAACCCACTCAACCACAACAACAGCAACAACAGCAGCAGCAACAACCACAATTGTTTGTATACAAGTGTAGCGTGTGTGACAAAACTTTTGGGTCATACCAAGCTCTAGGTGGGCATAAAGCCAGCCACAGGAAAAACACTCCTGTGGGTGTCAGAGCAGAAGTCGAACTACCCGCCTCAACGACCACTGCCACCACTAGTGGGACCCACGGTGGTGGAAGTGGAAGGAGTCATGAGTGTTCTATATGCCACCGGTGTTTTCCAACCGGACAGGCGTTGGGTGGTCACAAGAGGCGTCACTATGAAGGCGTTATCGGTGGTGGAAGGAGTCATGCCGGGAGCGGGATAACGTTATCGGATGGTAGTCAACGCGGGTTTGACTTGAACCTCCCTGCAGAACAAGAGGTTGAAAGTCCACATCCCGCTAAAAAGTCTAGAGTTTTTCCGGCACCTTTGGTTTTCTGATTTACAAGTTGTTGATTTTTGGATTTAGGAAATCTTTTATGTAAATGATTGTTCCATTTGATAAATTCAATCCGATTGATTTTTTTATTATAAAATTATGATTGTTGCATTTGATAAATTCATACCGATTGATTTTTTTATTATAAAATTGATGCTGGATAATGATTGTTCTACCGTTTACCGCAATCTATAATTTCAGGCAATTTGTATAGTTGCTTGTGGTACAAGAAATTGACCCTTGTGATCGTCAACCCCCGAAAGTTGGGGCAAAATCTAACAGAATTACTTTTTTTTTAAAAAAATAAAACTCCATTAAAACAAACCCTCAACCCAAACGGGCAAAAGGCTCTAAGAGAATCTTACCATCCTACCCTCAATAAATGTTGTCTTGCTAACTTAACTTCTACCCTCTACCAGCTTTTTATTAGTTATTTTTCTTATTTAGTTGTGTTGTGTGATTATCTGATGTTAATTCTAGTGATTGGTTGCTACAATACCGCCACTAGAATGCTAGACTTCTTGCTTTGACCATGTGTAGTGGGGTTTGAAGATCAAACCCCTCTCTTAAGGGTTATGTGACATGTGTCATCCTTTGAAGATCAAGCCCCTCCACAACTTCACAGGCGTTTTTATAAGCACGTCAACACCCAAATTTCAAACATCATGCCACGGGGAGCGGTGTGCCGGCGTGTTCAGGCAAGAAGTGGTAAAGATCACGCCACTTCACAAATAAACGGATTTGAACATACAACCCTTTAGTTGAGGAATACACCACTTTATCATTAGCTTATGATAGAGAACATACCATATAAATACATTTGATTAAAAGGAAAAAGAATCGTCGTAGAATAGTCTATTTACATGTCCTTCATTAATTAAGGGTGAGGACAACATGAAGAACCTTCAATGCCGATTCTAGTCCAGTTTGTTTGAGTTGACTCAACTGCACTTGATTCCTCCACTTGGCACTCAAGAAGCAATCAACTCCTATTTTTATGTAAGTATTCATTCTCATCATGGGTCATACTTAGTTGGTACATAAGGGCTAAGGGCGTACTTTTTCTAAGTTATCTTATCCACCCTCGTATATTTTCAAAAATCAGTTAAATTAAGAGTCTTAGAACACACGTCCATAATACTATATCGTAGGGTGGGGGGGTGTTCCTAGTTGAACCTACAACTGCCTTCTTTCCTTCTCCATCATTCAATAATATTTTACCACATCATTTGAGCATATTCCAAGATATAGATGACAAACTTATTGTAAGTTGTCGAGAAATGAATTGTCATTTTAACTAACAATTTCATTATTCTAGAATTCATAATTTCAATTTTATGAAATTCAGTATTTATAGTCATTTGTTGATTAAATTTTTTGATTAAAAGAATCATTTGTTTTCGATAGTGATTAATCAATTTTGTTTGTGTTTGTTTGTAAAAACAGTTGTTTATAAAATGCTTAAGGAGATATTAATATAAATATTTTGAAGTAAATTAACAGTTAGAATAGAACATACCTTTCCTCTTTATTCGACTAGGTAAATCTTTAAGTTGATTTTTTCAAGTGACCAACCCAACCAATTCTTCCCTACGCGGCCTCCTGTCTAAACGGTACTTTTTATGGCTCCAGGGCTCCAGGTTTTGCAAAAATCTTTAAAGATGAACAAAGGGATAAAAAGGAAACTGATATTTATTCATAATTGTTCTTCCCCAAGGAAGAACTTTTTTGGTCGTGTAGGGTAATTATCAAAATTGTAGGGTAATTATCAAAATTACACTAACCCCCCCCCCAAAAAAAAAAAAAAAAAAAAAAAAAAAAAACCTAAACCATTGTAGATGTTTTCAGATTGAATCCACAACTAACCTAACATGTACAAGGTGTAGATGCTTTGGTTTACGAACCTTGACTACAACTTGCCAAGGAAACCCGCATGGGATGCAGAGGTGTTCCTTGGCCAACCTAATTGTCTAGTGTGAAGTGTAAAGGAAAGTCTAAGGGGCTGTTTGTTTACCTCTTAACGAGACTCTTAATAGTTCATTATTTTACAAAACTAATCAAGCCATATTCTTATTGACGTGATTGATAAGTATTGGATTTTTTGTATCCGAAGGTAGTTGTTGTAGTTCCGATTGGATTACATGGTATATGCAGCATACTCCCTTTTTGCTCATATATTGATTTTATTGAGTTCACTTCTAATTAATGCGCTCGATAAGTATTTGGGTTTTATTCGTTCTTGAATGGGTCAGCTGTGAAAATTGGCTTATAAGTGGCCTCCAAAAATAGTTCATTTTCTTTTACTTTCGTCATAAAGGCCCCTATTTTCCATCTCGCTTTAGGCCTTCGAAAAGGTTGAACCGGTCCTGATCTAAGCCTGTGAGCACATACGTTGATCATGAAGGATTCTGAGATGGGTGCGAGAGTGTGAGGAGAAAGATAAATTCATCGGTTTTCATCTGGAAAGGAAGGGCATCATGCCAACGTGAGGACACCAGTCTCTCAAATGTCCACTAAGAGTGACGAGGGCGCCTTTGCGGTGAGGGTTCAGGTTCATCAAGTTGGGCATGAATACCCCGCCACAAATGGTTTGGGATAGTGATCTCGTTGGGAACTCTTACTGATGAGCCTGATGCTGAAGCCCACTATTCTGATCAAGAAAGAATCTCTGTTACAATTTGGTACATATGAAATTGTCTTCATCGGATTCGATTAGGAATCAAACCTAACACTCTAATAATAAAGAAAAGAGTTAAATGTCATTTTAGTCCATGTGGTTTGAGCTATTTTACCAGTCTAGTCCAAAGATTTCATTTTTCACCTGTGGGTCCAAAAAAGTTTCACCGTTGTCATTTTAGTCCACTGAGTTAACTTCATCCATTTTTTCTGTTAACGAGAGGGCAATTCGGTCATTTTATATGGCCGCATTGCCCTTCTAGTTAATAAAATTACATATAAAATGACCGAATTGTTCTTCTCGTTAACAGAAAAAATTGATAAAATTAACCCAATAAACTAAAATGAAATTGATAAAACATTTTTGAACCTACAGACAAAAAATAAAACATTTAAACTAAACTAACAAAATCATTCAAACCAAAAAGACTAAAGTATCATTTAACTCTAAAGAAAATGATATTGGTAGCTACCACTTTGTATATATAAAACACGCAACTCAATGTGCGTGGATCTACCAATATATTTTATTTTTTTAAATAAATATAAAGTAAAAGTCTCCTTTCCTACAACTTGTCACGCAAGTAGCAACTAACTTCCTTCTTTGATCCCTCTACAATTCGCCACCACCAACCAACCGTCCTTAGGGTGTAAGGGGTGCTCACCTCTTAGGTGAGTCCCCCCTCTTACACATAACCAACCATAAAATGCCACGTCAACTCCCCTCTAACACTCCCCTAATACCCCTTTTTGATGGCGGCACTCCCCTCTTAGGTGAATTGTTTTTTTAAAAAAAAAAAAAAAAAAAAAAAAAAAGAAGAAAAGCATTGATTGGTCAAGATCTCCCTCTCTCCTCCCCTCTCTCGGCAACTCCCCACCTATTTCACCCTCTCTCTCTACTCTCTCTCTAACTCACCTAAGTGTTGGCAATGCTCACCTAATAGGTGAATGGAGTCACCTAAAGGGTCACCTAAGGTGCCCCGGACACCCTTATATACTTCACTCACCCCCCCACTCTCTTCACTCAATCCACCCCTCTCTCTCCTACTTTCTCTCTCTAAAATACTCTCCCACTGTTACCTAAACCCTAATGGCCATTGAAGCTTTAAATTCCCCAACAACCACAACCGGTTTCTTCAGACAAGATTCCGGCAACCACCTCAAGTATATAGAGTCATGGACCAAAGGCAAAAGATCAAAACGACCACGTACCGATCAACCACCATCTGAGGATGAGTATCTTGCTTTCTGCCTTATGCTACTCTCCCGCGGCCACCACGGTACCTCCTCCGCCCCGCAGCAGCCGCACCCGCAACAAGAACAACCCGCACAACAACCGCAATTGTTTGTTCACAAGTGCAGTGTGTGTGACAAAACTTTTGGGTCTTACCAAGCTCTAGGTGGGCATAAAGCCAGTCACCGGAAAAACAGCCCAGCCGGTGCCGGAGAAGAAGTCGAACAGCCCGTCGCAACGACCACCGGCACTAGTGGAAGGAGTCATGAGTGTTCTATATGCCACCGGTGTTTCCCCACCGGACAGGCGTTGGGTGGTCACAAGAGGCGTCACTATGAAGGCGTTATCGGTGGTGGAAGGAGTCATGCCGGCAGTGGGATGACGTCATCGGATGGTAGTCAACGAGGGTTTGACCTGAACCTCCCTGCAGAACAAGAAGTTGAAAGCCCGCATCCCGCTAAAAGGTCTAGAGTTTTTCCGGCTCCATTGATTTTCTGATTACAAAGTTATATTGGTTTTTTAATTTAGGATTATTTTGTTATTGGAGATTGTTTTTATGTAATTACTGTTGCATTTGATGAATTTAATTCTATTGGTTTTTTGTATAATATTTAATGGTGGATGATGGTTGACAACCGAATGTTATCGAACGTTTATGAACATAATTGAACGAACGAGACAGTTGTTCGAGTTCGTTCATTTAACTAATCGAACGAAATTTCTTGTTTATGTTCGTTCATTAACTAAACGAACGAACTTCCCGCCCTAATGGTTGTTCTAGAGTTTACCGGAATCTATTAATTTCAGGCAATTGCGGTTAAAAGAAAGAAAAAAACTAATTTCAGGTAATTTGTAGGGTTGCGTGGGGTACAAGAAATTGACCATTGTGTTCGTCAACCAAAATTTGGGGCAAAAGCTAACGGAATAATTTGTGGTCCAATTTACCACATCCTGCACACAATAAACGTGATCTTGATAAATTCTACCATCTGTTTCTTTTTTTTAAACGTTTGAATAAAACAACTAGCAAGACGTTGGCACTATAAATTATAACATGAAAAAGGCAACAAACAACGAACAAGATGCTAGCAAAGTCGATACAAATTACGATATGAAAAAGACCAGGGCTAGCTCAACCGTTTTGAAGGCTTAAAGCGAAACAAAATTTTGTGGCCTTTCGACTACATGATAAGGATAACCTTTCGATATTTATTAAAATATCACAATCCTTACATTATATTGCTAGAAAGCCATCCAATAAGTCTCTTTATTTTTAATTTAATAATGTATCAACTGGTTACTACATCAATTATGTACCTACTGGGTTGTATATTAATCTTTTCATAAGTCTCATTGTTCTTATTCCTAATCTAACATGGCTTGTAAACCTAGACTCTAAAGTAATAAGATTCTGCAGTAGGAAGGATTAGCTATTACCTAATCTAGTAGATGGACAAAGGCTATGTGAATTCTTTCAAAGTGTAAAAATGCTACTATACCTCCGTTCCATTAAATGTGTCTTATTTTGAATTTTCAAAGTCTTTATTTATAAACTTTGACTTTAATTATATATATTTTTTTTTGTTATATAAAACTTGATGAAAATTAACCCGATAAAAACACTTGTAAAACACACTCAAATCATATAACTTTCATCAAATATTATCTAACACAAACAAAATTATTTAAGGTCAAAGTTTATAAATAAAGACTTTGAAAATTCAAAATAGGACACTTTTAATGAGACGGATGGAGTAATCTATAATAAACAATAATTAACGGCCAGTAACTACCTCGTCTCCATCGGAACAACAACCACCACTGTCAACTCCGTCGTGTTCGAAGGCCTCCAGATCTCGCCAGAACAAGTTGGGGTTGGGGTTGGGGTTTGAGTTTGTAATAGAAGGTCAAGTTTCTGGTTTTAATGGAGTGTGGTGGAAGAGAAGGTGGGGTTAGGATGGACGGTGGTTGGTTGATCTTCTTGAGAGAGACGAGGGAGAGAGAGTTTAGTGAGAGAAATAGCGTGGAGAGAGAGAGAGTTTTAGGTTTATATATTTTATTTATTTTGATTTTTAATATATTTTTAGTTAACTGAGTAAAATTAGAGTTAAATGTCTGGTTGATCCATGTGATTTGTGAAAATTGCAGACTTGGTCTCAATGGTTCACTAATTACAGAGTTGGTCCTAATAGTGTGTTATATTTGTCCTAATGGTTCACTATGTGCGTGAAGTGTGTTATATTTTAGGTGTATATTTTAAGCCCTTTTTACAGTTTTAGTCAAGTTTTAAATTTATAAAACACGATATTTACTAACACTAAACACACATATGGGCAAGTGCACCCATCGTGGACGTAGTATAGTGTTGGTAAGATACCGAGGTCGTCCAAGGACACAAGAGCTTTTAGTACCGGTTTATCCTCAACGTCTAATCAAATCAAAATGTTAGAAAAAGATTTTAAACTAAGAAAATAAAACTAACTAAAATGCTGAAAAATAAAATAAAAACAAAAATAGATGGACAAGGTGAATCACTTGGATCCGACTCGTGTGTTAGTGTAACCTTTGATTATTTTCGCACTTTTGCACTTGTTTAAGAGATTATATTAGTTATTGTAGTAGGCCCCTCTTTTGAAGGTGACGTTACCCTCAACCCAGTAGTCTGAGTCAGCAGGGATACAGTCCTAAGTAGCCGGGTTAAAGTTTTAATAGTAGTTTAACTTATGAGGGGATCAAAGAGTTTGGACCCCCGCCATCCAATACCTTTGGGTATTGAAGGAGGTCCTACTAAATTTGACCCAGGTCCTTTGCAGGATCTATACACTGAACAATTGCAAGATTCTTACCAAACCGTTCCCTTAACCCCCGACCAGGTAGCCAACATACCGCCATATACACCGTGGAGATATGAATGGTGAAAATCTTTTATTTTATATAGACAGTAAAATAATGCCAAGACACCACGGACAAACGATAAGGAGAATCACCTTCAACATAAGAAACTAGTAATTAAAGTCATTAATACAAAACCAATTAAAAAGTGCAAAAGATTAAAAATAAAAAGTATTACACTAAACACTTGTCTTCACCAAGTGATGTAAGAGACTTAGGCGAACATGGCCTTTGATTGTCAAGAACTCTTACGATCAATCTTGAATCCCGAGACGACTCACACACCCTATGATGGACAATGGATGATGGTGGTGGATGATGGTGTTATGGTGGTGGTGGGTGGTGGGTGAAGTGTGAGAGAGGTGGTGTGTCAAGGGATGAGTTGCAAGAGCTCCAAGCACTCCTATTTATAGGCTGAACAGAAGCCTGGGCACGGCCCCGTGTCCATCTGACACTCTCTCTCTTCATTAATTGTAATTCGCAATTACAATAAATGCGTCTGCAGCAACTTGACCAAGCCCCCGTGTCCGCTGGGCACGGCCCCGTGGTGGGCAATAGAAGCTTCTATAGGTTTGTCTTTTCTACTGCTTCTTGGGCACGGCCCCGTGCTCGCTGAGCACGGGGCGTGTTCAGTCTTCTGGCTTCTCTGTTTTGCTTGGGGAGATGCTGTCGGGGGGTCGGGCATATCACTTTTGGTCCTTTTCTTGTATTTATGTTAGATTTTGCTGTCTTTTTGCTTCTTTTGTTATTTTGAGCTCATTTAATCCTGAAAATACAAAAGGAAGACAAAAGCATACTTTTTCCAACATTAGTACTAAAAAAGGGTTAGTTTTAAGCCACAATTGATGTAATTTATATGTTGCATTTTGTGCACATCAAATACCCCCACACTTGAATCTTTGCTTGTTCTCAAGCAAAACTCTTTATAATGTGGCTTTATTCACTCCCAAATGGAATGGGTAGAAGAGAAAGTTTTTGGGCTTGTCATAGGGTGTCGGGAATTCCAAGATTATTTAGGTTTTATTTTTATTTATTTACAATCCTATTCGTCATGATTTATTAAAAACATTTAATAAGATAAATTATTTATTAGGGCATAACATACCTTTTTAAAATTCCATTTATATACAAGTTCACATACCTCACGGTGGAATCACTCAACACTCGGCCGAAGGTGTATTTTTAGTGAATCACTCGAGAGCGGCATGGAACTTACTCCTACCATAAGCTTGCCAAGCAATCAATCCTCCTCCTTTTTAACTATATACCTTTATAAATATCAAGAGGACTTTTTGGGTGAAGGGTTAGGCTTGGGCTAAAGGTGGGTGGTTGGGTTAGTGGTTAGTAAAAAGGGCAAAAGGCGTAATAAACGTCGGTTTTTGAAAGACTTTTTTATTTTTCACATTTTTATTTTATTTTGATGAACCACTTGTTTCAAACAAGGTTATTTTTGATGAACTTGTTTGTTTATTTGGTTTCATCAAAATATATAACTTTTTTTTAATAGAGTCATTAGCAAACCGAACGTTGTTACTAAAATAAAGAGTTAAAAATAAAAAAAAAGGTTTAGGTGGGTAAAAAGGGTGATGGTTTTGGGTTAAGAAATGAAAAGGTTTAGGCTCAAAGGGGTTAACTAGGGGGATTTTGGGTAGGTGGTAAAAAAAATAAAAAATAATGGTGTAGAAAGAAAAAAAAAGGTTAGTCCTAATGCCTCCATCATTTACTTACTCGGGTTTAAGTTGGTAAGGACCGAGAATGTATTGTTGTGGCAAGTTCTAGAGTCGTACGAACCAAACGACTATTCACACAAGAAACGAAAAATGAGCATTTAGTGTAAAGATATATATTTGTATGCTCGTTAAAGGCTCAAAACTCACTTTTGTGGGAAAATGATTTTTATATGATCAAGTATATATAATCAAACTTTAACTAGATTTGTCATGCCGTTTCATAATTTTCTTATGTTGGTTCTTTTTTTATCACTACGCTATCGGTTGTAAATTTATAAAAATATAACCTTTTTAGAACTTGAAATTCCCAAATTACACCAAGACAAGTGAAAAAAAATGAAAAGTTTTTGAAAAAATTTGGGGTGATTAGCGGTTCCAATAGAGTTTTGTGTAAGGCTTGTAATTAGGACTTGCAAAATTTAAGGTTTTAGCACCCCCCCCCCCCACTTAAATTACACATTGTCCTCAATGTGTCCAAAAAATAAGTTTTTCGGTTGATTAAAATGTGTAAAAGTGGGTTACAAACAAGATTTTATGTTACTGGGTTGCTGAACACGGGGTGGTGTTGGCTGAGCACGGCCCCATGTCCAGACTGCCAGTACCACAAGTAAACAGAAGGCTGGGCACGGGGGTGTGTTCAGTGAGCACGGCCCCATGTCCAGTTACCTGAACTGGGCATTTTCTGCAGAACCTTGGGCACGGGGCGTGTTGGGTGAGCACGGCCCCGTGCTGAACTTCCTGTAATGAAGAAAAATTGTCGGGAGGCTCTGTTTTTTGTGCATGAGGTGTGGGTTCAAGCTTCCCTTAGTAACCTCCACCATTTCGAGTGTGTTTTATTCCTGAAAAGTAAAACTAAACTAGAAAACATAAAAGTTAATCTAAACTAAAACTAAGGAAAGTTTCGCGGAATGCCTCCGTGGTGCGCGACGTTTATAAGGGTCCTTGGCTAGACCCACCTTATCAGGTGGTTCTGGCTCATCTTCAATTAGGGGGTCGTCATTGCCGATTGGATATTTCATTGATCGCTCAAGATCGATACTCTTTTTAAATGCCCCTAATTGAATAGATAGATTATTGTACCTCTGGTTTTTCAAAGCTTCGTGTGTTTTTACAAAAGGTCGTCCCAACACTAGAGGAGCGTCATCAAAGTCTGTTGGGATTACTATTTGATTTGTTTGGACCAAGACATCCTCAACTACACCGACTGACTTTATTCTCTTCCGATCGGATAGAAAAATGGGTATTTGAAATGGAGAAAAATCACTAATACTTAATTTTTCGAAAGTGTAGTTAGGCATTATGTTAACACAAAGATCTTTATCAATTGTGATATTACTAATAAAGGAATTTTGAAAGAAACATGGAACCGGTGTAATGTTAATTTCAAACGGGTCTTCTTTTATTAGTGAAGTTTGATCATTAGTTAACCTAATACTTACCATTTCGTCAATTTTAGTGCTAGTGTTTAACTCTTTTAAAAACTTAGCATGAGTGGGTACTAAACAATGATTTTCAAAAGAAGGTGATAAGAGATTAATTTCTTCAAAATTAGACTCTTCTTGAATTTTAACGCTATCGTCCTCACCTTTTTCGTTGTTTAACTCATGTGTTGGTTTTTCACTTATTTATTCTTCCATTTTTAACTCTTCAACTATCATTTTTTTATTTAATTCTTCTCTTGCGAAGGACTCCTCTTCCCTTGCGCGAGATTCTATTATGCAACGCTCGATAGTTTTAAGTTTTTCTATTATCCTATCGGCTATGTCAGTGATAGAGTAAGGATCGGGATCCTCAAAGCTTGAATCCGGTTGTTCGATCCTTGGTTCCTCATAGTACCCATATGAAGTAGATGGTTCATACCATTGTTCTTCATTGTTAGTATATGATGGATAAGGGTCATAATTTTGTTCTTCATAGTACTCATATGAGGTGGGTTGTTCACGCCATGGTTCCTCATAATAAGTGTATGAAGGTGGTGGTTCATATCTTGACTCCTCAAAGTATGAGTATGAAGGCTCATACCTTGGTTCATCAAAATATGAGTATGAGGAAGAAGGTTATACCTTTGGTCTTCATAGGATGTGTATGAAGTCGATGGCTCGTACCTGGGCTCCTCATAATAGTTGTATGAAGTGGATGGTTGAAATAAGTTACAATATTGTACCGAGTGCGGGTTACCACAATTAGTGCAATAGTCTCCCCTATAATCATCCTCCTCATAGGTGTAGTTGTAGCCTCCTGAGTATTGATCCATAAGAATCACTCAACAGACCACAACTGAGTCTCGGGACCAGAAAACAAAAATAAAGACGGAAACAGAGGCTGGATACGGCCCCGTGTTCAGGGTCTGTATCTGGGCGTTTTTAATAAAAGTTACTGGTCTCGTTGAGCACGGGGGCGTGTTCCGTGAGCACGACCCCGTGTTCAGACTCTTTATCTGGGTGTTTTATTGAAAAATATGCAGCACGGCCCCGTGTTCAGTGAACACGGCCTCGTGTTCAGGCTACTGTAAATGCAAACTAAACTAAAATGCAGAAAAATGTGCGCGCGTTTTGAAAAAGTTTTGAAAAACATATCAGGCCGTCGATTTTAAGCTTTCTTAAAATCCTTGTGTCCCCGGCAACGGCGCCAAAAACTTAATGTGCGTGAAGTGTGTTATATTTTAGGTGTATTTTTTAAGCCCTTTTTACACTTTTAGTCAAGTTTTAAATTTATAAAACACGATATTTATTAACACTAAACACACATATGGGCAAGTGCACCCATCGTGGACGTAGTATAGTGTTGGTAAGATACCGAGGTCGTCCAAGGACATAAGAGCTTTTAGTACCGGTTTATCCTCAACGTCTAATCAAATCAAAATGTTAGAAAAAGATTTTAAACTAAGAAAATAAAACTAATTAAAATGCTGAAAAATAAAATAAAAATAAAAACAGATAGACAAGATAAATCACTTGGATCCGACTAGTGTGTTAGTGTAACCTTTGATTATTTTCGCACTTTTGCACTTGTTTAAGAGATTATCTTAGTTATTGTAGTAGGCCCCTCTTTTGAATGTGACGTTATCCTCAACCCAGTAGTCTGAGTCAGCAGGGATACAGTCCTAAGTAGCCGGGTTAAAGTTTTAATAGTAGTTTAACTTATGAGGGGATCAAAGAGTTTGGACCCCCACCATCCAATACCTTTGGGTATTGAAGGAGGTCCTACTAAATTTGACCCAGGTCCTTTGCAGGATCTATACACTGAACAATGGCAAGACTCTTACCAAACCGTTCCCTTAACCCCCGACCAGGTAGCCAACATACCTCCATATAGACCGTGGAGATATGAATGGTGAAAATCTTTTATTTTATATAGACAGTAAAATAATGCCAAGACACCACGGACAAACGATAAGGAGAATCACCTTCAACATAATAAACTAGTAATTAAAGTCATTAATACAAAACTAATTAAAAAGTGCAAAAGATTAAAAATAAAAAGTATTACACTAAACACTTGTCTTCACCAAGTGATGTAAGAGACTTAGGCGAACATGGCCTTTG
Source organism: Helianthus annuus (assembly GCF_002127325.2). NCBI lineage: Eukaryota > Viridiplantae > Streptophyta > Magnoliopsida > Asterales > Asteraceae > Helianthus > Helianthus annuus. Next base: position 31,921,374 of record NC_035436.2, read on the forward strand.
ATTGTCAAGAACTCTTACGATCAATCTTGAATCCCGAGACGACTCACACACTCTATGATGGACAATGGATGATGGTGGTGGATGATGGTGTTATGGTGGTGGTGGGTGGTGGGTGAAGTGTGAGAGAGGTGGTGTGTCAAGGGATGAGTTGCAAGAGCTCCAAGCACTCCTATTTATAGGCTGAACAGAAGCCTGGGCACGGCCCCGTGTCCATCTGACACTCTCTCTCTTCATTAATTGTAATTCGCAATTACAATAAATGCGCCTGCAGCAACTTGACCAAGCCCCCGTGTCCGCTGGGCACGGCCCCGTGGTGGGCAATAGAAGCTTCTATAGGTTTGTCTTTTCTACTGCTTCTTGGGCACGGCCCCGTGCTCGCTGAGCACGGGGCGTGTTCAGTCTTCTGGCTTCTCTGTTTTGCTTGGGGAGATGCTGTCGGGGGGTCGGGCATATCACTTTTGGTCCTTTTCTTGTATTTATGTTAGATTTTGCTGTCTTTTTGCTTCTTTTGTTATTTTGAGCTCATTTAATCCTGAAAATACAAAAGGAAGACAAAAGCATACTTTTTCCAACATTAGTACTAAAAAAGGGTTAGTTTTAAGCCACAATTGATGTAATTTATATGTTGCATTTTGTGCACATCAGTCAAGTTTCTGGTTTTAATGGAGTGTGGTGGAAGAGAAGGTGGGGTTAGGATGGGCGGTGGTTGGTTGATCTTCTTGAGAGAGACGAGGGAGAGAGAGTTTAGTGAGAGAAATAGTGTGGAGAGAGAGAGAGTTTTAGGTTTATATATTTTATTTATTTTGATTTTTAATATATTTTTAATTAGCTGAGTAAAATTAGAGTTAAATGCCTGGTTGATCCCTGTGATTTGTGAAAATTGCAGACTTGGTCCCAATGGTTCACTAATTACAGAGTTGGTTCTAATAGTTGTAATTTTTGCACTCGGGTGGTCCTTATCACTAACCTTTGTTAAATTTCTCAGTTAAGTTGATGTTAAATGACCAAGTTACCCTCAATAATTATAAAAAATAAAAGTAAAAATAAGAAACAAAAGGAGATGGGTCCACCCCATCATCTTCTTCTTCATCTTCATTTACAGACACAGACACAGCACACCAAATTCACTACTTTAACCCTAAAATTTCACTACACACCCCCACAAACAACCCAAAATTCTTCTAATTTCAACACACAATCTTTAGATTTGGGGTTTCCGATTGCAAATCATCGATTTTGCTACAAATCATGAAATACTTGCATTCAAGAGATTTGTGGGGGAATTCGATTTGACCGATGGATGGAAGGAGGATTACGGCGAGTCCACGGCCGTGTAACGGGCGGCGAGCGGTGACGAAGAAGCGGCAGCGTGGTGGTGGTGATAGATTTGTGAATAGTTTTAAGAAGCTGCAGAGGAGGGAGATTTGTTCGAAGAGGGATCGAGGGTTTACAACGTCTGATGCTCAGGAGAGATTCGGAAACATCCGCTTGCAGGTTCAATTTTGTTTTTTAAACTGTGTGATTCTTGTTTTAGTTTGTCGGAGGTTCAATTTGGTGTGTTGGTGTGGTGCCGGAGGTTTGTGTAGATGGTGGTGATTGAATGGTGATGAGGCGGCATTTTGATTATTGTTTCCGAGTAGGGGTTCGGAGATGGATGGTGGTAGCTGGGGTAGATGGATCTGGTGGTGGTGGTCGGGTATAGTGGAGGATGGCTAATGGTGGTTACTGGTGTTAGAGAGAGAGAGAGAGAGAGAGAGAAATAGGGGGGGGGGGTGAAGAAGAAGATGATGGGGTGGGCCTATCTCCTTTTGTTTCTTATTTTTACTTTTATTTTTTTAATTATTGAGGGTAACTTGGTCATTTAACATCAACTTAACTGAGAAATTTAACAGAGGTTAGTGATAAAGATCATCCCAGTGCAAAAATTACAACTATTAGGACCAACTCTGTAATTAGTGAACCACTGGGACTAAGTCTGCAATTTTCGCAAACCACGAGGACCAACCAGGTTTTAACTCGTAAAATTACAATACCACCTTCATCTAACATGCACATGATCTGATTTAACTGGAAAAATAATCTGGGTTAGGGCTAAAGGATATAACGTGCATGATTTTGAAACATTAAGTACAAAACTCATCAGTTTTAAAGACAAAAGACACCCCTTGAAATTGGCTATAAAGATAAAAAAAAAAAAACAAAAAAAAAAAACAAAACTTGCAATTCACTCTTATAAATATGTATCAATCGTAGAAGGTGAGGACAACGAGAAGAACCACCAATACCTATTCTACTCCATTCCATTCTGTTTGAGTTGACTCAACTCCATTGGATTCATCCACTTGGCACACAAGCAGGGCCGTCTCCGAAAATCTTCGAAAATTTGTGGGCCCTGTGCGAAGATAAAATACGGGCCCCTAAAATATAAACTTTTAGAAAATACATAACTATTGAAAGAAAAAAAAAACAAAATAAGACTTTTTTCATAAAAAAATGAAACACACAACTAATGTCATTTGCATTTAATGTGACACAAAATTAGTTAATTAATGTCATTTACATTTAATGCATAGGTAACAAACATTAAGAAAAAAAATCAACTAAAATTAAAGCAATCAAGAGTAGAACCCAAGGTCCTTTTGCTAATAAAGTGACACGGGAACCACTAGACCAGGTGTCTTATTTTATTGTTTTCCAATTCAGTACTTTATATTCTAAGTTTTATAGCATAACTTTATTAAAAAAATAATTTTTCGGGCCCCGGAGGGTTTGGGCCCTGAGCCTTCGCCCACCCCGCACCCCCTCCGGGCCGGCCCTGCACACAAGAAACATTCAACCCTTATATTTTGTAAGTGGGAAGTATAGTATTCATTCCCATCATGGGTCACCCGTTATATTTGTTATAAAAATAAATAAATAAAAAACATCACTTGGTATCATAACCTGTTACTTTCTGTTTATTATCATGTCCACCCTCATATACTTTATAAAATAAAAGTTTTATCAGTCAAATACTCAAATTGTTAAGAGGGAAGTTAAGAATATTGTTACCTTAAGATCAAGTCGCTAACATTCTAAACGCTACTACAGAGAGGAGTCAAAGGACACACGAATGCCACGATAGGCCATATGGCCTAGCTCCACATGAACACTAAAGGAAATTTAGATCGGATGTCTAGACGAATGAGATTTTAACCTTGTTCAATCTTTATAAACACAATAACTATGTAATTACGAGAGGGGAGGACGGAAGAAGGGTAAAGTGTGGGGAATCCATTGTTTTGGTTTAGGCAAGGAAGGTTGTTCGCCAGCATGGAGGCACCTGTCTCTCTTACGTCAGAAATGCTCTTATATGTTGGTAATTGTTTCTCTTATACAAATATTTGTCATCACTTAAACAACTTAGCGCAACCACCACTGGTCTATCCCCACCAGACAAGCATTGGGTTGGCGTCACTGTAAGGTATTATGGCACGCGGCCGTGCCAAAGGCATGATCACGTCATTGGAAGGTGTTGGCTCCACCGACAGTAAATGCAGGCTTGACCTGAATTATTTTTTGCAAATAATTGTCGCATTTCCTGAAATAATTGTCGCATTTCCTGTAATCAATTAATGTGAGGTAGCCCACTTGGTAGAGGCACATGCCTCTTAAAGGGGAGGTCTCAGGTTCAAACCTAGACAAGGGGGAATAATTTAGAATTATTGGTGTAAAACTGTGATCAATTCAATTGATTTGGTGGATAATGATAGTTCTACTTCTACAGTTCACCGGAATCTCTCCATTTCAGGCATTTGTAGAATTGCGTGGCGTACAAGAAACTTACCAATGTGCTACTTAACCGAAATTTGAGACAAAAGCAAACAGAATAACTTTTATTCTTTTTTTTTTAACAGCAAGGAACGAAATGCCAACCACCGTGACACCGGGCGTTGTGGCCAAGGTCGACTACTCGACCGCCACCAGCCCCTTGGCTCTCCCAGATGCGCGGAAATCCAACCTCCAACCGCTCGAAGGCACGGCAGTGGAATAATCAGTAAAACCTCGCCTCTCATCCAAGATGAACCGGCGTCACCCGTATTCGCCCTTCACCTGGATGCCGCAGTAAATAATAGGGAAAGTGGGAGTCGAACCTAAGTTACAAGGAACACCAAGTTTTTCCTCAACCACTCTACCACTACCTCATTAAGGCAATAACTTTTGTTCTTATCTGACCAAATTCTACCATCAATAAATGTGGCCTTGCTAAATTATACAATTGAGTTGTATTTATTATTGTTTTATTTTAAAAAAAAAGGTTTATTTTATTCATAATCCTACAAATACAATTTCTTAAACACCCTAAAACTATTTTAAATAGGCTTTTTTTCATAATCAGACCAAGACATTGTGCCCTTACTTGTGGATGATTTGTAGAATTATAGAGGTGTGTGTAACAGGTCAAACGACCTTGGGTTCAAATGGATCATCTTTAAAACGGGCCAAAACATTACTTTACTATATATCTTAAAAATGATGGTCGGTGGCTGTCACATCACAGCCACCGCCATCTTTCATATATAAGTTACTTTGGCATTAGGAATGTATGATATTTATCTACACACCAGTGGAAGTTGTGTTCTTGCTTATACAAGAGGTCACCAGTTCGATTCTGTTTCCTCCTTTTGTGTTTCTTTTTTCTTTTAATTGCAAATCTTGGTAAAAGACAAAGTTATTAGACATGTTATAGCTAACCCCCTTAACTTTGATCATATTTATATTTTCTTCATTTAAATCCAAAACATTAACATATATATCCTTCCACCTATCTTTTCCACATATCTTTTCGTCATCTTGGGTTTACTTGCACATTATTTCATTGAGATTTAACATACTAATTTTATTATTATTTAAGTTGAATTTTTATTTTAGTTTTAGGCTTTTATTTTGTTTTTTCTTATGATCTAACTAATGTTTTCTAAATATTTTTAATTGCAAGTTTTTGAACTTACGTCTCTTTTGTGGTGAACCAATACCATACAACTATACCACTAGATTATAGGTGTTTTTTTAATTATTTAACTAAATATTTGTAATTGATGAATATAATGTTCCTTAATACAATTACTATAGTAACCGAAATTTTATATAGACACGTTAAAGTTAACTACAAATGATGTCTAATTTTATTGTGAGCCAATACGATACTACGTTAATGTCTTACTTTTACGACTTTATACCACCGTTTAAATTACTTTTACGATTTTACACCGCAAACGTCTGAGACATACTCTTTATTTATCTATGTTTAATAACGTTAATGTCATGAATGTAACGTGTGTAACAAAGTAAAAAACGTGTAATGTCACGCGCGCGCACCACATGTTAATGTCATCATCGTTACGCAAGCAGGGGCGGATCTTAGTGGATCCATGGCAGGGCCACGGCCCTGGTAAGTTTTTCGGCCGTAGTGCTAATTTTCCGCATTTCGATCGAAATTTTGTATATATACTATGTTCGGCCCTGGCAAGTTTTTCGGCCGTAGTGCTAATTTTAGTGTCCGTATCTTTCGGCCCTGGCAGGTTCAACGGTCAAGATCCGCCACTGTACGCAAGTAACAAAGTCACAAACGCGATGTTGCCGCCGCAACGCGCGGCACAGGTCAAAATTCTAGTTTTGAATAAAAATGATTTTTTTATAGATTGTAACAATCAAAAATAGACTTTGGGCGATGATCAACCCGTGTTGGCCTTTTAGCTTAAACCTTTTGATTGACCCGTTTGACATATAATGCAATCCAAATCAATCCACTAACATCTACATGGTCCGAAACTTGACATTTTTCCACATAACTCGGAAGTTTAAATAACAAACCTAAGTTTTTGTTCATGTTACTCAACAAATGGCCATATGGGATACAATATCACTGCCACATGCTTGAGTTGGTAAATAGAAGTTTCTAAATGGCATTAAACGATACAAGACGCTTTCAAGACTACTTTGTACCTTCGATTTCACTCTTCTTATTGAACTCCACACCCTGAAAAACAACCCTCGAAGACCGGTACTTGCTACCAAATCCTGCACCAAATCCCCATCCAAGGCCCAACCCGACTCCACAGCCTCCACCTTCAAAATTGAAGACCCAATGACTCACTTTATGAAAAGTGTTGTATGAACACAACTAGATATGAGAAAATAGATGGGTTGGGTAACGGGTCAAAATGTGTTTTGAGTTCAAAGTCATTTTCCATTATAAAAATTACCCGGTTAGTTAATTTAGCTAATTCTTTTGATCGAAAATGGGTGACCCATTTGAGACAGAACACCAAAGGAGTTGTAGCCTAGCGGTATTAAGGAGTGTTGGTAAGGAATTCCTCTTCATGTGGTTGAGGTTTCAAGTCCCATGGTGGACATATGGTGTATATTTAGGAGTAGAAACGTTAAAAAAAATGAAATAAAATAAAACACAATCCAAAGGGACTCGTTAATAATTCCCATGAATGCCATCTTTAAACAAGATACGTGAATGAATATCATGTTCTATTGAAGTAAAGCAGTCTTAAATCAACATACCTGCACCGAGACCTAGAAAATTCAAAGGCATACCTACATCGAATACAATATTAATTAGTGAACTGATTGGTTGAATCAAATGAAAGAACAGAACTTTCTATCACATATGCCATGAATTCAAGATACCAGCATATATACAAATTACGAACCTAGAATAATATAAAAAGAGTAAAATGCACGGATAGTCCCTGTGATTTGGTGAAATTTCAACTTTAGTCCCCAACTTTTCAGAATTACACTCTTAGTCCCTGTGGTTTGACAAGTTGTTACTCGGATAGTCCCTGTGGTTTGACAAGTTGTAACTCGGATAGTCCTTGTCATTTCACACCCACTTAACCAGAAAAACTAATCTCCATCCGCTTTGGGGACTATCCGAGTAACAACTTGTCAAACCACAGGGACTAAGAGTGTAATTTTGAAAAGTTGAGGACTAAAGATGAAATTTCACCAAACCACAGGGACTATCCGTTCATTTTACTCATATAAAAAATGCTACAACTTCTGTCTTGGGATGTCCACTGTTTATACAAGGTTTGTTCTTTAAATGAAAATTTAGGTCCTGAAAGCTAAGGCAAAAGCTTCACTTATGCGATGCGTTGCTCTATGTACAACGCTATAACCAAACAAGCTTTTTGTACAACCGGAAGCTACAACTCTTTTATGTACTTTTTATCATGTAAATCCGTCATAGTTTCTTCATCGCACTGGTTGTTTTTACTTATCACCCTCCTACACACCCTAATTTTGATCAAATTTGACCCAGAGGCCGTGAGGCGTTTTCCAAATAGCCTCGGGCCTCAAGCACACTTTTTATAACCAAGCTATTAGTATATGCAACCTAACCGGCTAACCCAACTAAACCACTTCATTGTGAAAGGTAAACAAGCTCACGAGCAGCCCGCTCAGACGGCAGACAAACCAAACCGCTTCAAAAGTGAGCAGCCTACTGAAGGGGTATGGTCCCAAAAAAGCCGCGCAAACCTCAGATCAGGTTGCGCGCGAGACCATACTCCTTAACACAACAAGGTGTTAACAACAACCTCGCGCGACCTACATCACACTACGATTATCCCGCGCGAGAGAATGCACACAACAAACCCAGATATCAGCACTTAGCATAAAACAATGGAAGAAATGAGCCACTCGGTAGAGAAGCGCGCGGCTACCTACAGTGGTACATAAGGTACGAGTGGCAGTAAAAGGAGCCAATGAGCGTCTAGCAGGCTCTGGTCAATCGTGCGCCACGATCGCCTGACGAGAAGTACACAAGGACGCCTACATGGCACCAATCAGAGGACGGAGACAACTGTCCCACGATCTCCACTCGTCTGCTGATGACAGAAGGACAACAAGGCCGACAACAATGACACGTGGCTCCAATCAAGGTGCGCCAGCACCAACGAGCATCTAGAAGCCACTAAGCGGTCGACGCCAGTGAGACAAAGAGCATATCCGTTTTGTTGTCCGCTTCTGGCCCAAGGCCCATCAGCCCATAACCCCTCACACCTCTCCGGCTATAAATAGAGACCTTATTCCACAGGTTAAACATTCTATTCCCTTGGCTCTCACTCTTTACACTTAATTACTCTCAAAGCAGTCGCTTATTCTCACGCCGGAGCCTGGTTAAGAGGGAAACCCCCACATTCCCCTCTTAACGAGTAACGGTGTTCTGTTTTGCAGGTTAGACCACCAAGTCGGAGCTTAAATATCTTTAAGAAGATTAACCAACATGAAAGGAACATAAACCAATCTAATTAACTCCCTAATTAGACCCTGTTTCTTCATTGGCGCCCACCGTGGTTTTCTATAACCACCCTCATCTTCTTTTATTTGAGCTTTTGACATCCTTTCCTTCCTTCGACTATGACTGGTCAAGGAATCATCCCAGAGTTCGGTTTCGGAACCAACTCTAACACGGCGTTGGGTGAAGGAGTCCAAACCTTCCAAGCCCAACAAATCGAAGAAATCGGCGAAGTTGAAATCAACAATACTGGGGGTCCGCGCGGGAGCTTCACCCGCATCACACAAGTGGTCACCCCAGGAAACGGAGAAGGACCTTCGAACACAGCGCCACCTCAAAATGTATCTGCATTACTTGGCTTACCAGAGGGCGAAACCCCAGCCTCGTGGTATGCCAAGAACATCGCCACTATCAATGCAGCATACCAATCGCTCATCGCGCAGCAAGCAGTTTTGACGGCAGAACCGTCCTTGGTCACCCCTCCGAGTCAAGGGGTGCGCCAAATGCCACCACCAGCCAATATACAAGGCAGAACCAACAGGCCTCCCCCTACAAGACGTTTAAGCGTACAAGACACGCGCGATACAAGAGGGGAAACGGATAGTTACTATGAATATCCGTCGAACCTTCAACGAGGCCCTGTTCACAGCCGGCTCACGCCGCGCAACATGAACAATGAATGGGAAGAAACCGACCCATATGATCCTACATGGGAAGGTGACGAAGAATCATCAGTCTTTAATCGTTTACCAAAAAACCATGAGTACTATAAGCCAAGACAACACATTGGCTACACAGAAGAAGCTGAACGAGATTTCCGCCTGGCATACAGACCAGCGGAAGCTGCGGAACACTCCAAGTTTATCCCGAAAATCGCACTCGCACCGCTCTCACGAGAGAAGCTACCCCCAACCGTTGGGAAATTCAATGGGTTGACTGACCCAGACGATCACGTCAGAACATTCACGAGTGTAGGCTGCATGGGAGGTTGGAACATGCCCATGTGGTGCCACCTGTTCATTCAAACTCTTACCGGAGCGGCTCGCGCCTGGTTTGACAGCCTTCCGCCCGGAAAGATTAAGTCATGGACAGATTTCAAGACGCAATTCTTAAGCTACTTTAGCCAGCAGCGTCGCTACCAACGTGACACAGCCGAAGTAGAAGATATTTGGAGAAGAGATGGTGAAGGTCTGGAGGACTTCATCACGCGTTTTAACAAAGAGTGCCTGGAAATAGGCGGCGTCAGTGAGCAACTCATGCGCTGTCACTTCAAAAAGGCTATACGCTGCGATAGTCTCATTAGAACCATCACAGGCAAAGATGGAATGCCGAAGGAGTGGGATAAACTGATGGAAGCCGCAAAAATCGTCGCGCAAACTGAGGAGTCCCTCGCTGGTGGAAAGGGCTACTACCCAGAAGATCGATTTTCAAGAGGAAATACACGCGACAACAACAACAAGCGCAACAAATACAAGAGTCATGACTGGAAGTCTGAGAGACCAAGAGGCCGTGACGACAGGCCACGTTACAGAGAAGATGCGCGAGAAACGATTGACCGAATCGGTTACAAGAAGGCAGTCCGAGACGATAATCGTGACAAACACTGGACTCCGCTCACAAAAACTCCAAAGGAGGTATTGATGACGGAGAATGTCGATTTCAAGGCGCCAAGGCCAATGACAAACAAGAAAGGGCAAGACCCTAACTTGTACTGCGATTTTCACAAAGATTCAGGGCACTTGACCGACGACTGTTACAGCTTGCGCCAAGAAATCGAGAGAGCACTCAAAAGCGGCAAGTTAAGCCATTTAGTGAAGAATGTACGCAAGGAAACCCGTCAACTCCAGCGCCATGATGAAGGGAACCACAAAAAGGTCCGTCGACTAGAGACTCACATGGTCAACGGACCCAGGTACAGCGCGAAAGAGAAAGGCAAACGCCCTTATGAACCTTCTTGGCAAGAGCAGCAAGTCATATTTCCAGTAGTGCGCGGCGGACCTCGCGCCACACGCCCTGTAGTCATCACCGGCATAATCGGGCATTATGAAACTGACTACATATTCATAGACCCGGGAAGTACTGCCGACATTATTTACGAACAGTGTTTCAATCAGTTGGATGAGGAGGATAAAGCGCGACTCGAACCTGTCGATTATCCTTTGTCTGGATTTTGCAACGAGATGGTTTTTCCTCTCGGACAGATCAGTTTCCCCGTCACGCTCTCTGACGGGAAACACTCAAGAACAACAAATGTGAACTTTATGGTAATGCCAGTGAAATCGAGGCATGATGTGCTTCTTGGGAGGGAAACACAAGGCGAGCTAAACATGGTGACGTCAACGCCTCATTCTGCAATAGGTTTCCCAACCAAAACAGGAGTAGCAATCATATACGCCAAGAAAGAAGTAATGTCAACTGAAGAGCTGCGCCCAACAAAGGCGGCAAAGGTCTCCACGACTGAGCCGGAGAAATGGGTTTTAAACCGAAAATACCCCGAGCAGACCGTGACAATTGGCCACGCCATTTCGTCAGACGTCAGAACACGTCTAAAGCAACTGCTGTTTCGAAACATGGATATATTTGCCTGGACACCGTCAGACATGACCGGTGTCCCGCGCAACATCACCGAGCATTGCTTAAACACGTACCCATCTGTCGAGCCAAAGGTCCAAAGAAGGCGCAGCCTAGGGGCAGACAAGACAAAAGCAATGAACGAGCAGGTATGTGAGCTGCTCAAAGCCGGGATCCTGCGAGAGGTAAGATATCAGAGTTGGGTGGCGAACCCCGTGATGGTCGAAAAATCAAATGGCGGATGGCGCATGTGCGTAGACTACACTGATCTCAACAAGGCGTGCCCAAAGGATTGCTATTCCTTGCCTGAGATCGATAAAAAAATAGATTCTCTCGCGCCATACCGATGGAAGTGCTTTTTGGATTGCTATAAAGGATACCATCAAGTGCAGATGAAGCTAGAAGATGAAGACAAGACAGCATTCAGAACAGATCTTGGAATCTTCTTCTACACAAAGATGCCTTTTGGTCTGAAGAACGCAGGCGCGACATATCAACGCTTGATGGACAAAACCTTCGCAGGTGACATCGGAAAGCATATTGAGGTTTATATCGATGATCTAGTGGTGAAAAGTCCCGAGGAGGACCAAATGTTGAAAGACATCGAAAAAACGTTCAACTCATTGCGCAGCGTAAATATGAAGCTAAATCCAGCCAAGTGTTCCTTCGGCATGGAGGAAGGGAAGTTTCTGGGCTTCATTGTCACAAACGGCGGTTTCAAGGTGAATCCAGAGAAGGTACAAGCTATAGAACGAATGCCCTCACCAAGAAACATCAAGGAAATGCAACGACTAGCCGGCCGGCTGGCCGCGCTAAATCGTTTTCTCTCTAATCACGCCGCAAAGTCGTATCCCTTCATTAGCACGTTGCGCAATTGTGTAAAAAAGCAAGAGTTCAAATGGACCCCGGAAGCCGAAACAGCTTTTCAACAAATGAAAGCGTGTCTGATCGAACTCCCTACCCTAACGGCACCATTTGAAAAAGAGCCCCTTGTGCTGTACTTGTCCTCCTCGGACAAGGCAGTAGGGTCAGTATTGTTGGTAGACAGGAACAGTGTGCAAACCCCGATCTATTACGTCAGCAGGGTACTCACAGACCCAAAAACAAGATATTCCACAATGGAAAAGCTGGTCCTTGCGCTATTACACGCCTCCCGAAGGCTGCGCCGATACTTCACGGGCCATGTGATAACTGTGCTTACAAACTTCCACATTGGCACTATACTACAGAAGCCTGAGACATCAGGCAGGTTGGCAAAATGGGCCATTGAACTGGGCGGCCATAACATCTTGTATAGGCCGCGCCCAGCCATTAAGGGGCAGGTCCTCGCCGACTTCATCACAGAAGTGCCGGCTGATAAAATCAAGGAATGCGAGATGATAGAGACTCCCAAGGAAAATACAACAGAGGAGACTTGGATGCTTTACACTGACGGGGCATCAAATGAAGATGGCGCGGGAGCAGGTTTACGTCTAGTGAGCCTAGAAAAGCACGAGTTTACTTACGCCATTAAGCTCGACTTCAAAAACACCAACAATGAAGCTGAGTACGAGGCTTTTCTGGCAGGCTTACGCCTCGCCATCAAGATGGGAGCAAAAAACTTGCGCGCACATGTTGATTCACTCCTGATAGCCAGTCAAGTAAATGGCATATACGACGCGAAGGGAGAAGTCATGGCTTTATATCTGGAACAAGCGAAAGAATTGCTCCAACAATTCAAAACCCACAAAGTCATACATATCAATCGCTCAGAAAACAAGCCCGCAGATGCCCTGAGCAAACTCGCCTCGACTTCCTTTCAACATCTCGCCAAGGATGTAAGGATAGAGGTACTCAAGAACCCGTCAGTATTGCTGCGACAGGTGAATGTGATCGAAACAGGGCAAACATCGTGGATGACCCCGATCATCCAGTACTTGCAAGAGGGGCTGCTCCTCGAAAACAAAGCGGAAGCAAGAAAGATCCAAAACAAGGCCCTGCAATACGAAATGAACGGCGGTATCTTGTACCGAAAATCCTTCCTAGGGCCACTACTGCGCTGTGTGGACCCCCAGGACGCGAATTATCTGATAAGGGAAATCCATGAAGGGATTTGCGGCATACACTCCGGACCACGGATGGTTGTCGCGAAGATAATGAGCGCCGGTTACTACTGGCCTGGTATGCATGTTGACGCAATAAAGGAGATCCGCAAATGTGACTCTTGCCAGAGGCACTCTCCAAAAACGCTGAGGCACTCTCCAAAAACGCTGCGCCCTAAAAACGATCTTATCCCCGTATCCACCGCATGGCCCTTTCAGCAATGGGGAATTGACATGGTGGGACCCTTCCCGGATGCTCCCGGCGCCGTAAAGTTCATCATAGTAGCTGTCGACTACTTCACAAAGTGGGTAGAAGCCAAAGCCCTTGCATCCACCACAGCTATGATTGTGCGCAAATTCATATGGGAGCACATCATATGCAGATTTGGCCTCCCGCTCAAGATCGTGACTGACAATGGCACCAACTTTGCTTCGGACGATCTTAAGAAATGGATGAAGGAGATGAACATCAAACACACTTTCACATCTGTTGCGCACCCACAAGGCAACGGACAAGTGGAAAGCGTGAACAAATGCATCGTCGAAGGGATAAAGGCCAGATTAGGAACAAGGCGGCGCGGATGGGTTGATGAGCTCCCAAGCATTTTATGGGCTCATCGGACCATGCCAAAGACGAGTACCGGCGAGACCCCTTTCAGCCTGGTCTATGGCTCAGAAGCGGTTATTCCGGCAGAGATTGGCCTGCCCTCGCCACGCATGACAACGGTCAACACAGTTGACAATGAAGCGGAAAGGCGCCTAGACTTGGACCTGTTAGAAGAAAGACGCGAAATCGCGAGAATCAGAGAGGCCAAGTACAAAACCCAGCTGGAAAGGTACTACAACACAAGGGTTCGCATTTGTACCTTCAATCCAGGGGAATACGTCTTTCGCGACAACGAAGCATCAAATGCGGAACGCCCAGGGAAATTGGCACCTAAATGGGAAGGCCCATATCTGATTCATGAGGTCCTGGGCAAAAGGGCCTACAAATTGCGCACCCTAGATGGCCACATCTTACCAAGAACTTGGAATGCGCAACAATTGCGCAAATGTTACATGTAATCTATTTCGGCCTTGCGCCATCTTTCAATTCAATACGCCGGCTACAAGCCATTAGCAATTATGTACGAAGGCCTAAGCGCCCATTTCTGACTTGAATGAAAACATACGACATGTTTCTCTATTACATTTTTTCGTTACAAATGCATGCTAAACTTATGATTAGCGCGAAAACACTCCAGCATTTCAGGGTTGTTCAAACCACCTCCAAGGTCCTCCGCGAACAATAGCGAGAGACCGGGTGGATACCTTAATACTTAAAAAACGCTTCCATTTATTCGAGCCAATTTAACATAAAGTTTTTATTGCAATGCAATAATTGCAACGGAAAAAATCAAAATGTTTCATGTCATTTAAAACTTGCGCAAATGCGCAGCATTGTACATAGAGTATCCGAAGAAATTACAAAGGCGCAAATCCCTATCAACCACCTATCCAACAAACTATCCTATTCATCGCGGCGATCATCACCATCATCTCCGTCATCCTCACCATCATCATCGTTGCCATCATCATCACCATCGCCGCCATCATCACCAGCTGGCTCTTCGTCGGACAACTCGACGGTAACCGGTGGATCGAGGACTGCCTTAAGACGCTGGCACCAGTCGTCTTTCTTCAACGATTCAACAACCAACTCCATGATAGGCAAGGAAAGGTTGTCATAGGAGTTTTCAGCACTAGCCAATGCAGCACCAGCATGTTCCGTCACTGAGCAATGACTTATGTCAAATTCCTGCCCAAGCATCTGCTCAACGTGATCGGCACACTCCAGGTAGCCTCCCCGATGACCCACCGCACGCGCCGCATCTGTCAGAGCCGCTACGGCGCGGTCTAGCTCGCTCGCATTCAAGATGGAGTTGGCAACCTTCACAACAAACAAAAAAGCATTAAAGATAAAACTCTCAACAAGAAAAAGCATAAGTCAAAGGCACTTACCAGTACTACTCCTCGAGTGCGCATCCATTCAGCCTCCGAGACAAGCGTATCAACGATGCCTTGGGTCTCGGAGTAGTTTGTCTGGGCCACATTAAGCGCAGCAGTGCTGACAGCACGCGCCTCCTCAGCATCAGCAGCCTTGACCTTCTCAGCCTCAAGGTCAATCTCCAAAGACTCGCATCTGTCGATTTGCTCATTCAAGCGACGTTTGAGTTCCGCAATCTCAACGTCCTTGGCGTGGAGATCCTTGTCCTTGTTGGACAATTGCACCTTGGCTTCAGTCAGCTCAACCTAAAAATTGGCAAACGCCTTGAGAATTGACTTAAAGAAATCTCATAAACAAAAAAGGGAAGAGCGAGAGTCAGTAGAACTAACCTCCATCTGCTGCTTGGCAGCTCTTTCACCCTGCGCTTCCTCCACCTTTGAGGTCAAGTCCGCAACTTTAGCCTCAAGATCAACGATCTTCTGTCGTAGCGCATAAGCACGATCGTTGTCTTGGGCGCATATACGCTTAAACTCGGCCTTCTCCTTGGCCAGTTGCTCCTCAACATTGTGGAGTTTTTTCTGCAGCCCCTCGCGGCCCCACTCTTCAGCCTTCTTGTCAGCCTCAAACTTGGCTCTCTCCTCACCAAACGCGGTTTTCGACTTTTCGAATTCAGCAATACGTTTCAGCATACGCTCGCGATAAGCCTCCCAGTCGGCGCGCTCCCTAACCATCGTTCGCCATTCGCGAACTATTTGATGGTTGGCAGCACGAGCGTTGGCCTCACCAAGAATATAGGTACGATACAACATTTCGTGAGGTTTCGCCCTTTGCCGATGGACTTCAGCAGGTGTAAAGGAGTTCAGGAACCACTCGCGCGCAGGGCTGAACTCGACGAAAGTATCTTTCTGTTTTAAACTCCAGGGGGCTTGATGAGGAGCGTCCCCACGCTCTTCTTCAGTGTAAGTCTTGTAGTAAATATCCCCAACGGTGTCCTTCGCACCTATCACATTGGGGTTATAACCCCCAGCTCCACCAGAGCTCGCGCCGCTTGAGGAGAAGCGGCTGGAACCCTTGGAAGTAGTAACAGGACCGGTGTTGGTTGGTTTGGTGACCTCAGGACCTGGAGGTTTAAGAGGCTGATCCATAGCCTTTTTCGCCGATAGCTCCTTCTCCAAGGCCTGCTTCCTCGCCACTTCAGCCAACCTCTCCTGCTCCGCCCTCTGCTTCCTCTCCTCCTCCTCCTTTTTCTTTCTCTCCTCTTCTACCTTCTTCCTCTCTTCTTCTTTCTTTCTCTTCTCCTCCGCAACTCTCTTCTTCTCCTCCTCTCTCTTCCGGTCCTCCTCCACCTTTCGCTGCGCCTCAGCAGCCTTCGCGGCATCCTGAGCCGCAGTGTCAGTGGACTTGACGGTAATCTTGGGCCTCTTTACCCCGGCCTCACTAAACGTGACACCCTTCTCAGGGGTCTTCTTCTTGATTTCTGAAAAATAAAGCAAAAGCATTTGAGTAAAGAGAAAAGTATTAAGAAGAGAAGCGAAGAACTTACCAGGAGAAAATCTGTATAACGAGCGCAGCTTGCTCGTTTTCCCAACAACGGGAATCACAGCAGATGTAGGGGCGGAAGCCACACCAGTCGTGGCTTCGCTCCTACCCCTCTTCCGCCCAATAAGCCGGACACCAGCATCTTCCTCTTCTACTTCTTCATCCTCTGGGAAAGACGGAGTCGCGCCAGCTTCAGGGTTGCGAGAACCCGCGCTCCCAGAACTCTTCGACCCACCAGCACCAGTTTTCCCCTTAGCTGCATGTGATAAACCTTCATATGAGTCACTGATTATCACATAGTCGTCTAAATCACGTTGACGAAGGCGAAGAGTACCTTTGACAGCAGCAGATGTTGCGCGACTAGGGCCGGTGCCCTTACTGGTCACCTCAGGCTCCACCTTTTTCTTCTTCTTCACCGGTTTTTTCTTCTTCTCCTCGGGGTCAATCCCCAGGTCGCGCAACACACCTGCAAAGATTTCAGACCAAGAGCTTAGCTCGCCGTTGGAAGAACCTACAGACTCCTCGCTGGAAAGATAGAAAGTTTCTTTCCCAGCGAGAGTCACAGAGCGCAATGGACGAGGTTTAGGGTATTGCGCACCTTCAGTAGCGGTTGGCGGCGAAGCGAAAGCATCAGCAGCTGGAAACATGAAGTTTCCTTTAATCTGGTCATACCAGCTTTCTTCATCATCGCGCACTGGGCGAACGCCCATGGAGCCACCAAACGTGGAGAAGGCAGCTTGATAGAGTTGCGCTTCTACACACAAAAATAGGTAAGTAACAAGGTAAAGCGAATACACTTAGAAAAGGAACAAAGAAAAGTCTAACCTTGATCACCGATCTTCAAGACCGGAACCTCCTTGCTGCTAGGTGACCACTGGTCACTCATCTTAGCAGCAACCAAAACACTTTCCCCAAACACCCGGTTAGGGGTTGGGGTTAGCTGCTGGTACCACCGAGCAGTCTTCGGGATCGGGAGATCTTCCTTGGATATGACCTCAGTCCATTCCCTAAAAGGCATAGCGATTGGCAAAACTTCTTCCCTGATGAAAAAGAACTTGGGTTTCCAATCGTGGAAACTCTTAGGAGGATTCAGCAGAATCTTCTTCGCCGCACCTCGGCTCGCAAATGAGAAGAACCCCATCGTTCTCTGCAACTGGTAGAAAGCACGAAACTTATCTACCGATGGCTCAATGCCATGAGACCGGCACAGGAATTCGAAGTGCCGCACCCTCACCATCCCGGGTGGGCTCATCTGGGATATATGGAAGTTATAGTAAGAAAGAATACTGCCCAGGAAATTGGTCGCCGGCAGTCGGAAATTCCCTTGAAGAAAAAAGTCTTCATAAAGGGTGATATAACCGGGTGGTGCATCAGCCGCGGTCTGGCCCTGAGCCGGATACCGGGCATCCCACTCCGGTGGGAATCGGAAACTACGAACGATTTGTTCAAAAAGCCCTAAATCCCATCTGAGGACAGGAACGGGTCCTTCCTCACTAACAGGAGCCTCTTGATGTTCTTCACTCATCTTTGAAGGAGGATCTGGAAAAAAGGCTTGAAGAAAGTTTGAAGATTTGAAGAAATCTTGAAGAAACGAAGAACACTTTGAAGATTCAAAGAGTTTTTGAGAAAAAAGGTGGAGAAGAAACGAAGAGAAGTGAGAATCTCTCACCTTCTCTTCGGATATATATACCCATCGCATTTAATGCGATGGGTAACCGTGCCGCGTTCGCCGCTAGGCTAACCAACAGGAGGTTGCCACGTCAAGCGGAAAACCAGGAGTGACGGTTACCACGCGCGCGTGGGCTTCACTCTCCTGACATGAAGTGCAACCGCCGCAGGCGGCATGATGACACCCGTGCCAGGGGTCAACTCAAACGTCGCCCTCAGCGACTTATCTCACCAACCTGTCAGAAGTTCAAATTTCGAAGTTTCCCGCCATAAAACGGGCAAGTAACTTCATGCAGAAGCCACATGAGTCGCGCCAGATATACGTAAACTACTATAACCTCGCGCGTCTAAAAGGCCAAGCAAGAAATCACTCGACACCTGCCTAGTCCCTGCGCACTAAAAACGACAGTTTTCAACGTCCGCCATACAAGTCAGGATCAAAAGAATCATTTCCCCTTCTCCTATTTTTTATTAAGTCCAGAGCTCCAACCACTTGCGTTGCGCATGGTGCAGCACTGGACTGGGGGGACTTGAAAGGGTATGGTCCCAAAAAAGCCGCGCAAACCTCAGATCAGGTTGCGCGCGAGACCATACTCCTTAACACAACAAGGTGTTAACAACAACCTCGCGCGACCTACATCACACTACGATTATCCCGCGCGAGAGAATGCACACAACAAACCCAGATATCAGCACTTAGCATAAAACAATGGAAGAAATGAGCCACTCGGTAGAGAAGCGCGCGGCTACCTACAGTGGTACATAAGGTACGAGTGGCAGTAAAAGGAGCCAATGAGCGTCTAGCAGGCTCTGGTCAATCGTGCGCCACGATCGCCTGACGAGAAGTACACAAGGACGCCTACATGGCACCAATCAGAGGACGGAGACAACTGTCCCACGATCTCCACTCGTCTGCTGATGACAGAAGGACAACAAGGCCGACAACAATGACACGTGGCTCCAATCAAGGTGCGCCAGCACCAACGAGCATCTAGAAGCCACTAAGCGGTCGACGCCAGTGAGACAAAGAGCATATCCGTTTTGTTGTCCGCTTCTGGCCCAAGGCCCATCAGCCCATAACCCCTCACACCTCTCCGGCTATAAATAGAGACCTTATTCCACAGGTTAAACATTCTATTCCCTTGGCTCTCACTCTTTACACTTAATTACTCTCAAAGCAGTCGCTTATTCTCACGCCGGAGCCTGGTTAAGAGGGAAACCCCCACATTCCCCTCTTAACGAGTAACGGTGTTCTGTTTTGCAGGTTAGACCACCAAGTCGGAGCTTAAATATCTTTAAGAAGATTAACCAACATGAAAGGAACATAAACCAATCTAATTAACTCCCTAATTAGACCCTGTTTCTTCACCTACTATATTCTTTTTAACCAAATAATACAACATAGATACAATTTCACTACCAATATGTGTAACACCATTTGTTTAAAAAAACAGCAGGTTTCATACTCTGGTAGTGAATCAATCAATCGTACCCAGTAAATCCCACAAATAGCAAAGCTATTGATAGCGTCTATTTTCATACTTTATTGTTTATTTGTTCGTTTGTTTGTTTTGGGTGTTGTTGGAGTTGAGTCGGGGGTCTCTCTAGAAGCAGCCTCTCTATATGGAGGTAAGGTTTGCGTACATCCCACCCAAAACATACTCTGGTAGTGAATCATCATCATACTCAGTAAATCCCACCAATAGCAAAGCAAAGGTAGGGTCTGAGGAGGGTAAGATGTAGACAGCCTTATCTCTACCCCGTAGGAATAGAGAGGTTGCTTCCAGTGAGACCCCTGGCTCGATAGTAGTTTTGCATCAAGCCTTGGACATACGGCACATAACACTCAGCAATCGGGACGAAGACCGATTAGTGCATGTACCCTTTTGTCTTTCGGCTATCAACGCCACCACATGATGCATTATTAACCATCCCCCTCTTTTACTGTTATTTTCACGAAATTAGTAAAATAACGTTAAAATTAGTGCACTTTCACTTTTGCCCCCTGAGTGCCCACACATATATACATTATATGCGCATACCGCAAGCGGGACGTAGATGAATGTGTTTACTAAATAATAAACTTCAATTTAGAAAATGAATATTTCTTTTTAGCATGGTAATAAAAAATCTTTGACTAATAACTTGACATTATTCTAGTTCAATCTTTATAAGCCAAACCAGCAACTATTGCTTTAAAATAAAAATAAAAAAAAATCCAATTAAAAAACCCTAATATCCGAAAACTGCAATCTGCAAATCATGAACACAATTCAATCCACATATGATTCCAGAATCTGAAATTGAGCCTAACTTCAGTCTCCTGAAGCTTAATTTAATGTTCATGAAGAGGAATAACAGATACCTATGAAACATTATTCGTACATTGATCGATCAATTATACACAGATAAAGTCAGTTCTTGTAAGTAATTGGGGACATGAAGAACTGTGTGATCCTGTGTGTGTGTGTGTGAGAGAGAGAGAGAGAGAATACCTCCGAAGCCCCATCCAACGCCGAAACCACAACCGACACCAAAACCTAAAAGAAGAAGAAGAAGAAGAGAAAAGTAGTGAGAGAAATTGCAGGGTTGGTGGTAAGAGAGAGTGAAAATAGTACCGAATCCAACACCGGCGCCATTGAAATTTGTAAGCACCATCCCCACTGATCACTCTTATCACCACCACTACGGTGAAGACGGTTGAAATCCTACATTTTCAAGTATCAAGGCTACATTTTCAATGGAGTAGGAAAATCTGGGTTCGATACTTGAGCCAAACGGGTTTTACGGGTAATTTCATCGTCACTTGTGGATGAGTTACCGGGTTTCCCCCGAAATTGGTGGTGGACTCGGTTACTCTCGGAGTACTTCGGTTGGTCCAATGGGTGCCCGGGGGTGCTCGGGCTGTTAGCCGTTCAAAAAAAAATATTTTTTTTATAAATTTGTTTTTTAATGGGATATTGGATTTTAATAACCTCAACTTTCACCAATTGGCCTATAGCACTTCAAACATTCGAT
Organism: Helianthus annuus; assembly: GCF_002127325.2. NCBI lineage: Eukaryota > Viridiplantae > Streptophyta > Magnoliopsida > Asterales > Asteraceae > Helianthus > Helianthus annuus. Next base: position 31,942,534 of record NC_035436.2, read on the forward strand.
TTGTACCACATCACTCCCAACTTTCAACTTATTGGCTGATATTATACCCAAACTAACTGAACTCTAACCCAGTTAGTTTTTTTTGCTGATGTGGTACTTGTGTGGTGACTTGGCATCTGAAGTGGAAATTGTTTGATGACGTGTCAGCTAACGTGGCGTTTGACTTGGCCTTTTTTTGACCTTACAGCTGACGTGGCATTGGTTTGGTGATGTAGCAACTGATGTTAGCAAAATGGGTTAGTGTTGGGTTAGTTTAGGAGTGCTATTGGCCAATAAGTTGAAAGTTGAGAATGGGTGGTACAAATTGAAAGTTGAGAGTGCTATCGGCCAATTGGTGAAAGCTGAGTTTATTTAATCCAATATCCACTTTTTAATCGCCTAAATTACACCAAATCTGCAATTCGATGGGCTCCAACCCTTGATCTCAAAGAAGCAACACCACTATAAATTTGCTTTTTATACTCCAAAGTTTTCGACTTTCGTAGGGTCGCCTATACCCACACCCCTTGCTTTCTAATTTCACACCCTCAACGAACGATCGTTTGAGTTTGAATCAACCAGTCGTTTGGAGCACTTTATGTCAAATCTCTGGCCCTCTAAATTTAATAGTTGTTTGCATATATGTCGAACAACCGTTCATATGTACATATGTCAAATCATGGCCTCAGAAATTTTAGATGGTCATTTCCTCGTCTTCGAATGATTGTTTGATAATGTGGAACAGTGTGAATTGAAAAGCGAGGGTGTGGGTATATTATGGCATAGGTGCATCATTATTATCTTTTGATTATAAGAACCTACGCATTCACACTTTATCATAAGGGTCGAAACTAAAGTAAAACAAGTAAACAACTGGCTTTAACAATTTAAAAGTTTGTTCCACGCTTTGGTATGTCACGTGACAAAATTAAAATAAAAACTTTATTTGTGATTTATATTTTTATAAAACAGTGGTTTGAGATCATAACCTATATACATGGAGTAAAACTATACTCTAAATGGTTAGCCATGTATTTTGTTAATATAGGGAAATTATTAAAGGATTTCGAAAAAGGGAAATTATTCATATGGGCTTCAGCCCGGTCAAATTTAACAGATTTAGCCCGATTCAATTTGCTGGACCAGCAATCCATAAATCGGCCCATTAACCAGAATATACTCATATAGTTTTTCTTTCTTTCACCTAATAACTGAGTAGCAATGTGAAGAAAAACCGAATAACCAAGCCATAACCGAGATTATCAAGAGCCTACTCATATTCTAGAGCCAAATTATCAATAAATAAAACATTAAGAGTACACTCAAGCCGATTATTTCATAACTAATACTTACCACGAATCTAGTTTTTATTTTTGCCACCCGTCACCTTCCATTATGTTTGATCAAGTGTTTAGAGAACAAGCCTTGTTTGTGTAGAGCGTGTAGAGGTGCCTTTCCGTTGATATGGTGGAACGTTTCTACTTGCGTGTGGCATTCTCAAAGGTAGTTGGATGTTTTAGGAAACAAGTATGAGATATTAGATTATCCACAATGCAAGAGAGGAAGGACTGTCCGCTCTTCCCGTCACATCGTCAGTTCACAGACACCCTCCTTTCTCTTCCCCTCACAGATTATCTCATTGCTCGTGGAGAAGTATTATGACCTTCTCTCTCATCCCCACATACTCTCCACCCTTGCATCTCTCTTCTACATGGGCAACATATTTCTTTTAAGGATCTCGAATTGTTGATGTTCCTATAGCTCTATACGTTCATGATGTCTAACGAATTGAAGTTGACTTTCACTCTGTTTGAGAGAAAGTTGACTTTCACTTTGTTTGAGAGAAGATCGCACGCAAAAAGTTACATGTTCACTTGATCTACACAAACAATCAACTTTGTTGACGCTTTCACTAAACCGTTTATCGCTCCTCGATTTAAGAAACAAAACAACAGAAATAGACATGTAGGGTCACACTAAAGTTTCAAGAGACCAACATTCATACCAATAATAGACCATATGGATGTTTGCAATGGTTGACTTGTCAAACAATTCCAATGACCCACAAAAAGATTGAGAACTTGAATAGAACTATGTTTTGCATAATTGTACAAAGACCATATTAAATGTTGAATCTTTAAAACAAGATTTTACACGGGTCGGATCTTTCTTGCCCACCCAACTTTTTAACCAAGAGAAAAACCTTTGACTTGATGACAGAACTCTTCTTGACTGAGAGAAACACATTAGAGGCTCAATCCTCAAAATATTAACATATTCAAGCAAACTCGCTCATCGTCAACCGAGTTTCCATCGCGATCCAAGTCAAATCTATCCGTATCGGTGGTCAAACCCGAACCCCGCCACCGATTTTCTTTATTCTCAAACATCCCTCCTTAACGACACGCTATTACCGGTCCCATCGCGTGATCTTTCTAATGCCACAACTTTAGCCCGATAAGCAGCGGCAGCCATGGCAGCGGTTTTGACACGATCTTCTTGAAATTCGCACGCTTCGCTCACATTCCCGAACCGTAACTCGGCAGGTGGAATAAAGCAATCGATTGAAAGTCCAGGGACGTTAAACGCAACTTCTTCAATAGTCCACGCCTCTTCCATGCGGGTTTTTGTGTGGCTCATAGCGGTTTCACCGAACCTGAACAGGGTTACGACGGACCGACCCGAGTGTGCAATCATGATCCCTTCAACGGGCCGGTAATCGTCGAGAAATGAGTTGATTGTGGTCTCCCAGTAAACAGCATCTCCACCGTTGGTTTGAATGCGGGTTAGATGAGAGTCTTCTAGGTGGACTAGGAGGCCGGTCTTCTGGCTGAAGTAACCGAATAGAACGTGTCGAATAATCTCTGCGGGCCCCTCGCTTCTGGCTTTTAATGTATGCGGGTCAGCACAGAGTTTGAGGATGAAACAATCTTCATCGTTGATCTTCTTCTCGCCCGTACATCTTGCGTTTGTGAACATGCTTGCGGTCGTTCGTGGATCGAGGCCCTGATATAAGCACCAATCACGTAATAATAAGTTAATAAATTTCCTATTTTTAAGTCAATCCAACCTGACCCAACCCATACTGACTTGTTATTAAAAATAGCCCATTTTGCCCGAACCTGTTTTGACCCGTTATTAAAACCATCCGTTTTTGTGCGAAAGAGATTCAACCCATTACTAAAAACAATCTTTTTTGCCCAAAACTAGAGGTGTACAAATCAGTTTTTTTTTTTTTAAACGGTCCGATTTTTTAACCGGTTTCGGTATTTTTTTTGGGCCAACAAACCGGTTTTTAAACCGGTTACAAATGTCGCGAAGAAGAACTGGTCTATAACCGCCGGGTCGGGTTGAGCCCGAACGGGTTTTTTAAAAAACTGGTTTCGGTTTTGATCCTAAAACCAATTTCCAAAACAGATTCGACCCATCACTAAAAACAATCTTTTTTGCCTGTAACAAATTCGACCCATTACTAAAAACAACCTTTTTAGCCCGAACATGATTCGACCCATTACTAAAAACAACCCTTTTAGCCCGAACCTGCTTCGACCCATTACTAAAAACAACCTTTTTAGCCCGAACATGTTTCAACCCATTACTAAAAAACAACTTTTTTGCGAACCTGTTTTGGCCCGTGACTCAACAAGGCAAGAAATATGCAAGAAATCATGTTAAAGACAAATAAAAACCTGAAGTGCGCGACGCAAGGGTCTAACAGGCCCTTTAGCAGCATGTGCACCAAGCCAAGGTGTGTGCCGCCACACGAGCCGCCCATTGCAACCAGCATGAACCTTGCTTGCACCAAGTGCAAGCTCAACATACCACATATCAGGGTTCATCTGCCACAGCACAAAACCACCAGACTCCGCGGTTTTTGATGAATTTCTATTCTTTATCACCTTCGTAGCCGTCTCTATATCAAACGCCAACATCTTCACTTTCCCCATGGCATACGCGTTGTGAATAGAGTTCTGTAGCTTTTGACCGCCAGATGCCGCCATGTATTGCTGCAGTATGTACTGTGCTGATGAAGTTTCCTGCATAAATTCATTATAATATATCTTTTTGCAAAAACATTAGAATAAACAAATTCCCACTTCAAGAACATTAAAATAAACAAATTCCCACATCAAAAAATTGAAAAAGAAACATAAATTCATCTTCTTTTTGCATTCCTATAAACATGCATGTCTCAAAATTAAATCATTGTGCCTAAAACATGCTTAACTTTAAAAAACAATAATTATGAAAAAAGTCAAAAAATAACCAAACAGATAATAAAAAAAAAACTACCAAAAATTTCAAACCATCTCCATCTAAATATTCAAAGGATAGAATACTAAATTTCCTAACTGACCCTACATTATTAGTAAATGAAATTAATGCAGATTCCTTTTTTTTTCTTTTTATCAAGAACATTAAAATAAAAAAATTCCCACTTCAGAAAATGAAAAAAGAAACATAAATTCATCTTCTTTTTGCATTTCCACAAACATGTATATATCAAATCTGAATCATTGTGTGCCTAAAACATGCCTAATTTCAAAAATAATAAAGAAAAAGGCCAAAAATAACCAAACAGATAAAATATAACCAAAATTTTCACACCATTTCCATGTAAAAATTCATAGGATAGAACACTAAATTTCATAACTGACCCTAATTATTAGTATATGCTACATATAAACAATACAACAATTATTTTGTTATTACTATGAAATAAAGATGATCAACCCAAAATGCATAAATTAATGCAGATTCTTTTTTATTATCAAGAATATTAAAATAAACAAATTCCCACTTCAAATAAATGAAAAAAAAAAAAGCATTCCCACAAACATGCATAAATCAAATCTGAATCATTGTGCCTAAAACATGCCCAACTTTAAAACAATTAATAAAAGAAAAGGCCAAAAATAACCAAACAAATATAAAAAAAACACCAAAAATTCAGACCATTTGCATCCAAAAAATTCATAGGATCATAAAATACTAAATTTCCTAATTGACCCTACATCATCAATCTATACTACATATAGTGTCAAACTAATGCAGATTCTAACAGTTTTACAAAATATAATAATAATAATAATAATAATAATAATAATAATAATAATAATAATAATAATAAAAAATAGAGATGAAAACTAACAATGGGAGTATCTTTAATACTGAGGTGAGGAAAAGGCTCCAAGTTGCTAACATGCACCGGAGCAAGCGGCGCACCCAAGACACCAAGCAACAACCTCAGATCCGACCGCTGATACGCCCCAGAACCCGACCCGGAACCCGAACCCGACCCAGAACCAGGAGCACGACACAACTGACCCTTCATCCAGTGCCCCCATCTCTCCACCGCCGACGAATCTCCGGCAACATCCACCGGACTTTCATTCGGATCCGGACCCTCTCGGAGCGGAGACAAAGCTTCCAGCGGTCTCAAACTCCCGGATCTTGACAACCCGGGTTCGGGTTGACCCGAATGATGGTTATGGTGACCTTTTCTTCTCCTTAACAGACCCGAATTCGGCGACCCACTTCGGCTCCGAGCCGGTTTTGGACTCCGGTGACGTGATCTTCCAGGAGATAAACCTCGTACGACTTCCTCCTTCAATGTTGTGAAAAAGCCATGTTTTTTCTCCATAACCCAGATGAGATTTAAGGTTGGTTTGAGTTAGTGATGAGTGAGAAAGTGGGTTATGAGAGAGAAATAGAGGAGGGTATGACGTTTAGTTGAAGCAAAACAGAGTGATTGCTTTAAGAATTGTGACATGGAGAGAAAGGGGAACAAATATGATTGATTTTTGTAAATTATATAATATAATGAGAGGAATATATATGTATCTATGTATGTATAGTGAATGATAAAGGGTTTTGGTGAAGAATCGATTTGTGTTCAGTAATAACACGAGACAAACGACACTGTGGGTGCTGCAATTGCTCTGAACTTTGTGTCCAATTGTTTTTAAAGGGAGATATTGAAATTTGTGTTGTATGTATAGGTGGTGTGGATCTTATTTGGCCCCTCTATATCTTGCTTAGTTACATGTAGGTACCTTATGTTTTGGAGAATGGTATTAACACCCCTTTGGAGAATGATATTAGAGTAAATTACAAGTTTTGTCTTTTACGTTTGCCCCAAATTACAGGCGGTGTCCGTTACCTTTAAATTTTACGAGTTTTGTCCTTAACGTTTCTAAATCCTGCAAGTTATGTCCTTTAGCCCTAACTCAGTTAGATTTTTTTGTTAAATATGGTTATATGCCTTGCACATGAGGGTATTCTTGTCATTTCACGTCCTTAGGGACTTTTTTATAAAATAACTTACATAAAGCACTATTGTGTAAAATGAAAAAGATATTTACAAAACTCTGCACACACATTTCTCTCTCTAAATTCCCCCTATCTCTCTTCTCTCCACCGCCCACCCTACCACCAGCCACCACCGCCTGTCCGCCTCCACCTGCTACCACCCTCCACCACTGTTATCACCTCACCCCAATTGCGGTCATCGAAACCCTAACTCAAACGCCACACTCCCCGACGTCATCCTCACATATCTTCGGCGACTCAAATGGGGTCCAATTGCAAGAGGAAACGGGGCGGGACGGGACAAGTGGGGTCGTCCTTCTCACATATCTCCGGCGACTCAACCAGATACCTTGCATAGGTTTGGGTTGAAAGAGAAGGTGTGACAACTCGAACTTTAGACTTGCTTTGTGTAACGCTATGTGCATATGTGAACTAAATTATATGTTTGATTGAATGAATGTTACGGTTAAATGTTTAAATGTTGCGTTATTGGACCACACAACACTACACCCGATCCATAAATCAATTGGGCTTTACTATTGTTTGCAAACCCACTCGGTCCATGTAATGGACTCGAGATCACAAGCCGGCCCAAGTGAGGTTTCGGCCCACACCTACTCTACGTATATATACACATACACATCTTAGGGTTTTAGTTTTTACAATCTTTGCAACCACAAAACAACAACACACGCAAGCTCTCTCTCTCCCTCTCGTTGCTTGGAAACCGACGGCACAAGAACCAACTTCCCATTCGGATCACACTCCTTTGCTTGTAACCGGTTAGTATGATTGATTATGTTCTTGTACGATTTATGTGGTTTAGGTTGTGTCCTTGCAAATCGTTTGTTCACCATATGATTGTAATCGGATGAGTTAAACTGATTAAGTGACCTAGGTTATCATAACCAATCTGCTTGTATGTAAATCGGCTCTTATGTATGTTCACACAAACCGGGTTGTATGATAGAAGCCTAACAGTGATTCGTGATGTTGATTGTAAATCGGTTGCATGTATGTGTTAATCGGTTAGGATGCATGATAGGGTTGCAAGATTTAAAACCAACCGATTGCTATATGTTTGATTATGATCCGATTGTTTATTCTTGATACTGTTATGCATTTGTTAAAGATGAACACGTTGAATATGATATAAAAATCTGCTAATTACTAGGTTTGATCTGAAGTATGAAACCGCTAAGTTGTTTTGCTAGAATCACGGAAAGATTGTTGCAGGAATTATGGAAACCAGTTACACACACGGTTGCGACTCGGTATCACTCATTGCGAGTCGGTACCCCACTCGAGACCACATAGCAACATCAGCCGCAATCATGGTTGCGAGTCAGGTTGCGACTCGTAACCAGACCATGACGAGCCGAGACCGTCCGTTGCGACTCGTAACCAGCTGTTGCGACTCGCAACCTCCTGTTGCGACTCGTAATCAGCTGTTGTGACTCGTAATCCCGGTTGCGAATCGAGATCGCCGGCTGCGACTCGAGACTAGCTGCACGTACACTATTTTGGGCCTACACTGTCACGGGCCCAATCTCATGACTGCTATGTTATTGGACTGCTTATCTGTTTGGGCCGAACACTTGGATTCTGTTTAACTGATTGTTATTGGATTGCTATGAAATATGTGCGAATTGCCATGATCAATACGTGTTAGAAACCCACGTGCTTTATACGAACCTAACTTGCATATGTAACCATGATAGGACGTGGTTGATCCCTTACTGTATACTTGAGCATTTTATTGTCTGCCGAGCAAACCCAGGTGAGTTCACACTTCGACTAAGGCATGGGATTCCCGGGTCGTGGGAATGGGATAAAGGTTACAATTGACTAAGAACGTACATATGCTTTTCCTAGACTATCACCTACCATGATCCTCGGATGTCAGGACGGTTCCGTAGGTTAGGATAACACCTACGTGGTCATATGCCAATTACTGCCTCGGATGTCAGGCACGCACGTAAAACCTACGTGTACGCATTACTTACTTCTATCCTCGGTACAAAGGATACGTACGTGAAACCCACGTACACCCCCGCGTCTCCTATCCTCGGTTGTGAAGGATACGTGCGTAAAACCTACGTACACCCCATACGCGCTACTGTTCTCGGAAGAAGAACAGGGATGATACGAGTAGTTGTTACGAATAGTCTAGTGGTCACATAACATGGGAAGCCCCCACCTGTATAACTTACTATCGGCCCAGTAGAGCCACCCGTTACTTACTGTTATGCACTTACTTACTGTGAACTCGCTCAACTAGTTTGTTGATCATTCTGTTACATGCCTTGCAGATCGTTAGGTACATGGAGCTTGCACAAAGAGGAGCCGATCGTTGTGGACAAGGATCGTATTACTTTGTTAGACTCTTATGACATTTCAGTATTTTTAACTTGGGTTTACAACAATGCTTCCGCTACTTAAACAATGCTTGGTTTTGAAACATCGATCATGTCATGATGAACTACTTTAATGACTTTTATTATTATTAAATGCTATGTTTGATATGATTGATGGCTTGATCCTGGTCATGTCACGCTCCCAAGCGGTGGTACTCCGCGTGTGGATTTTGGGGGTGTGACAGATTGGTATCAGAGCCATTGGTTATAGAGAACTTGGTTTTAATACGGGAAAAAGTTTTTATTAAAACCAGACTATAACCCGAACAGTGCTCTCAACGATCCACAACGACGCTTCGCTCCACGTGCAAGACTCGACATTTTAGGTAATAAGGTTTATGTTTATTGTCTACTTGCTAGAATTACTTAGAACTTTGCTCGTGGTATGCTTAGACTACAATGCTCACTATTTGCTATTGCTTGAGAATCCCTATGTGCTTACACTTTTCTGTCATCGCCCTATTCGCGAACCATTCTTACTTACGCTACTTGTTACAATGAAGATCATGTCTGGACGAATCAACATGACACAAGCCCAGTTAGAGGCTCTTGTTCAAGCCCAAGTTGCTACGGCAGTTGCAGCAGCTCAAGCAGGTAGTATATCCTGCAGTATAGGCACACACTAGGATCTTTAGATCCTACATTAACTCTCGTATTTAACTTCGTCCTATTCATACACAATAGGTCAACACGCGCAGCAGCCTGTCTGCACATTCAAGAACTTTATGGACTGCCGTCCCGGCACGTTCAGCGGCACAGAAGGAGCGGTTGGACTTCTCCACTGGTTCGAGAAGCTAGAATCAGTATTCGAAATGTGTGAATGCCCTGAGGCACGCAGGGTGAAATACGCCACCGGCACTTTAGAAGGAATCGCGCTAACCTGGTGGAACGCGCAGGTGCAAATTCTGGGGTTGGCAGCTGCTAACGCCACACCCTGGAACGATTTTAAGGAGCTTATCAAGCGTGAGTATTGCACGCGTGAAGATATTCACAAGCTAGAAGACGAGCTGTATAATCTGAAAATGGTTGGGTCGGAGATTGAAGCGTATACCAAGCGGTCAAACGAGCTGGCCGTGCTGTGTCCAACTATGGTAGACCCTCCATACAAGCGTATCGAGATGTATCTCAAGGGGTTGGCACCAGAAATCCAGAGCCACGTTACCTCGGCTAACCTCGACAACATCCAGGAAATCCAGCGTCTCGCTCATCGCATCACCGATCAGGCAGTGGATCAGAATAAACTGCCTAAGCGTGTCAGCACTACTGCTACAGTCACTCCTTCAGCTACTCCCGTTACCCTCAGTGACAGCAAGAGGAAATGGGAGGGGGATTCAAGCAAAGCATCAGTTTCGGTTCAGTCCCAGAATCAGCAGCGAAAGACTGACAACTATCAAAGCCCTAACCAGCAGTCGTCAGGTAGCCACAGGCAGGGTGGATATCGCGGAAATCTTCCAAAGTGCAACAACTGCAACAGGCACCACAACGGTCAGTGTACCAAGGGTCGTTGTCAAAGATGCCTCAAGATGGGTCACGAGGCCAAAGACTGTAGAAGCCTTCGTCCTGCGAACCAAAATCAGCAGCAGCCTCACGGTCAGCCTAACCAACAACAGGGCAACAAAGGATGCTACAATTGTGGTGCTGAAGGCCACATCAAGAGACACTGCCCACAGCTCAACAGGAACCAGAACAACAACAACAACAACAACAACAACAACCAGGGCAACGGCAACAACAATGGGGGAAACAACAACAACGGCAATGAAGCTCGTGGTCGCGCTTTTGTGCTAGGTCGAGGTGACGCAGTGAACGATCCCAACGTTGTTATGGGTAAGTTTCTCCTCGACAATATTTACGTTACTGTTTTGTTTGATTCGGGTGCGGACACAAGCTATATGTCTGTGAAAATGTGTCAACTGCTAAAACGTGCACCAACACTTTTACCCACCAAGCATGTAGTAGAGTTAGCTAACGGTAAAAGTCTAGAAGCCACGCACGTAGTTCAGGGTTGTAATCTTATCCTAGCTGGTCAAGCCTTCTCTATTGATCTCATTCCCATAGTTTTGGGAAGTTTCGACGTCGTGATTGGGATGGATTGGTTATCCCAACACCAGGCAGAAATCTTATGCAGTGAGAAGATCATTCGTATTCCACGTTCTGGTCAAGAACCTCTCGAAGTCCAAGGCGACAAGAGTGGTGCTGTAGTTGGTATCATCTCATTCTTGAAGGCTCAGAAGTGTTTACGTAAAGGTCACACAGCCATTTTGGCTCTTGTTTCAGATGCATCGACGAAAGAAAAGAAATTGGAGGATATTCCAATTGTACGTGACTACCCTCAGGTGTTTCCTGAAGACTTACCTGGCTTACCTCCTCATCGTCAGGTCGAATTTCAAATCGAGCTCGCTCCAGGAGCAGCACCCATAGCTCGCGCACCATATCGTCTAGCTCCATCAGAATTGAAAGAATTGTCAAAGCAGCTACAAGAGCTCTTGGAAAAGGGCTTCATTCGTCCAAGCTCTTCGCCTTGGGGAGCTCCAGTGCTTTTCGTGAAAAAGAAAGACGGTACGTTCAGGATGTGTATAGACTACAGGGAACTGAACAAGGTGACGGTGAAGAACCGTTATCCTCTTCCACGCATAGACGACTTATTCGACCGGTTGCAAGGGTCGTGTTACTATTCCAAGATCGACCTACGGTCAGGATATCATCAACTGAGAGTCCGCGAGGAGGACGTCTCTAAGACAGCATTCAGAACTCGCTATGGTCACTACGAGTTCTTGGTTATGCCGTTCGGGCTTACGAACGCACCTGCAGTTTTTATGGATCTTATGAACAGGGTGTGCAAACCCTATCTCGACAAGTTCGTCATTGTTTTCATCGACGACATCCTGATTTACTCCAAGAGTCAGGAGGAACACGAGCGACACCTACGCCTTATTTTGGAACTCCTTCGGAAGGAACAGCTGTACGCTAAGCTTTCAAAATGCGACTTCTGGCTTCGTGAAGTCCACTTCTTAGGCCACGTGGTAAACAAGGATGGGATTCACGTCGATCCATCTAAGGTAGATTCGATCAGAAATTGGCCTGCACCGCGTACATCGACAGAAATACGCCAATTCTTGGGTTTGGCAGGCTACTACAGACGGTTTATTAAAGACTTTTCAAAGATCGCGCAACCACTTACACTACTGACCCAGAAGGGTGTCACCTACCGTTGGGGCAACACGCAGGAAACTGCTTTTCAGTATCTAAAGGATAGGCTTTGCAGCGCACCTATTCTTTCATTGCCAGAAGGCACAGAAGACTTCGTAGTATATTGTGATGCATCCATCCAGGGTCTTGGATGTGTGTTGATGCAATGTGATAAAGTGATAGCCTACGCTTCTCGTCAACTAAAGGTTCATGAACGGAACTACACGACGCACGACTTAGAGCTGGGAGCTGTTGTTTTCGCGCTTAAGATATGGCGACACTACCTGTACGGTACCAGGTGCACGATTTACACCGATCACAGGAGTCTCGAGCATATTCTTAAGCAGAAGGATTTGAACATGCGTCAACGACGATGGGTCGAGTTACTTAACGACTACGAATGCGCCATCAAGTACCATCCAGGCAAAGCCAATGTTGTGGCCGACGCCCTAAGTCGAAAGGACACCTTACCGAAGCGCGTGCGAGCGCTACAGCTTACGATTCAGTCTAACCTTCCTGCACAGATACGAAATGCTCAGGTAGAAGCATTGAAACCAGAAAACGTCAAGGCCGAAGCCTTACGCGGCTCACGACAACAAATGGAACAAAAGGAAGACGGCGCCTACTATGTATCGGGCCGGATTTGGGTTCCCCTCTATGGCGGTTTACGCGAACTTGTAATGGATGAAGCTCACAAGTCTCGCTACTCGGTACATCCAGGGTTAGATAAAATGTACCACGACATTAAAGCTACTTATTGGTGGCCTAGCATGAAGGCCCACATCGCTACGTACGTTGGAAAATGCTTGACCTGTGCGAGAGTCAAGGTCGAATACCAGAAACCAGCTGGTCTACTTCAGCAGCCTAAGATACCTCAATGGAAATGGGAAGAAATTTCCATGGATTTTGTTACAGGCTTACCTAGATCTCAGCGTGGGAACGATACAATATGGGTCATAGTTGATCGACTCACCAAGTCTGCACACTTCCTGCCGATTAAGGAAACGGACAAGTTCTCCACTCTCGCAGACGTCTATCTTAAAGAAGTTGTTTCGAGGCACGGAGTGCCCACCTCTATTATTTCGGATCGCGATGCACGATTCACGTCAGAGCTATGGCAAGCAATGCATAAATCTTTCGGCTCACGATTAGACATGAGCACAGCATATCATCCTCAGACGGATGGGCAGTCTGAGCGAACGATTCAAACACTTGAAGACATGCTTAGGGCATGCGTTATCGATTTCGGCAATGGCTGGGAAAAGCACCTCCCTTTGGTGGAGTTCTCGTATAATAACAGTTATCACACCAGCATTCAAGCCGCTCCATTCGAGGCATTGTACGGACGTAAATGCCGGTCACCTCTCTGTTGGGCAGAGGTGGATGATAGTCAGATTACGGGTCCAGAGATTGTAGTGGACGCCACAGAAAAGATAGCACAGATACGGCAACGCATGGCGGCAGCACGCGACCGTCAGAAAGCCTACGCGGACAAGCGTAGAAAGCCTTTGGAATTTCAGGTCGGGGACCGGGTATTATTGAAAGTCTCACCCTGGAAGGGTGTGGTACGTTTTGGAAAAAGGGGCAAACTGAATCCGCGGTACGTCGGACCATTCGAAATCATCGAAAAGATTGGCAAAGTAGCCTACAAGTTGAACCTACCAGCTGAACTCGGAGCAGTTCACAATGTCTTTCACGTATCGAACTTAAAGAAGTGCCTATCAGATGAAAACCTCATCATTCCTTTTAAGGAACTCACTATCGACGAGCGGTTACAGTTCGTCGAGGAACCAGTTGAAATCACGGACCGGGATGTGAAGGTCCTCAAAAGCAAGAGAATCCCTCTTGTTCGAGTTCGTTGGAACTCCAAACGTGGTCCAGAGTACACCTGGGAACGCGAAGACAGGATGACAGAAAAGTACCCCCAGTTATTCGAAACCAATGCAACCACTACTGAGACTGAAGCTACTACTTCGGAATTTCGGGACGAAATTCCAGATCAACGGGGGGAGGATGTGACACCCCAGGAAAACCAGTGAACGCTATAACTTACCTAGCTTCCTCAGTGAGTGCATACCAAATTTCGGGACGAAATTTCCAATTAGTTGAGGATAATGTGACAACTCGAACTTTAGACTTGCTTTGTGTAACGCTATGTGCATATGTGAACTAAATTATATGTTTGATTGAATGAATGTTACGGTTAAATGTTTAAATGTTGCGTTATTGGACCACACAACACTACACCCGATCCATAAATCAATTGGGCTTTACTATTGTTTGCAAACCCACTCGGTCCATGTAATGGACTCGAGATCACAAGCCGGCCCAAGTGAGGTTTCGGCCCACACCTACTCTACGTATATATACACATACACATCTTAGGGTTTTAGTTTTTACAATCTTTGCAACCACAAAACAACAACACACGCAAGCTCTCTCTCTCCCTCTCGTTGCTTGGAAACCGACGGCACAAGAACCAACTTCCCATTCGGATCACACTCCTTTGCTTGTAACCGGTTAGTATGATTGATTATGTTCTTGTACGATTTATGTGGTTTAGGTTGTGTCCTTGCAAATCGTTTGTTCACCATATGATTGTAATCGGATGAGTTAAACTGATTAAGTGACCTAGGTTATCATAACCAATCTGCTTGTATGTAAATCGGCTCTTATGTATGTTCACACAAACCGGGTTGTATGATAGAAGCCTAACAGTGATTCGTGATGTTGATTGTAAATCGGTTGCATGTATGTGTTAATCGGTTAGGATGCATGATAGGGTTGCAAGATTTAAAACCAACCGATTGCTATATGTTTGATTATGATCCGATTGTTTATTCTTGATACTGTTATGCATTTGTTAAAGATGAACACGTTGAATATGATATAAAAATCTGCTAATTACTAGGTTTGATCTGAAGTATGAAACCGCTAAGTTGTTTTGCTAGAATCACGGAAAGATTGTTGCAGGAATTATGGAAACCAGTTACACACACGGTTGCGACTCGGTATCACTCATTGCGAGTCGGTACCCCACTCGAGACCACATAGCAACATCAGCCGCAATCATGGTTGCGAGTCAGGTTGCGACTCGTAACCAGACCATGACGAGCCGAGACCGGCTGCGACTCGAGACTAGCTGCACGTACACTATTTTGGGCCTACACTGTCACGGGCCCAATCTCATGACTGCTATGTTATTGGACTGCTTATCTGTTTGGGCCGAACACTTGGATTCTGTTTAACTGATTGTTATTGGATTGCTATGAAATATGTGCGAATTGCCATGATCAATACGTGTTAGAAACCCACGTGCTTTATACGAACCTAACTTGCATATGTAACCATGATAGGACGTGGTTGATCCCTTACTGTATACTTGAGCATTTTATTGTCTGCCGAGCAAACCCAGGTGAGTTCACACTTCGACTAAGGCATGGGATTCCCGGGTCGTGGGAATGGGATAAAGGTTACAATTGACTAAGAACGTACATATGCTTTTCCTAGACTATCACCTACCATGATCCTCGGATGTCAGGACGGTTCCGTAGGTTAGGATAACACCTACGTGGTCATATGCCAATTACTGCCTCGGATGTCAGGCACGCACGTAAAACCTACGTGTACGCATTACTTACTTCTATCCTCGGTACAAAGGATACGTACGTGAAACCCACGTACACCCCCGCGTCTCCTATCCTCGGTTGTGAAGGATACGTGCGTAAAACCTACGTACACCCCATACGCGCTACTGTTCTCGGAAGAAGAACAGGGATGATACGAGTAGTTGTTACGAATAGTCTAGTGGTCACATAACATGGGAAGCCCCCACCTGTATAACTTACTATCGGCCCAGTAGAGCCACCCGTTACTTACTGTTACGCACTTACTTACTGTGAACTCGCTCAACTAGTTTGTTGATCATTCTGTTACATGCCTTGCAGATCGTTAGGTACATGGAGCTTGCACAAAGAGGAGCCGATCGTTGTGGACAAGGATCGTATTACTTTGTTAGACTCTTATGACATTTCAGTATTTTTAACTTGGGTTTACAACAATGCTTCCGCTGCTTAAACAATGCTTGGTTTTGAAACATCAATCATGTCATGATGAACTACTTTAATGACTTTTATTATTATTAAATGCTATGTTTGATATGATTGATGGCTTGATCCTGGTCATGTCACGCTCCCAAGCGGTGGTACTCCGCGTGTGGATTTTGGGGGTGTGACAGAAGGGGAGGTGATGGGGTTCATAGAGGCGGTGATGGGATGGTGGTCAGGGAGATAAGAGTTTGTGGTGGTGATATATGAGAAAGTAGAACAGATATATCATATATAGTAGCAGCATGTGCAAATCGAATGCCCCATGGTGGTTTTTGCTTCTTCTTTTAGTTGATTTTGGGGAACTATTTTTTATTCCAATCTAAATAGTATAACAAACACATTAGCATCATGTGCAAATCGAATTCGATAAAACAGATGGCAAAACGGGTCAAAAGACTCAAAACAGGTATTTTTCGGTACTAGTCTGATCGAAAGGCAGAATTCTTAAAATACGCCATTTTAAATAAAAAGCAATGATTTTATCATTGGATCTGTATGTTGTTGCAGGATTGGGGGTGGGTGGGTTGTGTAGGTGGTTTTGGTCTAGTTGCAATGGTGGTGGGTGGTTGGTGATGGTGGTTATGGTGGGGTTGCACTATTGCAGTGGTGGGGACGGGCTATGCGGGGTGGCAGTGGTGGTCGGCAGTCGGCGGCAGGTGAGGGTGGAGGTGGTGGCGGCAGGTGAGGGCAAGTGGTGGTTCGAGAGAGGGAGTGGGTGGGTGTGTTTAGAGAGAGAAATTGCAGGATAGTTTTATTTGTTATCTAAAATTTTTTTATAAATTAGGATGTGAAAAGACAATACTACCCTCATGTGCAGTGCACATGACATAACTTAACTGAAAATTATAACTGAGTTTGCCCTAAAGGACATAACGTGCAACATTTTCAAACATTAAGTACAAAAGTCATCAATTTTAAAGATAAAGGACAGCGCCTGAAATTTGGAACAAACGTAAAGGACAAAACTTGTAATTTACTCATGATATTAATATCTCTTGGCCACAACGTCCGGTGTTACGGTAGTTGGCACGTTGTTTCTTGCCATTAAAAAAAAAGAAGGTAATTGCTCACTTTTTAATATTAAAAATGTGGCGAGATTATTCAAATGTTTTCGTTTTTGCTCAAGTATAAAGATTAATTTACGCAAGTCTAATCTTTATGGTACTGGGTTTGAGGAGATGGAGATTAAATGGATGGCTAAGGTACCAATAGGGTGGTGGTCTATTGGTAATGACAAAGCTTTTAAATACATGAGTTTGGGAAAGGGAGGTACTGGGTTAAAGACAACAAAGATTAAAAGAAATTTATGTTTAAAAAAAGGATGGCTAAGGCCGTGGGTGTAAATTTGGGTGTCTTTATTTACTTAGGGGTTTTGGTGGATGTGAATATGAAACGGATTGGTAATTGGAGGCCTATTTATGACATATTTGAGATGTGTCTCTCTTTATGGAAGGTTTCATCCATTCCCATAGAGGGAAGAGTTGGTTTGATTAAATTTGTTATATAAAGTCTTCCATTATACTAAATCTCTTTATATATGTTTTGGTAGTTTGGTGTTTTGGTAGATTGAGGGAATGAAGTTTGCATTTAACAAAAAAAAAGAAAGAAAACAAAGCTACGGTAAAAGGTGATGCGTATATGTTTCTTCTCATATTACTATGATTCTATGAATATGTTGGTGGTGTTTGTACAATCTTGTCTTTTGATAACTTGATAACTACTATTTGTTTATGTGTCAACCAAGGTATTTTGAGACCTTAATGGATTAAATTTAGACAAGAAAGTTTGATCTTGAAAAATATGTTTAATATGTAATGTTGTTTGAAGGATAAAAACGGTAGGATCATGAGGTGTATATCCTAAAATTTCGTTGCATGCTTGTAACAATCTAGTTATACAATATGGTAAGAATTGCATCCCCTTAGGAATAGAAGTCGTATCTTCTCACCCAATTTATAGAAGTCGTATATTCTCACCCAACTTTATCATTCGTATATTGGATCTTCGATGAATTATGTTTCCGTGATTATGGAAAGATGAAGTCACCGTACCCTCACTAAGTGTAATAGGTGGCAATGTAACATGTGCCTCATGTGTAGCTTTCCCGAAATTGGTCTCCTTATAATCATTGATATCACAAGTTCTAAATGGTAATCATCATCCTCGTCTCAAATGAACTAAACTTGTATTCAAGATCTAAAAAGTAACTTGTTAGTGGACTCACGTTATCTAACAAAAACACAAATATATTTTGTAATAATTCATACTACATGGAGTTATAGCAAAACATTACATTGTTTTGGCGTTCATTAGTCGGTTTTTTTTTTTGTGTGTATTTGTGTTTGAGCTATAAGTAGAAGTTGGAGAACAAAAGGTGCGACAAAACCACAAATAAGATATGAACTGATAAACGACTATGTTTATCATACATGAGTTTATGTCAACAATCACCTTTATTAATCAATAGAAGGACGAAATTATGAGGATGCATGATTTCGGGGCCGACCCATTAAGCTTACAACCCTAAGCACAGGCCTATGGCCTCCCAAATTCTCTGGCCACAAATTTATAATCAGATTTCTGTATACTATATTCATTTGGCCCGATAAATAAGTCTAGGACTAAATACTAGTCCAATACCCATAAGAATCACGCTGAAAGTTGGAAACATGATATTGATTAGATCAGTTATAATGGTGCGGCGCTAAATCAATTATAGAATCCACGCCTCACATCATGCATGCGACATCCAAAGTTCCAATATTTGATTATTAGAGCTTCTGTTTAGTAAACGATATGGGTAATCTTCGCAAACAAGGGATTTAGGGTAATCATCAGAAATTTGACGTTTACTACAACCTACAACATATAGGTAACAATCTTTAATCTTACACATGGCTATTTCTAGTTTTGTGTATGATACATTCAATATTTCAGTATAATACATTCTATATTTCTGTTTGAGTAAAATACCAAAATGGTCCCTGAGTTTAGGCCACTTTTGTCACTTCAGTCCAAAAATGAAACCTTTTGTATTTGGGTACCTAAGGTTTATTTTTGTTGCCATTTTCACCCAATTGGCAAACTGGGTTAAAATTTTATGTTAACTTATCCCCTTTTTGTCGGTTTCCTCATTAAAATTAACTGTATAATTGTCATTTTATGCCATAATATATTTTAATTAAATGAGGAAAACGACAAAAATTTGGAGAAATTAACAAAAAAAATTAATCCAGTTTGCCAATTGTATGAAAATGGCAACAAAAATTAAACCTCGGGGACCTTGATACAAAATATTTCGTTTTTTTGACTGAAGTGGCAAAAATGGACTAAAGTCAGGGACCATTTTGGCATTTTACTCTTTGTGTTTTACTAAACCTCAATCTCAAACATAACATACATTGATAATTTCAGTTTTGCGATTGGTATTGCAGTTTAGCCAGAGTCCAGGCGAATTTCAATCTTTAAATTTACAGTATAATTGTCATTTTTATGCCATAATATATTTTAATTAAATGAGGAAAAGGACAAAAAAAAATTGGAGAAATTAACAAAAAAATTTAATCTAATTTGCCAATTGTATGAAAATGGTCACAAAAATTAAACCGAGGGACCCTGATACAAAATATTTTGTTTTTAGACTGCGGTGATAAAAGTGGACTAAACTCAGAGACCATTTTGGCATTTTACTCTTTCTATTTAACTAAATCTCAAACATAACATAAATTGATTATTTCAGTTTTGCGATTGGTATTGCAGTTTAGCCAGAGTCCAGACGAATTTGAATCATTGGCTTGGAACTTAGGTTAGATATCCCCATATTTACTGATTTCAGAGTATTGTTTATGGCTTATTTACTTGTTTTTGTTTGTTATTTAGGGAATTAGGGCTCATTGTTAATCTTTTATATTTCCTTCCCTATAAAGGTATAAAATTATCCTCCTAGTTTTGAACCAAAAAAAAATGGGTAATTAGATTGTGGTGTTCAATTGTTTTTTTAATTAGTTTGACTAAATAATAGGATACCAAAAAGACTAAAATGTTCTCCACTAATTTAGCTGTTTTTTTTTTTAAACGAAAACTTCATTAAAATATGGCTAACCCGACCAAAAACAACGGGCGACCCAACCAACTACAAAACCTTATACAAATTTACACCAATTATCCCAACTAACATCTATACATTTAGCCCTATTCTTGAACCACAAAAACCCAACGGACTTAATCGATCTAAACACCTCCTCAACCTTTGGAATTGAGCCGTTGAAAACCCGATCATTCCTAGCTTTCCAAATAATCCAACACGTAATAACCACAATCCCTTGATACATCAACTACTCCTTCCCTTTGAATCCACAATGCATGTGGGCTTCGAGCACATCCTTGAGAGAAAAAGCAACCAAAAAAGGCGTCCTGGTCCAATTACTAATTTTTGCCCAAACCTCAGCCGCAAAACTGCACGCAGTAAACAGATGAGAAGCCAACTCCTCTCCAAAATTACACATTGGGCAGCCGGTATCAACGACCGGGATATTGCGTTTGGCCAACTCCAACCTCGTAGGAAGACGCTCCATCTCAGCCCTCCATACGAAGACGTTGCACTTCAACAGCAACCACTTACACCAGTCCCAAGTAAAACACTCTCCTGCACCGATACACTAATTTAGCTGTTAAAGTATGTAAACTTGGTTATTGTTTTTTAAGCTATGTTAATTGTGGATTAATGACACTATTCTGGATTTCAGTGAGATGATAATGTTGTTGGACAAGATGACCACTAAGACTTTCATCTTCTTGATAAAGATAATTTCTCAATTTCATCTATAAAGATAATTTAATTCAAAGTTCCAAGATGATTGGCATGTCTATTTAGTAAATATATGGGTTATCTTCGCAGATTAGGGATTTAGGGTAATCATCGCAAATGGAGATTTAGCAATGTAAAGTCGAATCCGAACTTTTGTATCTGGTTATGCAAAAAAAAAAAAAAAAAAAAAAAAAAAAAAAACCAGAAGCTTTAATTGAATCACAAAAAAATTTAATTTCGCGAACTATAAACTTTGTAGTTTATAATTGCTTGTCACAAGCCTGAGTAAAGGAGGAGGGTTTTGTTACTAAGTAGATTAAAAATGATTTGGATTCAAAAACATAGGAACATCCCTACACGACTTGGATTCGGACCCTCCCGGAGCTATAGGTAGGAGTTGGAGAACAAAAGGTGCAACAAAACCACAAATAAGATATGAACTGATAAACGGCTATGTTTATTATACATGAGTTTATGTCAAGCATCACCTTTATTAATAATTAGAAGAACGAGAAAATATGAAGATGCGCGATTTGGAAGGTGATACACAACACAAGATCCCATAAACATGCATCTAAGCAAGTAGTAAATTAGTAATAGGATATAAACGAGTGATGCGCGGATTAAGTACATAGATTGCACATATGTGCTGTATGTTATGGATATAGCGGAGTTGTTTTTTTCCTTTTCTTTGGCATAGCTATAAAGGTATATCACACTACTAGTTTTACAATCTTCTCTTGATAATATTCTTACCTACACGAAAATAAAAAGTATTTTATCTTTTTAGTTGTATGTAATAGTAATAAAGTTATTTTATATATGTCTTGTATGTTATGGATATGAGAGAGAGAGAGAGAGTGTGTGTGCGCGTGCAACCATGGTACCGTACAAATCTGGATCAAAATCATCAGTGTTGTACGGTACTCTCTCAGCTCCTCCTTCAGTATCACATGCTAGTGAGGAACATCAACCAGGACCGACAATCAATGGCCGGTGCCAATTTCATCTACATTCAAGAAACTGTTCCATATTTAAGAAGCTCCGGTGATGCCTCGTTGTTCGGGCCGTACAGTTCGTTCCAACCAAACATCAAATTCGTTGTCGTATGCCTTATCTTTCACTGGAGAAGTACGACGCCGATGGTTTCCTACTACTCATCTAGGGTGCCATTGGGTTAAGTGTGTGTGTGAGAAATAAAAAAAGGAGAAAGGGCAAACTGGTCATTACACAATATACAAAGGGCATTTTTGTAAATTAGTCGGTGCACTGTAGCACCGAGTTTCTCCTTTAAGATGTTATATAATATATAATTGTGATGTTCTTTTTTGGCATAGCTATAGAGATATAGCACACTAGTAGGTTCATGATCTTTTCTTAATAATATTCTTACATATACTAAAATGGATATTATTTTAGTTGTATGTAATAGTAATAAAATTAATTTATATGTCTTGTATTGTATGTTATGGATATTGTGATGTTTTTTTTTTTGCATAGCTATAGAGATATAGCACACTACTAACTCAATGATATTTTCTTAATAATATTCTTACTTAGGGTAAGGATAGTGTAAAAAGGGCCTAAAGTGTGAGAAGTGTATTATAACACTATATATAATACTATATAACACCCTATAAACACCATATAACAATATGTAACACCATATAATATCATATAACACTATGTAACACTATATATCATTATATAACAAATATAACACTATACATCTATCATAGGCATGATATCAGACAACCTATAGTGTTATATTTGTTATATAATGATATATAGTGTTACAAAGTGTTATATAGTATTATATGGTGTTACATATTGTTATACTGTGTTTATAGGGTGTTATATAGTATTATATATAGTGTTATAATACACTTCTCACACTTCTCACACTTTGAGCACTTTTTACAGGATCTTCTACCTTCTTACATATACTAAAATAGATATTATTTATATATTTAGTATTACGTAATAGTAATAAAAATTATATTATGTGTCTCACTTTAAGTTGTATGTAATAGTAATAAATGTATCTCACTTTAAACATGAAAAACAAGATACTTACTCAAATTCATGTTTTAATATCTTAGTATTATAGAATGGAAGGATTATGTATGAAACGAGTTAACGTTACCCGCGCGTTGCGGCGGGATGTTGATTATGAAAGCCTTTAATATCATCGTACGGGATGCGAAAATTCTTTAGTTTAAGCGATTTAAGAAGGAAGAAAAAAGGGCCAAAATGGAAAAGGAATATTCTTCAATCGATTTAACAACTTGCAAACATTAAATGTTTATAAATCCGTTAACGTTACCCGCGCGTTGCGGTGGGATGTTGATTATGAAAGCCTTTAATATCATCGTACGAGATGCGAAAATTCTTTAGCGATTTAAGAAGGAAGAAAAAAACGGCCAAAATGGAAAAGGAATATTCTTCAATCGATTTAACAAATTGCAAACAATAAATGTTTATAAATCCGTTAACGTTACCCACGCGTTGCGGCGGGATGTTGATTATGAAAGCCTTTAATATCATCGTACGGGATGCGAAAATTCTTTAGTTTAAGCGATTTAAGAAGGAAGAAAAAATGGCCAAAATGGAAAAGGAATATTCTTGAATCGATTTAACAAATTGCAAACAATAAATGTTTATAAATCTTAACGCAGTCTTACCCTGTGTATGCAGACAAAAAAAAGAAATATTAAACACACTAATGGTATATGTAATTTAATCGTCTGAATCGGAATTGTTATCCTAATTCCTCTTGTTTGCGGCAGCCGAGCATTTATCCTCATCGATCATCTTGTTATTTTCCTTGATTAACTATAGACGATTTTTCAAAGTTAAACAATCAACTTATATACGGTTAAAACACAATTGGTGTTTTAAAAAAATCAAAAGAATCCTTAATTTACGTGTATTTGACTTCTTAATTTTAACTTTGCCAAAAGCAACAATAATCAGTATCGTTTTTCGATTGATAATCAAAAGACCGAACACCCCTCTGATGTTCGAATGATCAGAATTGACTTGATCAGAATTGACTCCCGCTTCCTTCTTGATCAATTAAAGAGCCTTCAATTTATTCTCCTTGGTTCCCAAGAGTGACAATCGTCGTATTTACATCAGTCACTTCTATATGTAAAAATATTACGTAATTAATAAGATATCCAATTTTTAATAAGGCATAATCCAATTTTATAACAGATATAAAATGAACGATGATCGCGAAAACGCCATGTGGATAAGGGTACATACAATTTAAACGACTTAATCGGACTTGTTAAACTAATTGAGATGCGAAGTCGAAAAATAAGCATGTAAAATCGTATGATTGAGTCGATTTCGCAAAATTTGTAAGTCTTACCTTTGATGACCAATGAGAATGATGATTTGGTTCTAGTTTGCGTTTACGTTTAATGACCAATGCGAATGATGATTTGGTGCTAGTTTGCAATGAGTTTTTGATGAACTGAGAATGGGATGTGGTTGATGAGTTGGAATGGAGTATGAAGGAAGAAGAAGGGTTTGTATTTAGATTCTATTCAATAGATTATTTTGAAGTTGCATTTAGTCAGACGGAGAAAATAGAGTGAGGAAACGATGCGTAGGGCGCATCACTTGTGTGTTGAACATGCATGCATACCAGCAAACGGATCGGAATATCTGATGTTTTAAATAAAGGAAGCGTCGTACCGTTTCATGAACAGAGGTGATGGTTTGAATGCGGCGTCTCTTAACCTATAAATCACAATATTATGTCAAAGTCTTAATTTCTGATTGACACAATTTTTAAATGAATTTCTAACCGACACAACTTTTAAACGAATAGGTACAAACCTCAAGTTGGTAAGGAGTATGATATATTTAAAAGTGGTTTGAAGAGTTGTGACTTTTTGTATGCATATGAAGGGTTGTGACTTCTTGTAAGGGTGTGAGATATGTATATATAAGTAGTTTGAAGGGTTGTGACTTTTTGAAAAGGTGTGATCTAAACCATTGTGTCTTAAGTTACTTTTTGTAGGGATATATAATTCCCATTTCTGTTGCATTTAATATATCAGTATTTGTTTATAAAAAATAGAGTTAAGTGCCATTTTAGGCCCTGTTTTGTCTGTTTAGTCTAAAGGTTTCATTTTTCTCCTGTGGGTTCAAAAAGGTTTCATCGTTCTCATTTTAGTCCACTGGGTTAACTTCATCCATATTTTCTATTAACTAGAAGAGCAATTCGGTCATTTTATATGTAATTTTGTTAACTAGAAAGACAATTCGGCCATATAAAATGACCGAATCACCCTTCTCGTTAACAGAAATAATAGATGAAGTTAACACAGTGGATTAAAATGGCAACATTGAAACCTTTTTGAATCCACAGGCAAAAAATGAAACCTTTAGACTAAACTGATAAAATGACTCAAACCATAAAGACTAAAATGGCATTTAACTCTAAAAAATATTTCAGTAACTAGTATTTTATATCATGAAAATTGGTAATGCACAACTAGTGTTTATATGATATAACATTGTACGTCATTACGTGTTACGGCAATATATAACCATCTTAGGGCATATGGTGTGGGCGGTAAAGGGGATCGGCAAACCCAGTTTGCCGCTCGGGAACACCGTCACCTACCTCCTTTTGCCGCACGATTTCGTTGACAATCAGTGACCTGTTGCCGATCGGGTGTGTGTCTCAAACGGCTATATATCCGTTATAATATTAAAAAAAATCAATTTTTTACTTTATAAATTAAAACAAATCCATTTCCATCTTCACCAAACACACCCAACCTCTATATTCACTACCATTCTCAATCAATTTTTCAAATCTTTTCAAAGAAATGGAAGGCTCAAACAAAGGTGAAGGCAAGAAAAAAAATGTAGGGTCTGGTTCGAATGCGAGGGCTCAAGATAAACGCGATGGTTCGGGTGGTTCTAGTGTGCCGTTTCATCCCCAACTTGGCTTTGCTCATCAAACCCAACCTCCATTTTTTTAACCAGCCCATGCATCCAAATTTCGGTTATGATAACCAACCCCACCAAAATTGGATGCTACACGGTCCGACGATGGTTCGACCCGGTGTTTATGATTACCCCCTAGACGCCCAAAATTCTTTTGACCCGTTTGCTTTTAAAACCTCAAGCTCACAATCACCGAGAGACAAGGAGTTGGAGACGTTTAATCGGTCTCACGACAATGTTCACCCTTCGATGTTGGAAATCACACTCGCTAGAAAACGTGAGATTGCAAAAAGTTATGGATGGCCTTGTAATTTCTAGTTTTTTAAAACTTAGATTTTAATGTAATACTTTTTTTTTTATTTATAAAAGTTTGATGTTTTATTCATTTTATCTTAAATTAAAAAAATTAAAAATGAAAAAAAAAAGTTTACCAATTCAGCAAGTGTCTAACCATTGGCAACACTTTTCAGCATAGTTTAGATTATGGAGTATGGGGCTTGGGTTGGGGCGTGGGTTGGGGGAAAACGTCCAAGCCACCACCTCGGGTGGGCTTGGGTTGGGGCGTGGCCCTTGGGGCTTGGGTTTGAAGCCGGGCATAGGGCGGTCTTGACATCCGATGTGGCGGCCTCCTATTGACTGTCAACCGCCATGTCATACCGGGCCATTTGAATGTTTGAATTTTAAATTCAAACCGTTTGGCCAAGCCAAGCGGTCACCCCAACCCCAACATCCCCTATAAATGTAACCCCCAACCCCACCGGCTACTCCATCCCAAACCGTCACTATCCACCGCTACCCCACTGGCTACCCACTTGATCCCACGAACCCGCTACCCCAACCCGAAGAAGATGGCATCTTGGACCCACGAGGAAGAATTGGCTCTCGTCACAAACGTCGTTGACGCTATGAAGGGTCGGCAACCCGGCTAAACACGATACTGGCCGGAAGCATTCGCAACCTACCACCATAACGTCCGCCACGACCGCCACAACCTCAACGCGTGCCAACATAAATGACGTTAGCTACGCCCCAAGCTCGATCGTTTCAAGGCTTACTACGAAGCCGTTCCGAGCGGCGATTTAAGCCACGAGGACCGGGTGGCGGTGGCGAACATTGAGTTTCTAGGCAAGGAGCGAAAGGCGTTCGACAAGATCGCCCTTTTTGAAATTTACCTAACGCTCTAGGTTTTTATTTTGTAATTTTTAGGTATTATGTAATTTTTAGGATTATGTAATTTTTAAAAATCTAATGAAATTTTAGGTTTTTTTTTTATAAATGTTGTGTGAATTTTATAAATTTTTTGTAATTTTTTTTAATAATCTGCCAACCCAAGCGGTGCATCCACGCCCCACCATACCCTACGGACACGTCACTAGGCGGTGGGGGGGGGGGGGGACTCCAATTCCACGTGTCAACTCATGCCCCCAACTCAAGCCCCACCATACCCCACGGTCTTAAACACTTTTGATTGAATGATATGACACACTCTCATTGGTTGATTTTCAAGTTTACCACTACTCTTAAGTGATTAACCACTCCTTATACCCTTACCTTTATACAATAGCATAAAGGGTAATAATCATTTCAGAACTCTAAATAATTGCAGAAGTTATAGAACTCCAAATAAACAATAATTCTACTAATATATTTTTATAGTTAACATTGTTTAAGAGTATTTTTTTTTATCATTTATTATGATTTCATGTGTGTTAACTGTAGTTTTATCATTTTTTCATGTGTAATTTTATAATTATATATACTTAAATTTGTTTATTTACAATGTGTAAACTACTTCCTTTACACGTATGTAAATTAGTTATTACATATAAATAATATGGGTTTTCATATATGTAATCATATAAATACATATAATATACACTTAAAAATATTAAATATATAAATAAAATAATTGTTTATTAACGGTTCCGAAAGTTCTCTAATATTTCGAGTTCTGAAATGAACTCAACCCATAGCATAAAAATATAATTAATAAATATGTATTTTTTTTCTATTATAACAATACCTCAATACTTTTCTTTTATCATGATATACATATTATCATGTAAACACTAAATTAGTAGTGTAGCACTAGTTTTTAATGATACACGCTTATCAAGTCAGTATTTATACCATTATAAGAGGACAAATTAAAGATGTAAGTAAAAGTATACTTTTCTATTAAACATACAATATATCTTTATCTTAGTATTTAAGTAACATTTTATATCATGTTAAATAATGCAACACCAGTTTTTTTAATGATGCAAGTACTGTCACGACAATGTTTTACCAATGTACTTTTATAGAGTAGTAACATGCAATGCAATCTTGTAACAATCGTCAGACGCTAGTCAGACGGTGGAGTACCGACTGACGATTAATCAGAATTAATAGGGATTTTTTTTAATTAAAGAAAACATATCATTTCACACGAAAAAGGGCAATTACAAAGCAATGGCAGGTAGTCGGGCAACAAGTTGCGCCGCCACCCCCTTTTGAATAGAAAAACCAATTCTACTAGATACAAAGTTTGAAACCTTTAGCAACGAAGAATTACTATTAACGACTTTTTGAACCCGATTCAAAAGTCGCACAGCGTCAGGAGCGAGACCACCAAAGGTATCAAATGCAAACGGGACAAACACATGTTGATTCTCAAGGCAGGCTTTCTCATGTTTTGCCACTATGCTCGCCTCTGCCTTGAGGACCGCTTGCCCTACGACAAAGCTCTTGTCCTTGAGCCCGACAAGGGGGGAGACTCCAGTTAAATCTACACAAGCGTGTTTCCCCCCTTCCCATCCAAACACAAGGATGTCCGCCTGGCGTAAAGTGGACCTCCCCTCTAAGGGGCCAGTCAGGAAATTTACTGGAGCCTCCTTTTTGGCAGAGATCCCGGCCCGCTTAAGAACATCACATAACACATCTCTCACCCAATCATGCCGATATTTAAACCCTGGTAGCTCTTTAGAGTGGATCGTGTGCTCGCCGAAAGAATCCAAACACGCTTTGCGGCATACCGGACATGGCTCGTCAACTGGGAACAAAGGAATCATCAGTCGGTATCTAAGGATAGCACGGTATTCCATAGCCGACATGTGTTGCCCCAAGCCTTCAATAGGTGCGACAGACAGAAAATCCTGAGCATGTGGGGCACGTAGACATTCAAACACAACTCTTTGCCGAGGGGATAAAACAAACTTCTCTTCAAACCGCTTGACAATTTCGCCATATAAGGCATTCGCCAGAATTTTCTGGGATTTAGGAGGGGCGGTGTCTTTAATGTAGAAACCGCCAATATCAAGGTCGGGAAGAGAACTATGCAAAAGGTCCAACGCACTCCTGTAATCGGAGTCTAAAACATCCCCACCACATTCTCGGAGTATGTGGTCTTGTAAACCCCAAGATTGGGCCCTTGAAGCCACGAAAGCATATGAAGAGGCATCCTCGGCCGTACAAATCCCTAAGCCTCTGAACCGGGTCGGGAGAGAAGCCAACCTCCACTGGAGATCTCCAAAAAAGGCACCCCCACAAACAACAATATCCTCTAATGCTCCCCGGAGGCCTTCATAAAAAACAGAGACAGCTCCCCCGACCAAAGAAGGTTGACACGTTCGAAGACCAAACAGTAATTTAGCAACACCCATACAAGAACGAAGCAAGAGGAGCTCGCTCTAAGGGTCCCGTAGGCGTTTAAGGCACCTCATCAGCTCGACTGCACAGTTCGCTCTTTTAAGAGCCATACTACTAGTAAACTCTGCATCACGACTAACGACACCCCTCAGGAGTTTCACACCCAGCACCGGCCTCCCAATCCCCCGAGGGAATAAGCCCTCCTGAACCTTTACACCATTGCAGGTTGGCCAGAAAACTTCAGTTTTCTTTATATTAAGTTGAAGCCCTAAGGAAGGACCCTCAGCTCTGATGATATCTAAAGCATTAGCCACTTGGGTGGCATCTCCAATAAGCGTTCCGTCATCTAGGTACCAGGCGTGAAATAGAAGTTTGCAGCGATCCCTTATTCGGTGAACAAGGGGGTGTAGAACAAGGGCAAAAAGGAGGGGCCCCAAGGGGTCCCCCCTGCTGAAAGCCAGTAGTAGACCAAATAAACTCATCCCCCACATATAATCTAGCTGGTTGACCATATAAAAAATAGACCCACGTAGAAATAGAAGGACACATTTTCCTTACCTCGTACAGTAGGGCTGTCCTATCAACCAAATTAAAAGCGTTCGAAAAATCAATAGTAAGCATAGCAAGAGACCCATCTTGGTGGTACTCATTAAGGAACCTGTTCGCACTATAAAGAACGACCTCTGCCCCACACAGAATCCCTACCCAAACTGGAAATCGCCAAGGTATTTGGCCATCTCTTTCCCAACACCTTTCATGGCCACCTTGGAGATCACCCTCCTCCAAATCGACCCAACAGTGATAGGCCTAATCCCATTATCTAGTTTGAGAAGAGGTGTAAGAGGAGCAGAAGCAACAAACTCCGCCAGATTCCTCGGGCACCTCCCCCCCCCCCCCCCCAAGCACAAATTAACCATAGCTGAAGTAGCCCTAAGCAGGCTACCAGCAATCACAGACCCCTCCCCACAAAAAGCATCTAAAAGATGTTGGGCCCTTAAGCCGTCTCTCCCGCACGACGTACCTTTGGGGAAAGATTTAATACACCCGAGCACACAATCGGGCTCCACCACAAGAGGAGACTCAGAAGGCAAGGAGGCAGGCATGGAAGGAGGGGGCATACATGGGTGCTTAGCCACTAAAGCCTCCAGAGTATTCTTATTGAGAGGGGCGACCCCCGAGGAGCATAAAACCTTAACCGCTGCAGTGAAATGACCATCAGCAACCTTACGTAAACATTGTTTCACATCGGTCCCCCCATACTCATTATCAATCTTAGTGCCCTTTTTGATTCCATCCGTAACCCCCCTCGCGGGTTGATCAAACAACGACTGGACAAGAGTGGCAAAACCCTCACGATCACTCCACTGAGCCAAAGACCGCTGGATGCTAAGGCATTGGCCTGTCTTCCTATTGCCCGACCTCTTGTCCTGACAACCAGCAGGCTTGAACACCCGCAAGGTGCAACGTGGTAATATCAAAAGTCGAACCCATGCCTCAACAGAATCAGGCATAGAAACCACCTTGTCCAAAGCTACAGTTAAGACTTGGGCAAATTCCATACGACAACTAAGGGGGATACTCTTAACAGTCTTGATGGGGAGAGAGAAAACACGGTCAAGCAAAGCAATATCTACACCCAACTCTTCCGACGAGGTATCAACGTTTTCAACACCAGGTCTAGTGATACCAACAATAAAACCCTGTTCATCTCTCTCACCTGGCACAAACCGAATAACCTTATCCTCATGGTGGCACGCCTGACTGAAAGCATGAGGGCACATACACTCACCACATAACCATTGCCCGAACACCCTCAAAGCTTCACAAACAGAGGTAAAAAGATTAAGATCGTCAGCAATTGCACATCTCAAAGAATCTTTCCTCTCGTCTGAGCCCAAATGGTGACTCTTGATATGTGCCATTAACCTTGGGAATCCCTTAGCCCCCACCAAGCCATCGGGGCAACAATGAAACCGTCGGAAAGGCAAGGCCAGAAACCGCTACCATTAGAACCAACCATAACAAAACTAAGTAAGCGGAGTCGACACTTAGATAATGTCGCGTACGCCACCACCAATAAAGAAAACCCAACCCAAAAGGAAACGCAGCTGATGGGTCAAAAGGAAATTGAACCGCTACGCTAAAAAACCCCGAAAAAATCACCTAGACATTTCGTCGAACACCTTGCGTGCGAAGAAGAAAAACATAAAACTACAATCACCAGTAACAGTGGAGATCAATTAATATGTATGGTGGTAGGTGGTGACCCACCTGAGGCATGGCGTAGGCAATTCCCAGTTACAAATTAATTCTACAGATCTTCACAATTAGTTATATACCTCGTACGCTCTTTACGGACATGAAGCTAGCTTGGATTTGGAAGGAAGGGAGGATGCGAGGGTCGGTAGAGTGGAGGAGCAGGGAGATGGGAGGGATTACTCGGAATTAATTGGATTGAGTTTTTTATATGTAATTTTTAGTTGTATATATACACACACATTTTTATATGTAGTTTTTTTAAAGTAGACATGTTTTAACCCCTCATTAACCAATTTTTTTAAGTAATTGGAAGAAATTTATATGGGTTGGTCGAAATCTGGCCGATGTCTGGCTAAAATTTGCCCAAAATAGGACCGCCATTGACTACTTAACGATTAATCAAAGACTAGTCGAGATTTTTACAACCATGGTATGAGGAAAAAAATCTTAATTGTATACAATGTATCAATGATCTCTTATCATAATATTTAAGCGACATTTTATACCATGCAAAACAGTAATGTAGCACTACTATTTTAATGATACAACAGTGTCACCACAATACTATATCAAATTACTTTCACACACCAGTGAAAAAAAAAAGAAAAAAAAGACATGATTAATTTTTTTATGTTATATAAAATATCAATAATTTGTTATCATGCTATTTCACTAATATTTTTAGGGTGCATTGGTGGAAGCCGTAAAGGGTGCGGTAAATCCCTTTATCGTGTGAGGAACACCACCGTCATTAAAGTTTACCTCATTGTGAGGGGGGGGGGGGGGAGGAGGGTTAATAGTGGATACTACTCTCTTTCAACCAATCATAGTTTTTTCTTTTTTAAAAAAAAATATTTGGACACACCACCTCTTATGTTTGGGTGCAAGAGGGGAGTAGGAGAGGGCAGTCGAGATGACATGGTTTGATTGGTTATGGTGGGATTTACCTCTTCTAAAGAGATGACCACTCCTTACACCCTTATAGCATGTAAACCGGTAATGTAACACCAGTTTAAATAATAATAATTCACCTGGTTACTTTTATGTCATAGTAAAGTTAAAAGATCTTTGATTATACATAGTACAATCATGCGTCCCTAATTTAGATGTTCTTGGTTAATTGAGGTTGATATGATAAAAGGGTATCCAAGAAGAAAATAAATGAGGTCGGGTGAAATGGTTGAAAAGGAAAAATAGATAGGCATAATTTTTATGTTGTCCATTCTTGAAGTGATGTTTATAATCTATTAACAAACATAAATTAGGTTTTGAAATTGATTGAGTTCTAAAATGTGTTTTCATATATTTTCATTATTGATTACAAAAATTGTTATTTTCATTACCTCAAATTGTTAAATTTAAAAGTTACATTTTGATTTATATATTTTTGTTTTGAATCTTATATCTAAAGCTTACGTTTGCATTGTAAGTAGTTTTATGAACTCAAGCTTGATTTGAGTTTGAGTTTGATTTGTTTTGTTTTTTATTTAACTTTAATCTTTTTCGCGTGCATACGCATACGTATATACTCACACATAATAACTAGTATGTAACCTTTCGCGTTGTAAGGGGTGGCATCAAACCATGTTACGTAAAAAGTTACAAAAGGCGGTAAAGATTTGTTTTTTAGATAAAACTAGACATACGTATGGTATACATTTTCAGTTTTTTTTTACTGAAGCGTTTAATAAGAAAGCTTATACAACTACTATACAATTTGTGGTTTTTACGAAGTTAACTATTACAAATCGGCATCATCAAAGCGTTCAACATAATATCACCATAATATTGTTTTGGTGTAAAACAAAAATCCACGCGAACACCTACATAATATGAATTTATTAAAAAACCAAGTATTAAAAAAATAAAAAAATAACTTGAATTTTTAACTTCAAGTACCGGTAACTAGAGTTTGCGGTATGGACCATTCTTTCGTATCTTTGAGCCACTATACATGCCTACACAAATCAAAGAGATTCCTAACAGAAATTGACAAATAACCAAATGAAACGAACATGCTCAAATGAGATCTGGTATTCATCATCTCATCACCCCTATGAAAACCTAACCGACCTGGCTTAGACAAAGCTTTTTCCATCATTATAGCCACTTACAACCCAAAGCCAAAAAGAAGCTCTACACTACATCAAAAATGAGCGACGACCATAAAATCGCCCTGCCACACATTTGAAAAAATATATGGCTAAAGGTCATTCATAATATTTCTAAATACATTTAGCCACACATTTTATTATAAATGTGGCCATTGTATACCGATTCAGAACCTTTAGCCACACTTTTAGAAAATAGTATGACATTTACTAGCCAGTCTAGTCACAACTCGAAAAATGTGGCCAAATGTGACCTATTGCCATAGTGTTTTTTATTTTTTAATTCATGTGATGGAAAACACATCTTTTGAAAACCATTAGTCACACTTTCAGTGAAAAAAAGTGACAATCACTAGCTACAATTCAATGTTTTAAAAACCGGTTCGTACCGGCCGGTTATACCGGTAATACCGGATTCCGGATGGTTAGCCGGTACGAAACACCCCGGTAAAACCTGGAAACGGTATGCGATTCGTACCGCCGGTAAAATGTGAAATACCGGTTTGAACCGGTAAACCGGTACCGGCCCAAGGTAAATTTTGTTTTTTTTTTTTTTTACAATTTCATCAAGCCCATTAGTTTACTCCATAACCTACCGCATATCAATCTTTCTTGGTATACGGTGCAATCGATTCGTCATTTCATCCCTTTGTCTTCAACTCTTCGTCACTTCCATCCCTTCGTCTTCATCACTTCGTGGCTTCCAGTTTGATTCAATATTTCAGGTATGCCATTGTGCTGCTACTGGTTTCACTCTTTTGGACCGGTATATAATATTACTTGGTAGTTATTAGTAATCATGTATATATATAGTAGGATTCCACGTGTATATAGTATATTATGATTGTTGAGAGGTCTTGACATGTGTGAAAACATGTGTTACTATTAAATTTTGATTCTGCCATATTTTATGTGTAGGTTTTAATCTATTTTGGGGTATTTTTTCGAATGTGATTTATATTGTGTAGTTTTTAATATGTTTCTGACATTTATTCATTCCAGCAACTTGTTGGTTGGGATTCATGTTGGTATTATAGAGTTAATTAGTTAACCCGGTTAAACCACTCGGTACAACCCGGTTCAACCGGTTGAACCATTTTTTAGCCCAATCCGATATGATTAAAAAACCGGTTTTTAAAACATTGGCTACAATAGAAAAGTGTGGCCAAATGTTACTAGTTTTGACATAGTAGGATTTCATTGATTGTTTTTCCTCTTCATTTACGAATTTATGTGACCAAAAGGTATTTTTTATTAGCTACTTATAAATTCTTATATGTGGCTAAAAGTTATAATTGTTATGAAAAAAATACAAAGAGGGTGAGTATAAGTAGCCTGTTATCACACTTTAATTAAATTATTTCTTTTCACTTTTTATCCCGTTCTCTCAGCTTCCACCAAGCTACTTAATCTCTCTTTCACCAAAAACCCTAATCCCCAATTCCCATTTTCACTGTGAAGGAAATTCAGATTACCAAGGCCAAAAACATTTCAAAGCAATAAAGCAGCCATAAACTAGACACCAACAATTTAATCAACCAAAGGTTGTAAACCTCCAAAGAAACTCAGAATCCCTAAGCCACCAAAAAACAATAAAAAGCAAGATAACAACAATTAACCCCCAAATAAAACCAGATTGCCCAAAACAGGTAAAGAAATCAATGAAATCAAACTTTCTTGGACTTCAAGCATGTGAAGAGGAAAAACAATAAATGAAATCCCTCTCTCAAAGACTCAGAGTTTCCAAAAAACGTAGTTGCAAGGAGGGTTGCAGGGTATAAACCTACCATCCCCATCCTTGCCATGCCACCTTCATGAATCTTCTAATAGATTTATAAAACTCATCATAACCACGAACCAAAAACTAGCCCGTCAAGAAACAATTATTCAACCCGGAAAAATAGGGGAGCTCACAACTTTAAATAATACAAAGTGGAGAAACCATGGTACAAACATCAGATTGTTCCAAAAGTCAGCACCAACATCGAATTACCAAAGCTCAATACCATTAGACATCATGTAGAAAGGCAAAAACACCTCAAATGAGCCACCTTCATCATCATCCGCTTAGGAATCAGTCATTCAACCCAAAGCCTCATGAGATTCAACCTTTCAAACACACAAATATAGGTTCTAGCACCGCATTCGCAAGAAACAGCAGCAAAGCCGTCGACAACGACATTAAATAGAAAGAGAAAGCGTAGGTACGCCGTCACCAGAGACAATTGGAAAGTCATTAGAATTTGCATCATCTATCTCTTTCTCTCTTTGTATCGCTTTCCACCAACACCTCCGACATACACAATCGCCTGGAAATTTATATGGAAACACACCACCCCAAATCTGGTGGAGCACAACCAACAAAAACAACATGAATCATTGAAAATAAACAACGAAATCGTACCTACAACCAGTAGATGATCACCGACAAAGTGGCAAAGAGCACAAGTGAGAGAGAACATGAGAGAGAGAGAGAGAGAGAGAGAGAACGATGGTGAAAACTAAACATGATGTAACACCTCGTAAAATCGTGTCCAATAATGTGAAGACACGTGTCCTAAAACCTAAACATGTAAAAAGTTTGACTTTAAAGGACTAAAGTTTACAAACAGTGAAAAGATGTATGCGGAGGAACTAAAAGTGTCAACATGCGAAACTTATGCCTCTGAATGACCTTACCCGACGTTCGTATTCTCAAACGAGTAAATTATTGGGCATGAGAAGCCATTTGTGAAAACAATCGAAAGTTTATAAGACAAAAAGGATTAAAAGTGTCAACATGTAATTCTTACCTCTGAGTGACGTTTTAACAAAGTCGGGGCTTCGCAATGTCCAATTATACTTCCGAGAATACTCGATATTGATTACGAAAAGTTTTGGTATCAGTATATGATAAATTGTGCAAGATTTCGAGAAGAAGGGTTAAAAGCGTCAACGAGCGAAACTAGCACCTTCAGGTCATCTTTTGACCAAACGGGAACCTAACGGTGTCTGTTATAACCTTCAAGATCATCAAAAACTAACTATAAGGGCCAGAAGTGTCTAGAATGAAACATATATGAAGTTATAAGAACTAGGGACTGAAACTACCATTTTAGAAACTTGTTAAACCTGGACATAGGAGAGTCGCGGGCCGCGAAGCCCACTCCCATTTCTCTCACGGGCCGTGAGCTAACGCCCAGTATCGAAAAAGACTGGCAACTGCATGTTAACAACCTTGTTGCCCACACGAACCGCCATGCATGCTCAGAACTCGAAACCAGGGATTCTTGGATGGTTTTTACTGCCTCTAGGACACCTGGATTGATCTGAAGATGATCCTAGACATCTAGCTTCATCCTAGAACTCCTTGAATTAGTATAAATAGGACTTTCATGAAGCCATTTGAACTTGCACCTCATATTTTCTCACTTCTTCTCATTCTTAGAGGTTCCTGATAAAAAAGGAAGCTCCCCTTAGTCTAATCTTCGAGCTAGGACCTGTTGTAAGTGTCCTTAGCCACTCTAGTTCGGTTTTTATGCTTTTAAAAGCCGAAAGTCAAAGTTACCGCTAAACGACCTTGACTTTCGGTTTAGACCTAGACGGTCCAGCCATTGTTCGAGGCGAATATGGCTACGTGATCGTAACTAGGTAGGTGTTAATCCCTCAAAAGGGCACCTCCTAATTACCACGTTTACTTAGTTAATTGTTGGGTCAAAGTAATTAAAATAAAAAGTCAAGCCGGTCAGTTTTTAAATAAATTCAAAACTGATAATGTAGAAGTTATAAAACATGTTTTATCACTCTAATAACTTGGTAAATATTATTAGAACATGTCTAAACATGTTCAATCTGACAATTCTGAGTTTAAGCTCGGTTCGCAACCGAAAGTCACAAAAGCTTGACTTTTTCTTGACTTTCAGTTCTGACCTGAATTAGCTTAATTTGTTTATACATTAGGGTTCCTTTGTGACCATATTATGTTGTAGTATAACCCTCTGAGGTTATATTACATGGTCACTGTAACACCCCGAAAACGGGTTTGGTAATCAAGCCACGTTAATATTTATGAACAGGTAAAATACCGTTAGTGGTGAAATTAACCCGGTAAATATTAGGATTTAAATAAATAAACCTAATATTAAATAAAAAGGGGATAAAAGCTTTAGAGGAAGTAAAGTTTATAAGAGTCCCGAGTAAACGGGACTTAAAATAAAACGGGATTTAACTCCCCGAACCCATTAAGTTAACTAGGAATAATTAACCTAGTTAGTAATAAGTGATTAAGTGAAAACAAGAAATAAAATAAGAACTAATGAACCTTTTTTTATAAAAAGGTTGGAACTAAAGGGGCTAAAGTTGGAAAATTTGAAAGTGTAATTATTAAAAGGAAAAGTAAAAAACAAAACACACACATAAGGTGTGTGTTCTGTTCGATCAGGAGAAGGCTCCCAAAGAGCCAAACCCTAGTTCATCAATAACTTCAAATCGAAGGGCAATTTGGAGCTCAAAGACACAAATGAACACGGATTAACGATCACCCAAGCTAGGAGATCGTAAGGTATGTAAAATTTTAAAGTTTGATGAAGTTGTGAAAATCGATGAACATCACAAGTTGCGAATTATGTAAAAATCGTAGAGGCTATGGCCAAGTTAGTGATGTATACTTGTTTAGAAGTAAAACCCTAAGTGAAAATTCTACATATGTTGCTATGATTTGAGTGATTAGATGATTACCACACTTAGATAAGTGGGTTTTAATATTATAGTGAAATTGATGATGAAATTATGTGTGTGATCATCATACTTGCAAGTATATGTGAAATACTTGAACAATTTTGTGATTCGAATAGGTGTTCATACATGACTTGAAATGGGTTTTGATGATTCGACAAATTGATGTTGTATTGGTGTTTATAAACATCATACTAACTAGCATGAATGAATTACTTGAACAAATTAGAGATTTTGTTAAGAGTTCATAAGTGATTTGAAGTGGGTCTTCACACAAGAGTTAGACCCATGATTTTGATGGTCAAAGTGTATATGTGCTTACAATGATTAAAATTACATGTTGATTTATTGTTACTTGATGTATGAAATAGATAACATATTAGTTAATATGGCATCTCAAAAGATGATGCTCACTAAGTGGTTGATAATGTGCCTAAATTAAGTCTTGTTAACTTGTTAGTGCACTCATATGTGTCAATTGGTGGTTTGACTTTTAAAAGTCAAACAGACCTATGATAGAGTTCAATAATAGTAACGGTAAAAAAATTAATAAGGTGTCAAACGGATCGAGCATGCGGAAAAGCTCAATTTGGATGAAATGTAAGTAGAGCTTACACTTTTGTAGAATAAGTATCTATTTTATGAGCTAGAAATACGTTAGTGGTAGTATCCGAAATGTGGGTTCCGACGCGATATGATGCGGGTCGGAATATACTTAAATGATAAAAACCATGGTTAATGGTAAGAAAAGGGGTAAAATGGAAATTTACGAAAAAGAAATCATGGGGTAAAAATCCGAAATGGGTTGGATGTATGAGTTGGAAATTAATTACCAAGTTTTATAAAAATCAATGTTTGGTCATTTAAGCCAAACAGGTCAAATGGTGATGACAACACCATTTGACAATATCAACTAATGTTTGGTTGCCAAGATATATGTTCACAGGAAGTGAATAGCAATGGGATAATTACGAAGCTATAAAGTAACGACTAATAAAAGCGAGGTATAAAACGAGTTTATATGTTGACTTGAGCCAGGTACGCGTATACAATATTCATAGTTAAACTTGCAATGTTGGTCAAATATCTTAGTAAAAGTCCCTCTTCGTAAAAGGAGGGACTAAGTTGACCAAAACGTCCTTGATAAGCGAATCGGGAAAAACAACTCTTATGTGTTGTTAGGGACATGTGTTGTGATCATGTAAACCTTTGATGAGTATAAAAGTATTAGGTATATATATATATATTCGTGGGTCAAATGCCTAAAATGGGTCATTTGCGTAAAATGACCAACCGAAGGGTAAATTTGGAATAATAAGTTGGTTATGTCAAATCCATCACGAAAATAGTCGTGGTGGAATATAAGCGGATATTTTAGATGTGGAATTATGTAGTGTCAAAAAAAAAGAGCCAGTTTTAGACTAAGTTGCTTAAATCGACTAAACGGGTCAAAATGGATTTATGCGCAAGCTTGCGTACTAGTCGCATAATTCATAAAAATTACGAACCCGAGCTAAGGGTTTTGTGTTAAATACATTGGAGCATGTATTTTGATTAGATAAAAATAAGTTGGTGGTTTTAAACCTAAACGGGTCAAAAGTCATAGCAAAACCAATTTCAAGCCGAGGGCTTGAAATCCTACATTTTATAAATACGGATGTCAGGTTAACTCCATATGATGGAGAATTAAATTATGAATGCGTAGGAAAAGGAATCGCGTAAAATAGACTTGTAGATTAAAAGTTATGATATTTAGAAGATGAGTTTTGTTAAAAAGCCATAGCTGGGCATCTGCAGCAATCAAAAACGTAACATTATGTTGAAAATGGGTGCTCGCGGCACGCGACGATGAAACGAAACAGGTGTCGCGGCACGCGACAAGTATCAACAAACCCGTCGCAGCACGCGACGGGTATAAAACTTGAAAATTTTATTTTTTTGGCCTTTTTAGCTTGAGGAACTTGTCATAACTTGATATTAATCTATCAAAACTAACTTTTACGTTGGTTTTGATCATAGGTGATTGTTACGGACTCCGGATGAGGATCAAGCGTGAAACAAGAACCGAACACACAGTTAAATGAAGCTTCCGCACGTTGCTTCGTCGTTATTTCTAAACGATGAACTTATACATTATGTTGTATTCTTCTTATTAAGAAAAGATTTTAATAAATTCGTACTTTCCAAGAATTTGTATTCATAATTACATGTTTATTCTCGTAAATTATACGAAAAGCTTAA
The DNA here is from genome assembly GCF_002127325.2 of Helianthus annuus. NCBI lineage: Eukaryota > Viridiplantae > Streptophyta > Magnoliopsida > Asterales > Asteraceae > Helianthus > Helianthus annuus. Next base: position 31,983,275 of record NC_035436.2, read on the forward strand.
AATAATAGCACGGGTGTTACAGTCACTAAGTAATCTGAGTTTAGATGCATGTTTCCGTTATTATGCTTTATGTTGACTAATATGCCCTTTTGCCTAAAAATGAGTTTTTTAATATAAATGAACATGCAAATGGACTAAGTACTGATTAGTATACATATTTAGAATATTTTGATGTTTACAATCTGGTCATAAACTGAAGTTATGTGATTATTCGAAAATTATGCTTTTATAAGGACTAAAATGCCCTTTAGCATGCAAATCAAGTATTAAACATAATTTTTGACATAAAACTCTTTACCTACTGTTGTGATATCATATTTAGGATTTATTGGGATGTTGGGTCAGATTATATACTGACCTTAACCTTGAGTTCTTGTACAAAGCTTGTAAATGACAATAATACCATTTTCGCAATTAAAATGAGTTTTAAATATAATAAACATGCAAAACCTTTTAGCTACTGATATGTTATGGAAAATAAAATATTTTGACCATTCAAAGCTGGTCAAAATCTTAGAATTGCTTAAACTTCGAAATTATTGTCATTTATCGAGTTTTACGCTAAATAAGTGCATAGTATGGTTTTAAGCCATATTTGACACCCAAGACTTGTTACCTACTGACTTTATAAATTATTTTAAATATTTTTACAGTAGGTAGAAGTCATGAACTCAGAATCTCAAATAAGTCCCTAAAACTATGTGTGAAATGACCAAAATGCCCCTACGATTCATAGTTTGGCCATAAATCATAAACCACACATATAATTGATATACTACTGATTTAATATCATAAATTAAAGATTTTCACAGAATTTTTATGACCAGAACTCCAGTTTACATACAAACCCCTTTTATAAACCTTAAAATGACCAAAATGCCCTTATGAGGCTTAATTCGGTTTTAAAACCTTCATGGGCATACATGTTAATATCCTACTGATATCATGACATATTTTAAGCATAATAACATATGGAACTTATATATGACTCATCCAGTTACCCGTTTATGCTTATACATGTTCGGTTTGGTTTATGTAACTAGTTTGCATAAATTACCCGAAACGGGTTAACCTTATCATTTAAACTTCAAAATCCAGAATGTATTCAGTTTGCCCATATTATACAAGTCTCCATACTTGTTGGGTCTAAATTACATTCCATTCCGGTCACTGCTTAATCTAGCGTTTCGTACCATAAATCGTTCTTTAAACTAACCGGTCTAAGTCCTCGACTTAAATAAGACCCGTTAGTATTCTAATAGGTTAATATTAACTTCATTCCAGACTAGGGAGCCCAAGTAGAAGATACCTTCATAAAGTGTTAGTAATTATACGGCTGAGTAGAAATTCTTGCATTTAAAACTCAGGTAAATACTTTTAACTTATTTTCCCTTATACGGGCTTGGGATACGGTAAATTATTACCGCTTGGTCGGGTATGGATCATTTGGTCGGATTGTGATTAATAAATCGGCATAACCCGTTTTAATCCGTTTTGTTTGATAACATAAACAATTGGGGGTTAACGACCGTGTCCTGTATATACTTGGCTCATTTAAGTTATTAATGGTCACGACCTATGCACGGGGTGTAGGCATACATCCGACAGATGCAAATGCTAAAATATATAAATTACCCACAAGTTGGGGATAACTCCTTTATGGGTTTTATAAGTGGTGTGTCGGTTAATCATGTCCCGGTTTCTAAACCGGGCCCCAAATGTATGACAAACATATAATTCTGTATACAAGATTATAAATGTAATTATCCCAAGTTATAAAATAATTTTTAGTGCCATGTGCACCTAAACCAATTTTCATAAACATTTTCAAAAGAGTCAGTTAATTGTATTTACCAGTGAAAACTGACGTATTTTCAAAAGACTAAGTGACAGGTGCCTCACGTAATAGGCAGGCTGGAGCTACTTGGCGTTTATTAAGAGAATCTTGCAAGTCCTTAGATGCCTTAAAGTCCGTTGAACTCTGTTTTATATTTTTATTTAAAGATCCGCTTGTGGATCCTTTTGACAACCGTCTGTATATTCTTTTATTCGTACTTTGAACATTTGGGTTGTAATAGTAATTTACCTTCCAAGCCTTCCGCTATGCTATAAATGTGTTTAATTGATTGACTATGATGATATCAACTACGTCATGATACTCCCCACCGGGCCCACCGGATTATATGGAAATATCGGGATGTGACACATGATAGACAGAGAGAAGCAAACAACGAATTTAATAGGCAACAGAGATACGTGGATGCCAAAATAAAACCCTAGCAGATTCCAAAATGAAACTCTAGCAGACAACACACCAACCAAGTGGAAAAACCAAAATGGAGAGAGAACAACACACAAGTTTATTGAAAATCAAGTGGAGAAACCCTTCTATAATCCATAAGTTGAAAATTCATACTATATAAATATATCGTGCCAATGTATATGTATATTACATTAGATCATATAACTTAATTAATAATAACTAGTGGGATTAACCATGCGTTGCGTTAGACATTCGGTCGGTATCAATTCGGTTCATTACAGTACACGCATGATACCGACACTTGATATAACAACCAAAAGATAAACATCCATAAAAAATCATAAAACGAATATTGGTACCAATCCGCATGATACTGATATTGGTACCGATGTTAGTCAGTGGTAATTGGTTCCGTTTGTCACGACACCGGTAGGAACCTCGAGAAAACCATAAAAACAAATAACGACCAATGTTTGGACAGTTTCAATTTGGTTAGCCACTGTAAAGAACAAAAAAAAAAACTCAATTATATATGACCCGTTCGCTTTTTAGTAAAACTTGTATAGAAATGTAGATAACAATAAACACATTGCATTATATTATTAAAATCACGAAAAGGTTAAACACGCCAATTTATAATGAGGTGAACCACGAGGCAACTTTAGTAACATGTATGTTTGTGCTTCGATCGCTTGTACATTATCATTTACAACTCGGCTTTAAATAAAAATCTATATATAGAGTAGATAAAAATAAGTAGGTCGATTTTATATAACAATCTATTTTAAAAGTTACAAGAGAAATACAAAATATATTTAAAAATAATCTATATATAATTAAAAATTTAGTTATATGAACTATTTTACAACCTTCATTAATGAGACTCTTAAATACATTCTTTCTTCAAATTAATAAAATTAATATTATAATTGTAACAAATTAGACTTAAATATATAATTAAAAATTTAGAATTTAGTTATATGAACTATTTTACAACCTTCATTAATGAGACTCTTAAATACATGAGTCTCTTAAATACATTCTTTCTTCAAATTAATCTATATATAATTAAAAATTTAGTTATATGAACTATTTTACAACCTTCATTAATGAGACTCTTAAATACATTCTTTTTCAAATTAATAAAATTAATATTATAATTGTAACAAATTAGACTTAAATATATAATTAAAAATTTAGAATTTAGTAATATGAACTATTTTACAACCTTCATTAATGAGACTCTTAAATACATGAGTCTCTTAAATACATTCTTTCTTCAAATTAATAAAATTAATATTATAATTGTAACAAATTAGACTTAAAATAAAATTAAAAATTTAGAATTTAGTTATATGAACTATTTTACAACCTTCATTAATGAGACTCTTAAATACATGAGTCTCTTAAATACATTCTTTCTTCAAATTAATAAAATTAATATTATAATTGTAACAAATTAGACTTAAAATAAAATTAAAAATTTAGAATTTAGTTATATGAACTATTTTACAACCTTCATTAATGAGACTCTTAAATACATGAGTCTCTTAAATACATTTTTTCTTCAAATTAATAAAACTAATATTATAATTGTAACAAATTAGACTTAAAATAAAATTAAAGATAACGTAACTGAATTAATGGAATTAAAGGAATTTTAAAGGAAGTAAAGGAATAAAAAACTTTAAACATTTACTTTAAAATATATGTGTGTTAACTCTTCATCTCCTTTGGTTAGACTTAAAATAAAAATAAAGATAACGTAACTGAATTAATGGAATTAAAAAAGAAATTAGAATTACAATAATTAAAGATAACATAACTGAAATAATAGAATTAAAGTAACTGAATTAATTGAATTAAAGGAGAAATTAGAATTACAATAATTAAAGATAACATAACCGAAATAATAGAATTAAAGGAATTTTAAGAACAACTCTTCATCTCCTTCCATCATTTGGTTGACCCCAAGTCTCAATATATTCTTCCCATTCGATGCGTTTCTACAATCAACAACAAACAAAACAATGTCGAAGAGGGCATTATCAGAGGTTTCTTCTACTAACTACAGAGAATACAAAAGACTTCTAACAACGCCGGTTTCAGGCCCAGTCAACGGGTCAAACAAGATCCATATTCCCAAACAAGAGTGCACGAGTTCAGTTAGGTCATATGATCCAATTCTTGAAGTAATAAATCTATCCGATGATGATGAAGTTGAATCTCCATGTTCCAAGACCGATACATCGGCCAATAAATCGCAAACGACACGTGAGTCCACTGTGGTCGTTGAGAATGTTTGTGGTGAATTTGGATCGGTGGATGAAGATTGATTTGAGAAATACGGAGGGATGATTGTTGATGAGAATGGGTTTCTTCTTGGTGAACTTAGACGATTGGATGAAGAGCTTTACGTTAATATAACCGTAGACTGAATATTGATTCATGATTTTGGTCTGTAATATGTTTACTCTATTTTAAAATTAGGAGGCTATCACAGTCGGAAACTTGAGTTCGTAAATATAAAAGTGCATTGTTCTACATTAAAAATATAAAACTTTCAACTATAATTGATTGATTTCCGTAAACAATGTAGTTGTGCATATTTATTTTTGGATAACCGTCTACATAAATTTTTCGTGCTTTTCCTTCGTAGGCCTGCTTATGCAGATTCGGATTCAGAAGAAACAGTTGACAGTGACCCATATGAAAGGTATACCGTCTGCACTTGGTGTTAGTGATGAAAACCCATGCTACTTTTCGATGCATATATACGTAAACATAGTATACCATTTTTAATACTTTTCTTTTTGTTATTTCACTGCAGTCAGTTGGCTGGTGATGGGATTGGGGATGACGGTGGCATGCGTTAGTTAAAGTTTGGTCTATGTGTTATCCAATAAGATAGGAAGGCGTGCGAGAGTTTATGCGTTTTTCTTTTTTCCGTTTCATGTTTTTTTCCTTGGAAGACATCTTTTTACACTTCTTTTTTGCCGGCAAGTTTTGCCAACGAAACAACTTATGGTCCATGCTTTAATAAAGTTTAAGCACGCCCCTTTGTAGGCGTATTGTCTTACATGTTATGCACCGACCGTGTAAAACGTCTTACCACAAACAAACAATAACTATTATTCATGTCGTGCATCGCACGGGCTTTCTCCCTAGTTATAATAAAAAATTAGTAAATAACATTTAATAAATTAGTGTTAGTATTTATCATTCCACTATTTTCAAAATATAGAGAATATTTGGAGTCACTAGTTTAATCAAGCTTAGGTTATCACTTATTTAAATTGAGCTTCAATTTATGTTTTAGTCCTTTGGATCATATCAAGCTTCTATGTTTGATTTTTTAATAATCTGGTCTTGAATAATTCACAAGTTTGTTTTGATTTGGCTAATTTACAACCATATTCTTTTTGGAAAAAATTACATCGGTGGTCTTTGTGATCTCTGCCAAATTTCAATGTCGGACACTAATAGTTTTTTATTGTAAAATAAGATATTAATGTTCTAATTTGTTACAATATTAAGTACTAAGGCCAAAACTTATTAACTTTTTTTGTTAAGTCTTACTAAAATGACTAAAATGCCCTTTAATGTCTAGAGAGTCTATTTTTTAAATAATTATATTTGACTAAAATAATGTAAAGTTTTATTTATATTTATATTTTTATATTTTTCTGTTTTATTTATATTTTATATAAAATTAAATGGATTTGAAGTTTATTATTATAAACTTTGAGTTTATATATAATAATATGCTAGTAAAATAAACTTTTTAACTTAATCTAAATAATATTATATATAAACTCAAAGTTTATAAATAATAAACTTCAATTTCATATATTATAAAAAATATAAATAAAACAGAAAAATATAAAAATAAAAATATAAATATAAATAAAACTTTAAATTATTTTAGTCAAATATAATTAATTAAAAATACACTCTCTATTTATTAAAGGGCATTTTAGTCATTTCATTAAGATTTAACAAAAAAAGTTAACAAGATTTGACCTTAATACTCAACATTGTGACAAATTAGAAAGTTAATACCTGATTTTGTAACAAAAAACTAGGCGTACCCTACATTAAAATTTGGCAGAAACCACAAGGACTAACGGTGTAATTTTTTCTTCTTTTTCTTAAAAAATAAGTTTTTAAAGTTTTGTGTGGTGGAGGTCTCTAAATACGACTACTTAATTAATGGCAATTTGTTTCTATGATAACATTAATAGAAAATAACATTTACAATGCCTTTGATATATTTCACAAAAGAAGAAAAATAGTTTGAGTGTAAAAATAAAATAAATAACATTTACAATGCCTTTAATATATTTTACAAAATAAGGAAAAGAGTTTGAGTGTAAAAATAAAATAAAATGATGTTTAAAACCAAAGTGCGAGCTACGCAGCTAGCTATAATATTATATTATTATCTTATATCTTTCATACGGTTATTGTAAAATAATATATATTTTTTTATTATAATTAAGTCATTATAAAGGTTGATTTTCAAATGTATGGCAAGTATGTGTTACTAAGGTTATATGTACTCGGGCGTGAGAAAGAGCCATAGCGCCGCTATGGCGCCTAGAACACCGCCCTCAAGGGCGCTATGTTTCAAAAATGGGTGGAGGGCTTGAAATTTTTCGCGACGTTATTTTTGTTTGGTTAATTGAGTTGGCCAATCAAAAATAGAAGAGTTTTTTTATATTAATTAATAAAACTTAAAATTATTAAATAGGTAATGATGGGTAGGGGCTTTTTGACTACGGCCTCAAATTGCATAACGCCCCATAAAGCCCCTTGCTGATGTGGCACGACACGTGTCGCATAACGCCCCCAAAAGGGCTTTATGACTACACATGGCCTAAGTGCTTTTATGTGTATTATTCTGATTATTCAAACACAATGGTTATCCAAATCCTTATAGGATCTATCTATCTTTATAGTTAGATTCTTATAGGATATTTGAAGTATAGTCTTAGATCTTCCTATCTTCATAGTGAGATTTTTAAGAAGTACTTTACGAGACGATAATGAAGTGAACCACGAGGCAACTTTAATAACATGTATGTTTGTGCTTCGATCGGTTGTAAATTGTCATTTACAACTCGGCTTTAAATAAAAATCTATATATAGAGTAGATAAAAATAAGTAGGTCGCAACGGCATACTCTGATTTTATATAACAATGTATTTTAAAAGTTACAAGAGAAAAACAAAATATATTTAAAAATAATTATAATAAAAAATCAATAAATAAAAATTAGTAAATTAGTGTTGCTATTTATCATTCACTAGTTTAATCAAGCTTAGGTTATCACTTATTTAAATTGAGCTTCAATTTATGTATTAGTCCTTTGGATCATATCAAGCTTCTATGTTTGATTTTTTAATAATATGGTCTTGAATAATTCACAAGTTTGTTTTGATTTGGCTAATTTACAACCATATTCTTTTTGGAAAAAATTTACATCGGTGGTCTTTGTGGTAGCTGCCAAATTTCAATGTCGGACACTAATAGTTTTTTGTTGTAAAATCAGGTATTAATGTTCTAATTTGTTACAATATTAAGTACTAAGGCCAAAACTTATTAACTTTTTTTTGTTAAGTCTTACTAAAATGACTAAAACGTCCTTTAATATCTAGAGAGTTTATTTTTTAAATAATTATATTTGACTAAAATAATGTAAAGTTTTATTTATATTTATATTTTTATATTTTTCTGTTTTATTTATATTTTATATAAAATTAAATGGATTTGAAGTTTATTATTATAAACTTTGAGTTTATATATAATAATATGCTAGTAAAATAAACTTTTTTTTAACTTAATCTAAATAATATTATATATAAACTCAAAGTTTATAAATAATAAACTTCAAATTCATATATTATAAAAAATATAAATAAAACAGAAAAATATAAAAATAAAAATATAAATAAAACTTTAAATTATTTTAGTCAAATATAATTAATTAAAAATACACTCTCTATTTATTAAAGGGCATTTTAGTCATTTTATTAAGACTTAACAAAAAAAGTTAACAAGGTTTGACCTTAGTACTCAACATTGTGATAAATTAGAAAGTTAATATCTAATTTTGTAACAAAAAACTAGTAGTACCCTACATTGAAATTTGGCAGAAACTACAAGGACCAACAGTGTAATTTTTTCTTCTTTTTCTTAAAAAATAAGTTTTAAAAATTGTCTGTTGCATTACCTATTACCCGAGACCCGATCTTAAAAATCACCTTAAAAATTGATTTGAAAATGTAAAAAGCTCAACAAGCACATGTCTAATAATTCTATATTTTTGCGTTGACAAACACAACACATTTATTTATCAGGTCAATCCAGAAATGACCAATTAAGTAAATAAGTTAATCCGAGCATGTCCCATTTTATTAACGAGTAAACATGTTAACATGTTAATTTTAATAGCATTTGTCCATGGCATCATAGCCTAATGACATCTTGGTGGTGGGAAAAGGCATAGGGACCATGAGGTCCTGGGTTCGATTCACACAATGGGGTTTTTTCAAGATTTATTGGGTTTCTTCCTGAATTGGTGTATAGGCATTATTTCCTAGTAGAGATGGATATGATCGGGTGGTTTCGCTGGTGGCACAATGATACTCCAGTGATCCGTCAGTTATCTAAATTTGCTGTTCAAAAAAAAATTAATAGCTTTTAAAAAAGTTTCTATTAAGAATTCTAATTATTAAAGTGCTAACATTTAAATTTGAGTTAAATGTCATTTACGTCGTCATTGTTTTTCTACTTTTGCCATTTCAGATCAAATTTTAAAATTTTATAATTTTCCTAACTGATTTTCTTGAAACGTGACATTTCAGTCCAAAAAACTAAGCCCGGTTAAAACAACTTGATAACCTAGGGACGTAAATGACATTTAAAATCTAGGGACGTAAATGGCACTTAACTCATAGATTTTTTTTATTTTCTTAAACTTATTATTATTATTATTATTATTTATTATTATTATTATTATTATTATTATTATTATTATTATTATTATTATTATTAGGCAAATTGGATTTAAGTAATCCCAACTCATTTAATCACCAATAATAATCCGAACTATTCACTTTTGTTTGTAAAATACTTCCAGTTAAAAAAACACTAACTAGGTTAAAAAATTGCTGATGTGGCTTGCCACGTCACCTGCCACATCAGTTGCCACGTAATCGAAAAATGCCACGCAGACTGCCACGTCATCGAAAAATGCCACGTAGACTGCCACATCAGCTGCCACGTCATCAAAAATGCCACATCAACTGCCACGTTATATGACACATCAGCTAAAAGGGCCACATCAGATATCACATCAGCAATTTTTTAACCTAGTTAGTGTTTTTTTTTTAACTTGGAGTAGTTTACAAACAAAAGTGAATAGTTCGGATTATTATTGGTGATTAAATGAGTTGGGATTATTATTGGCAAATAACAGTGAGTTGGGATTATTTAAATCCAATTTGCCTTATTATTATTATTTACACACAATATTTTTCACTTCCCCCTTCACTCTCTATATCACTGATACGCGCAAAATGCAACATATAAATTATATCAACTGTGGCATAAAACTAACCTTTTTTAGTATTAATGTTGGAAAAAGTGTGCTTTTGTCTTCCTTTTGTATTTTTAGGATTAAATGAGCTCAAATTAACAAAAGAAGCAAAAAGGCAGCAAAATCTAACATAAATACAAGAAAAGGGACAAAAGTGGATTGCCCGACCCCTCGACAGCATCCTCCCAAGCAAAACAAAGAAGACCGAAGACTGAACACGCCCCATGCTCAGCGAGCACGGGGCCGTGCCCAAGAAGCAGCAGAAAAGACAAACTAATAGAAGCTTCTATTGCCCACCATGGGACCGTGCCCAGCGGACACGGGGCGTGGTCAGAGTACTGCAGGCGCATTTATTGTAATTGCGAATTACAATTAATGAAGAGAGAGAGTGTCAGACGGACACGGGGCCGTGCCCAGCGGGCACGGGGCCATGCCCAGGCTTCTGTTCAGCCTATAAATAGGAGTGCTTGGAGACATTTCAACTCATCCCTTGGCACACCACCTCTCTCACACTTCACCCACCACCCACCACCATCACAACACCATCATCCATTGTCCATCATAGAGTGTGTGAGTCGTCTCGGGATCCAAGATTGATCGTAAGAGTTCTTGACAATCAAAGGCCATGTTTGCCTAAGTCTCTTACATCACTTGGTGAAGACAAGTGTCTAGTGTAATACTTTTTATTTTTAATCTTTTGCACTTTTTATTTGGTTTTGTATTAATGACTTTAATAACTAGTTTCTTATGTTGAAGGTGATTCTTCCTTATCGTTTGTCCGTGGTGTCTTGACATTATTTTACTGTCTATATAAAATAAAAGATTTTCACCATTCATATCTCCACGGTCTATATGGAGGTATGTTGGCTACCTGGTCGGGGGTTAAGGGAACGGTTTGGTAAGAGTCTTGCCCTTGTTCAGCGTTTAGAGGTCCTGCAAGGGACCTGGGTCAAATTTAGTAGGATCTCCTTCAATACCCAAAGGTATTGGATGGCGGGGATCCAAAAGAGGGGCCTACCATAATTTGCATTAACGTCACCTTCAAAAGAGGGGCCTACCATAATTTGCATTAATAACTTAATTAATTATCTTTCAATAATCCAACCCTTTAGGATTGTATCCTTGCTGACTCAAACTACTGGGTTGAGGGTAACGTCACCTTCAAAAGAGGGGCCTACTACAATAACTAAGATAATATCTTAAACAAGTGCAAAAGTGCGAAAATAATCAAATGTTACACTATACACGAGTCGGATCCAAGTGATTCATCTTGTCTTTCTGTTTTTATTTTTATTTTTATTTTTCAGCATTTAGTTAGTTTTATTTTCTTAGTTTTAAAATCTTTTCTAACATTTTGATTTGATTAGAAGTTGAGGATAAACCGGTACTAAAAGCTCTTGTGTCCTTGGACGACCCCAGTATCTTACCAACACTATACTACGTCCACGATGGGTGCACTTGCCCATGTGTGTGTAGTGTTAGTAAATATCGTGTTTTATAAATTTAAAATTTGGCTAAAGAGTGTAAAAAGGGCTTAAAATATATACCTAAAACATATACACACTAGCACGCATCAATCACCACCACCACAACTACCGCCGCCACCACCCACCACTACCACCATTATCCCCCCTCTCTGTGTCCAGTTTTCTTCGTCTCTTTCACTCTCCCCCTCTTTATAACACTGCATCATCACCGCAACGCATATCCCCGACGACCACCCCCACCATCGCCTACCACTCCCACCATCACAATAATCACCACCGAAGACCTGCACAACCACAGAACAATAATCGTCGTCTCTTCCCTCACCACTCGAACCCCTGCAATGCTATCCTCTGCTAGGTCTAACACCAACACCACACACTGCGACCTAGAGACCATTTATCATATATGTTGCAGGCTTCAAGAGTGTTTGAAAAAAAATAAGCAAAAGTTTTAGCAAAAGTTTGTTTTTGGCCCCAATTTATCATATCTCTTCCCACTCATCCCTAATTTGTACCCCAATTTCATGTGTTTCTAAGCAAAAGTTTTAGCAAAAATTTGATTTTGGCCCCAATTTATCATATCTCTTCCCTCACCACTCATCCCTAATTTGTACCCCAATTTCATGTGTTGGCGCGAATTAAACGAATCAAAACAAAAATCGTCAATCTAACCGTATTAAAAACCAAACCGAGTAACCGAAAACCTATTGGTTAATAAAATAGACTAATCGATGACTTCGGTTTCGTTAAGGATAATAACCGAACAACGCACACCCAGATAGTGTTTGTGTTTCCCGACGCATAGTGCGGACACTCTTCTAGTATAACTAAATAAGTTAACGAATGTAATATAACAAGACCCATCGTTACGACTAGATTGGAGGTCACAAACTAAGATACATGACAAGTATTATTAATGAACACAATCGACTTGCTAGATATGAAATTACTCTCAACATTTAGAAGAAGACAACACTTTCATGACAAGTGCAAACAAGAGGACCAGATTCTCTTTGTATTTATTTTGGTCGAAAACAACATGCAACTGTAACAAGAACATGGACATAGACATGAACATCACTCAGTGATAGATCCAGGGGTATTTTGGGGTTCTCGGGAACCCCTCGTTTTGAAAAAAAAAAGTGGAAATTTTATATGATTTTAAAAAAATAGTGAGAATTAGTGAAAATCTACCAAAAGGAACTCGGTGAAAAAAAAATTCCTGAATCCAATAGTGACATCACTATCAGAAATTTTCACGAAATAATATTCTGATGAAATAATATTCAGATAATAGTCAACAACTTTGTATTTGCTCATGAGTATCATGGTTAATACGACATCGTTCCTCAATATATGTATTCATAATATTAATGATGGAATAATATTAATAATTGATGAATATGAACCTCCATGATCACTCGTGCAAATTTTCGAGGTCTTCCATTATGCATGTTGGGTCCAAATCATATATATTATTTTCATTTTTTTAAATAAATAACAAAAGCAAGAGCACTTGAATGATATTTCATATAATTATTTAATAAACTGTATGGAAAGAAAATAGGTTCAAATGCTCTAAAAATCAATGATCGTATGTCTCTATGATCACATCATAAAGCTACGTTAATGTGACTTTCTTTTATGGCAACTTGGTTGTCGATTTCATAAAGTAATGGCCATAGAATGTTTTAAAACTAATTAAGTTATCTAGAACTCTTAAAAGTATTAATAGTATTATTGAATTAGAAAATAAAATATATATTCGCGTGTCACATGTTTAGATATTTAAAATATGATGACGAAAATAGAGAATTATAATAAATATCAAACTTATTTTATTAATAATATTCGTTACAAGGGTTATGTTATTTTTTTATAAGAAATATATAGTGTAAACTCTATATATATAGGGAAAACCGGAAAGGGTAAAATGAGAACTAATTTGAAGAAACACTGGTTTAATTGACTGGAATCAACTGACTAGGGGGTTTGAATCTGCATAAAAGGGTTAAATCTCCTAGTCCGACTCGTGGGTGACTGATCTTCTTCTTCTCACAATAGCTGCAAAACAACCACCGTTAGACTCGCCACGTGAAGAATGGGGGTTCTCTCCGTGACCACCCTCCGGCGAGAGAATAAGTACAAGGTTTGATGAAGAAGAAGAAGTATAAGTGAATTGAATGTAACTTGAGAATTATACCCGAATTATCCTTCTATGTATAGCCGAAGTTTGGGCGGGAAAACCTGTTGGTGAAAACTTGACGGAAGATGCTTTTCCGTAAGCGGTTATTCTTTCTTTTCGTTAATCACTAACGAGTGTGGGAGCACACGGATCGTGATCTTGATCAATGGTCAGGGTATTGCCACGTGGAAAGTGGGCAAGTGAAGATCTCTCTTCAATTTCGTGCCATCATCGTGACTTCAAGGGAGCCTGGGATGATGCCACGTGGCCATTCGGTTACAAGTGGTGCACGATGGAGCCTTCTAGAAGAATATAGCTTGTAATCCCGTGTGGCTCTTTACAGTATGGTATCAGAGAAGTTATTTTTTTATCCAAGCCTGGATATTGATTATGCGGAAGCGTTTGTTAGGATTCTTATCCTTATCTGTTATGGAGATTGGCGCAAGGATTTGCTAGTTTCTTTTTGGCGCGCAGATGTAGGATATTGTTTTCTTTCTAAGTTCTCTTTGTAGGACCAGTGCGCGGCCGCGCAAGGTCTAAAGAGGGTCAGAAGGACGAGGTTGTGGTATGGTCCCAAGTACTTGAAGCAAGGTTTTTGGGACCTTACCCCTTCAAGTCCCCCAGTCTAGTGCTGCTCTTATGCAAATAAGTGGAGCACTGTACTATGAGAGAGAGGTGCTTTTTTTGCTGTAGAGTTTTTGGCGCGGAAGTGGAGAATCTTTTGGAGAAAATACTCTTGCTCATTATTCTGATTTTGAAAATCTTGACTTTGGGCATGTGGAAAGGTACAGTAATGACTGTTGACGTGTGACAGGCTGTCACTGTTAGTTGTACGTTACTGACCGTGTTTCCCACGCGTGCCTGAACTCGCGTTATTGTTCTTTCCCACTCGCCCCTGACGCTTGGATAACTGTGCCAACCCCAAAAAAGGTGTTGTTGCAGTTATCTAGGTTATTTATGGCGGTGAGTATATAAATCTTTTCAATTGCTCATTTTCGTTAATCGTTGCTTTCTTGAAAACCCTTTTCTTCTTCGTCTCATTTATCAGTTTCTTGAAATAATTTGTAATTTTGTCAACCGGAGATCATCACGAAGACTCTGCTGAAGAAATGGCTGTCGAACTTCCACCATTGAAGTGGTCTTGGGAAACCTTCGATTGTTTGTTTCGAAACTTTAAATTTCCGGAAAGTTGGGGTGCTCGGTATCCTGACGAGGGTCAAACGGCGGCGGATGCTCCGGCCGGGTATATCACTTTATTTTGGGACTTTTTCTCTGCAGGTAATTTCCGATTGCCTGCAACGAAATTTTTTCTTGATATTCTGGATTATTATAGGTTTCATATCTCCCAAATGCTCCCTATTGGGATGGTTAGGGTTCGTCATTTCGAATTTGTTTGTCGCACAATGCATATTGAACCGTCGGTTCCTCGATTTCGAGTGTTCCATCAAATGCACTGTTCTCAAGGATTCTACTCTTTTATGCAAAGGGCATCTGCGAAAAAGATCTTGCTTCAACCCCCAAAGTCGTTTCATGAATGGAAACAAAAGTTCTTTTTTATTAAAGTTGGGGTTATTCCGATGAGAATGACTTTTAGGGGGAAAGAGGATGTTCCCACCGAGACCATTCAGACTCTTTTTTCCGAAAATTGGTACCAGGATTTGAAGGACGTTCCGCCAATTGCTCTGCCGGAGAAAGCCCTTCTTGGTGCTAGCATGAGTCTGAACTGGCGGATGAACCGGGAAGAGAAGCCAGCGTATATGGAGGATGGCAAAAGTAAGATTTGGGGCTTGCCCTGTTTGCTTCCATTTCTTATTTTTTTTTGAATATGTCTTTGCTCTTCTCTTTTGCAGTTGTTTCTTTGTATGTTGTTGCGTCTGAGAGAGAAGTTGGGAGGATGGCTACTCTTCCTAAAAAACCTGATGAGGAGCTCTGGTATCACCGTATTGTGAGGAATTTTGTGCTTCCGTGGGATTATGACTTGGTTGCGCAACCTGCTATTGGCGCTGGTAACTTTTTCCATAATGCTATTTTCTGCTGTTTTTGCGCATTTGCATAAGTCAATCGTTGTGTTCCTTAGTAGGTGAGCTGTCTAACCTGTGCATAGGCTCTGAAAAGAGAAGACGTGCGCCCGCTGCTACTGCTGCGCCAAAAAAGAGTGATGTGGAGAAAACTCAATCTTCTAAAGCCAAAAATATGGGAGGAGAGAAGAAAGGTATGCGCCATTTCTCTGACTTCTGGTGTGATTATGTGGTGGTATCTGACTTGTTGGAGGGTCTTGCGCCTGCAGTTGTGAGGAAACCTAAACCAGAACCAAGGGATACTATTGACATCCCTCCGTCGAACCCTGATGATCCTATCGATTTAGAGTCGAGTCCTGAGCATCTGCTGAGGAAGAAGGTGAGAAAGAGAAAGCAAACTGATGTTGAAGCTCAGCCTGACAAGAAGTTCCGGAGGACAAAAATACCAGAAGGGGCAATCTTGATGCCTTTACCGCGAACCCGCTTCTTGGTAAGTGTTCTTCTTTGTCTACCTTTGTGCGTATTGAATATTTGTAATATATATTTTTGTTTCTGCAGAAAAACCAAATTCTCCTGTTCAAGCGGAGCCATCATCTGTGGTCAATGAGGAGCTTCCGCCCTCTCCTACTCGCGTCCCTGTTAACGAGCCGTTGGGGAGCGCTGAGGCTCCTGAGAATGAGGCGGAGAAGACTGTTGGGGCAGAGAACACTGAGGCTAAAAAACCAGCTGATGTTGCTGTCGATGTGGGGAAAATTACCAGCCCGGAGGTTGTGGATGTTGGTGCTAGTCGTCCACAAACTCCTGAACTTGTTGCTCAAGACGCGAAGAAAGGGAAGTCTGCTCAAGAGATCCCTATAACAACGTCTCCTTTTGCGGCTTCTGGTTTTATGCCTGAGAATATTGAGAAGAATCCTGGTGGGAACCAAGGTTCTTTTATTCGATCCAATGAAAATTCTCCTATCCGCCCGAATGAAACTCCGGGGGATTACTATTATAGATGCTATACGGAGAAACAAGCTGATGAAGTTCATATACCGGTGTGGAAGTTGAAGAAAGGGGATACTTTCTCCGATTGGCATGTGTGCCAAGAGTGGTTGTAGGGAACCTTTCCCCCTAGGGAGATCAAGTTCCAAGAAGGGCACCCTCATGAGCAGACTTTTCATGCCTACCTTGAAGAGGCTGCTAGCTATACATCACCACGCACTGTATAGTGCGTGAATAGCATAGCATGCATAAGGAGTGGGCGGCTTTTAAGGCGTCCTAGAAGAAAGCTGCTGAGGATGAGGCCCGAGCTACCCAGTTGAGGGCTAAACTAGAAGCTGATCAGGCCAAATTTGAGAATGATCGGAAAACTAAGGAATGGTTTGTTGCGGGGTGGAAGAGAAAGGCGGAAGCTGAAGCTGCCATTCTTTCCGAGGAGCGCAAAAATTGGAAAAAGATTTGTGAGAAGGATAATGCTGAGAAGATGAGTCTCCGCAATGTTATCAACAATCTTAAAGCCGAAGTTGAAAAGTCGAAAAAACAGGATGCGGAGATCAAAAAATTGAAGATGGAAAAGGCTGATGCTGAAGCCGCACGTTATGAAGCGCGTTCGCATAGGGAAAGAAGTGAACAACGAGAGGTACATACCTGCGCTACTCTTGCCTTTAGAGATAAGGAGATAGAAGAACTTATTGCTTTACTATCTGAGCAGGAACAACTGAAGGCGGAAGTTGAGTCCGCTAAGAAAGATTTGGAGCTTGAGCGGACTGAGAAGGCTGAAACTTCCCGTCGTCTTGCCAAAACTGAAGAAAAGTTAGAAAATTCTGAAACTGCGCGGGCAACTGCGGAGAGTGAGCTTGAGCCATTGAAGAATGATACGTTATGGCTGAAAGAACGCGGGATTGCAAGTGTAAGTTTTCTTTTCTCTTTTGTAATTTTTGGAGATGTTTCACGCGTCTTCTTACTTCGCTTTTTCTTTTTTGTGCAGGTTGCCGAATTAGTTCTTAATTCTGAGAAGCTAGACAAAACGGTTGCGCGCTTGTTGGTTGTTGCGCGGAATGATGGCTATGCCCAAGGGTACGCGGAATGTTCTCACCATGTGATTAATGCTTTGAAAGTTGACTGGGATACTAGCAAGTCTGCTACCCATAGTGTTAATACAGATGCTGCCCTCGCTGTTGCGAATACGGAATTTAATAATTTACAGCTCCCGGTTATGGATCTTATATGTTGCGTTGCAGTCTGAAGACCATGTGGCGCAATTGAAAGAAATCTTCCCAGACTGAGAAGATGAGGATGAAGACCTAGCTTAGGTTTTCTTTGTGGTTGTATGAACAATTAACTTGTAGGTTTTGGGATGTGGATCCCTGTTTTGTTAATGCGCTGATGCGCAAGTAACTTTAGTTAATACACTACCGTGTACATTTATAGTTTTTAAGGCGTGTGGTGCGCCAGTAACTAGTATGAAATGTGTTTTAGCTTACAATATTTTGCATGAGTACAATTGCTTTGATTAGGTAAGGCGAATAAAGGTGGTATAAAGCTCATGTGTGAACGTAAGGTCTTGCGTGATGTGTGTGATCGCTGACCGCTCATGAGACTTGTATTATATCTACCATAATGTTTTTGCGCTTACCAAAAGGAATTGCATGCACTTTGTAATAAACACAGAGATAATAGAAACTTTGTTTTGATTCATGATAGGGCATAGAGGCCGTGGTACAAAGTCGTCTATTTAGGATAATTACATGAAACTTAACTTACTCATACTATAGTCCTCGCCATAAATTGATAAGTTACAGAACTTGACCAACCTGTGAGGAGACTATTGTATGCTGCTTAGTTCTTCGCCTTCTTACTCGGGCCCTACTCGCCGCGAGTAATTTGCTTTATATCCTTCCGCACATTCTACAACAAGTGAGTGAGCTCACCACTTTTGAGCACTTTTTCAATTTTAGTGCGGAGAGAGATACCGTTGTTGGTAGTGTGACCATTATCTTAGTGATAGTCACAGTATTGATTTGGATCTTGGCCCCTCTTATTCTTCATCGGCGGAGGGGTCTTGAACTGGTAGTCTTCCATGCTCAAAACCTCCGCCGGGTTTTTGGTCAGGGGGGTCCACTGCCTCTCTCCGTTTTCCTGCTTTGTCTCTCTTTGCACTGCGAGCTTGTTTATGGTAGCTCGCGCGTCTTCGGATGAGTAGTTTCCAGAATTTGAGTCGCGCCAGCTCATTTTGAACTTTTTCCCGCTGCTCGCGCTCATATCTGTTGGGTGACTGTGCGGTGGTAGTGGTCTGTTAGTGCTGAGGTTTTTTTCTGTCTGGGCATACACTTTGGCTGCCGCCATCAGCTTCTCCCAGCTCTTTGGAAGCCCTTCTGTACCGGACAAAACCTTTATCATGTCGTCGCATCGGACAACATACTTAAATTGCGCTCTGATCAAGTGCTAATGAACATCTCCTATCTCAAGCACTTCTTTGTTGTAGCTTGTGATAAAATCTTCTAAGCTCTCGTCATCGCGTCGCCAAATATTCATCACGTCTACAGTATCTCGGATAGACCTCCTCTGTTGGCTAAAATGCACCAGGAATTTTTCTCGCAGGTCTACCCATAATGTTATCTTCCCAACAGGCAGGTTATCGAACCATAGTCGCACGACACCTGTGAGAGTCTGGATGAATTGATGACACCACATTGGTAAGGTCCATCCTCCTACCAGACCTGCGCTAATGAAGACCCGAAGATGGTCATCCGGATCTGTCATGCCATTGAACTTGCCAACATTAGATGGGGGTTTTGCTTTTTCCAAATGAGCCAAAGCGATCTCGCTGATAAACTTGGAGTTTTCTACTGCCTCCGCCGGGCGGTAGATTAAATTGTAATCGTGTTCTGCTTTAGGATTATAAACCGCGCGAGGTTTACAACTTTTGTAATTCGGTTGCAATCGATTGAACACACTTGTACTGTCTCCTTCATGGTACGTTCTGTCATACTCGTTGGTGTGGGTGTCCCGCTTCCTGTAAGAACGCGGGCCCAACCTGGAGTAAACCGATTGCCTTCGGTGGGAATGAGATTCATCATTATACTCTCTTTGTCGATTTTCGGAATGAGTAGACTCATATCTCGCTGGAGATCTAGAGTAAACTTCTGTGTCTTCTACCTGAACTCGTGATGGTGCTTTATGAGGTACCGATGGTACTCGTGTGTGAGATACAGGTCTTCATGACTGAGTTGGAGGAGCAGTTTGTGTACAGAGTTGTGCATATACAACATTTATTGCTCCTTGAGATCTGACATACCAGGAGATTGGGGTTTCTCCGGGAGGTAAAATTGAGCTTATCGGTATTTCAGGCTGTATTCCCGGAGTGACAGGATTATTCGGATGATTTTCGTTGTATTGAACTTCGTTATCGTCCGAAGCCTCTTCCACAATCCCTTCGACTTGGGTATTGTGAACGAAATTTGGCCAAGGGCCGGATTGACGGTTCGTCGGAGTTTCTTCCATTTGAAAAACAGAGATGAAAAAAGTGAATCAAAACGAGAAGAGATGGATAAAACTGAGAAATTGGTGGGCGCCAATGAAGAAACACTGGTTTAATTGACCAGAATCAACTGAACCAGGGGGTTTGAATCTGCATAAAAGGGTTAAATCTCCTCGTCCGATTCGTGGGTGACTGATCTTCTTCTTCTCACAATAACTGCAAAACAACCACCGTTAGACTCGCCACGGGGAGAATGGAGGTTCTCTGTGTGACCACCTTCCGGCGTGAGAATAAGTACAGGGTTTGATGAAGAAGAAGAAGTATAAGTGAAGTGAATGTAACTTGAGAATTATACCTGAATTATCCTTCTATTCATAGCCGAAGTTTGGGCGGGAAAACATGTTGGTGAAAACTTGACGGAAGATGCTTTTCCGCAAGCGGTTATTCTTTCTTTCCGTTAATCACTAACGAGTGTGGGAGCACACGGATCGTGATCTTGATCAATGGTCAGGGTATTGCCACGTGGAAAGTGGGCAAGTGAAGATCTCTCTTCAATTTCGTGCCATCATCGTGACTTCAAGGAAGCCTGGGATGATGCCACGTGGCCATTCGGTTACAACCGACTGGTGGTGCACGATGGAGCCTTCTAGAAGAATATAGCTTGTAATGCTGTGTGGCTCTTTACTGTATGGTATCAGAGAAGTTATTTTTTATCCAAGCCTGGATATTGATTATGCGGAAGTGTTTGTTAGGATTCTTATCCTTATCTGTTATGGAGATTGGCACAAGGATTTGCTAGTTTCTTTTTTGCGCGCAGATGTAGGATATTGTTTTCTTTCTAAGTTCTCTTTGTAGGACCAGTGCGCGGCCGCACAAGGTCTAAAGAGGGTTAGAAGGACGAGGTTGTGGTATGGTCCCAAGTCCTTGAAGCAAGGTTTTTGGGACCTTACCCCTTCACAACTTGAGTTGTAAGATCCATAAGAACCAGGCCAAGGTTTTTTCAAAAAAAGAAAAAAAAAGAAAAAAAAATCTTACAAAAAACCTTGTTCTAGAGAAAAAATTAAATAAAAAAATGTCGTATGCACAAATTTGCATCTGTGTAAAAAAAATTATTGGTGATGTAAAAAAGTTTACATCGCCGTAAACAAATTTTACATCAGGCGTAACTACTGACTCGACATTTTTTTTTTGTTTTTTTACAGATATGTTTATGACATTTTCATCTACGTGGTGGCCCAACTCGTGCGGGAAGAAAGAGTTCTCATGGTTCTCACAATATATATATATATAGGTTGAGGATCCTGTACATTAATCCAGAAGTTTATTATAACACTATATATAACACTATATAACACCGTATAACACTATGTAACACCGTATAACACTATGTAACACCATATAACACTATGTAACACTATATAACACTATATAACAAATATAACACTATTTTTTGTCTAATAGCATGTCTATGATAGATGTATGGTGTTATATATTGTTATATAGTGTTACATAGTGTTATATGGTGTTATATTGTGTTATACGGTGTTTATATGGTGTTATATAGTGTTATAATACACTTCTCACACTTCTGAATTAATGTACACTATCCCTACCATATATATATATATATATATATATAGGGTTAGGATCGTGTGAGAAGCACTATGCTAATTGAGAAACTTGAGAAGCATTCCGGACCACACATTTTCCCTAAGTTTTTCGTAATATACATATATGTATAGTTTAAAATTGACTATACACATATGTCTATAATTCAAGATTTGACAATATACATATATGTATATATGTATATAGTCAATTTTAAACTATACATATGTGTATATTACGAAAAGCTTAGGGAAATGTGTGGTCCAGAATGTTTCTCAAATTTTTCAAACAAGGTGGACTTCTCTTAGGATCCTTACCCTATATATATATATATATATAGGGTAAAGTGAACACTAGTGTATTTTCATCATCAAATCCTGGCCATTGATTTACACTTGTGTTTACACTAGTGTTCACAATCAAGGTGGTTGTTCATAAGGTTCAATTAAAAACCAACTCGAGTTGTGAGAACCATGAGAATTCCTAATTCCTGCAGTCACATCGATACCTCTATATTTTAATCTAGTACGCTAACGCTGAAATATAATCAAATTACCCTTGTATATTTAGAGCAGTCACATCGATACCTCTATATTATTTATTATAATTATACAAAAACATTTAAAAGTAATATATAACCCGCACCACACCCTCTCTCTATATTACTAAGCTGCTTAGAAACCGCAACTGATCTCTTATCTCCAAATTCCAAACCTGGTTTTGAAGTTATGGACAACTGATCCACTTAGAACTCAAGTATATAATTTTCTATGAAATTAAACCATATCTATCAGTTGGAGATCTAGTAGTCAGGAATGGTTCCAGGGTTTGAACTAAAACCACATGAGTGTACAAATTGCTTGCAATTTGGAGAAATATAGTGTGCATATTCTACACCTTGGATAAGAACACAATTTAGACATTTTTTGTTGACGTTGATTGGAATTGTCGCCCTTTCCCAACTCATTTGCTTCTGTTTATGTCTTCAACTCACTTCTCACTTATGGTAAACCAATTTGGTTCAAGTTGGTCCCATAAATCTCTTTTTAACTTTATGTTTTTGCTATATATATATATAAAGGGTAGTTTAACAAAATTACACGAAAGTTAACAGAACTAATGGATACTATTGGTTAGCTGAACTAAAATATTAGAATTAGAAACCACAATGTCTCCCAGGAAAAAAAAAAGTGATGAAAATGATATTTATGGTCAAACCACATGGGTGAAATTGTGATTTACTAGATACTTATAGTTGGGTTAAATTTCATATAGAGTTAATTACACAAATAGTCCATATGGTTTAGCTTTACTTAAACTTTTCGTATTAATTATTACATAAATAATAAGTAATAATAATAAATATTTTATTAAATTTTCATAATAATTAGTTTAGGAAATAACCATACGAATAGTTTAGGAAATAACCATACAAATAATATTGACTTGTGATATTGCGTTGCAAACCTCTTCAACACATACTTGATTAACGTTACTCAACGTTACTCAGTGCGTGACCATTTATGATAGTATGCAAAAAAAACAATGTTACCATATGTAGTTTCTTGAGCTGCTCAAGACTCAAGTTGCATACAAATCCAACAATTTTCCACTTGCATATGACTCAATCATATATCAACATAGATATTGGTAGACGTTTACCATCATGTCACTTCCTCATGAGTAAAGACGTATAGTCATGTATAAAAGCAACTTACCATATGTTAAGGAAACTAAGAAACCTAAAAGGGCAGAATTGATAAAAAGTTTAAAATCAAAGAAGGTACAGAGGATACCAAGTAATGTGATACTTGTGAGCACTTTTAGTACGTTCTGGATTTGCACAATGCAGCAGAATCTGTTTTTACACAACCACTAGTAATAGCACTAACGATGGCAACGGTTATTCTTGATTTAACTAATAATTTCATAAATTCATTGGTATCAAGTTAACACAAAATTTCAAGTTATTAAAGAAAATCATCAATTTAATCATAGAAGAGTTGGGTTTCATTCCTTGGTTAAAAATCCACTTCATAACATATAGGAACACTTAATCAAATCTCTAAATTATTCAAGTACTTCACATATACTAGAAAACATGATGATTATTACACTATTACAACATCAATTCACATTCAACTGCTAAGATTTCATACTATACTCTCATCTATCTTGAACTCTTCAAAATCAAAACCTACCATATGAAAATCTACCATATACCTTAGGTTTAAATGATGTTAGATGTTTATAATCTCTAAACATGCAAGGATTATCACCAATTTTCCTTATGATTTGGTTGAATTTTGTGGATTGATTTTAGAGAGGACTCGCTCTCTCTCTCTTTCTCTCTAGAAACTCACTACCCCACACATGTCACACCCCAACCAATGGCGAAAATATCGGAGCGAGATGAAAACGAGATTGCAAGAGGGTTCATAACGACTATTTGCGACAAGTACTTAATAAGCAAAATTCATTTCATTACTAAGTCAAAGATACAATGTTTGGAAGCAAAATACAACATCTTGTAACATGGGAATCAAAGTACATTACATGAATTAAAATTTAAAGTGCGTTTCTAGCCATCCTACTAGATTTCTTTCAACGTCTCATCATCAAATTCTTGCAATACATATTAAAGTAATATCAACATAAAAGAGGACTGGCGAGCATACAAGTTTGAATTACTAGCATACGTATGAAAGTTTAAACAAATCCACATGGCATAATCGTATACTAAGGCATATCATTACAACACTAACATGCATCACATAATTGTCAACCCAAAGATTCCACTAGTGTAATCTTGTCGTCGCAACAAAAAGACCGATTTTGTATAACTTAACATGACCGCAAGAATACGGGTGGTGTGCTACTCCTATAGCGCTATACATGTTAAGGTAGGCTCGTACAAAGTTAATGACAAGAATAGTGCAAGAATGGATTCTAGAATGTATGAATTTCTAAGCATCACGTATTAAGCATGTATAAAGGATTGTTTGGTTGTGTCAAACATGTTTGTATTTGATTATGTGATTTTAATAAGTCATATGTATTGCACCCCATAAGTGTCTAAAATTAAAAAGGGGTCATGTATACTCACGGTTTGCAAAGCTTCTAAATGACGCGCGAGTAAAGAGTCTTGAGTTGTTGGAACACCGAAGTTACCCTAGAGGGAAACAGAGGTGTGGAAGTTGCGGTTTTTGTTCAATGGATTGGATTCGGAATTTAGGATGTATAACATAAACTAATGTAAAATAAGGAGCCACGAAAGTGGTCATGCAAGGAGGTAGGATGATGAACATCCATTAAACCTCATTATATGATTCACCAAAGCACAAAGTCACCAACGTTGTTGATGGCTCGGTTGGTCATGAATAAAGTAAAAATACACCTAACTAAGCTTGCTAAGGAGCCAAGTAAGAGCAACCCGGGCGTGTCATACCCAACATGGCAAATGTCGGAGGCGAGGTGGGGTTGACCTACTTTGATTCTTGGAAGCTACTTAGTATTTGTTAAGTCACTTAAACAACCAAGTGAGATAGCTAGATGTGTTCATCCCAAGCATGGAAAGTGTTTGGGGACGTGATGTAGCCCTGTTCACTTTATGTCTAGGAAGTTATTTTAGTGACTTAGTGGTAAGAAGACAAGTAATAAAAACAACAAGTGAGGTAGTGGAACTAGGTTGGATTGCCAAGGCTTCCATGGTTCACACTTTTCACTAAAACACAAGTTTCACCATGTTAAAGAAGATGAATCTTGGATGGCCTCAACACTTGTAGGTTGTTTAAAACCTTATCAAAACAAAAAGTTTAGAGGGTGTTTGCACCTCAAAACTCATAGAAATCAACCCTACACAAGCTCCATAGCCATAGGTTTGGCTCGAAGCATGGTAGGTGCAAGATTTAGTAAGTTTAAATATGTTTATAAAAGTTTAAGTAAAGTTTTCTTCAAAATAGAAAGTTGGACATCAAAATTGTGATGTTCTACCTTAGTTTACCATGATAAACTCGTGGAAACACTCCTAGAGGTGTTCCAAGCTTTCAAGAAGAAGAAAATATGAAGAAATGTGGAAGAAAGTAAGGTGAAGGCTCACTTTTGCACTTAGAGAATTCTGCCTCCATCTTGTGATTTCAGCTGATTAGAGAGTGTTTTGAGAGTGTTTAAAGATTTGGAAAAGTGAAATGGATGTGTAGGTGGCTTGGTTATATAATGGTGGATTAGGGTTTGTGGTTAAAAGAAGTTGTAAGGTGATTAGGTGAAGAAGGAGGTGGGTAAAAATGGCCAACCAAGGAGCTGAAATAAACTTTCAGCGGATCGAGCCTTCTCGCCACTCGCGAGGAAAAAGGGGAAACTTCTCGCCACCCGCGAGAAGTGCCTTTTCAAGTTTTAGTTTTTGCAATTTGGCCCATGAACTTGTAATTATATTATTTTATGTCGTTTTTCTTGTATTTTAGCCCATTTTCAGGTATTTAAAGTGTAACAAGGTGTTGTACGAGTATGATGCATGTATGGTTTACGCATAAATGAGAATCAAGCGTATAATAAGCCTTAGTTTGCACAAAACATGTATCCAAAGATTGATTGCGTATAAGTATAAGTATAACAAGTGTAAATATAAAAGATGAATTTCATTATGATTGAAGTCTCGGATTACAAGCTTGGAAGTGAATAAAGAATACGATACGATTACAAGTTTCCAAAAAATAGAAATACGATTACGACTTTCTAAATAAGAAAAGTACAGAAATGCGAAGCGTTACAACACACACACACACACACACATAAGAATCCCATGTGTTTATTTTTCTTTCCTTTTTACATATCATTTTTCTAGTTTGTCCAAGTTCACCCCTTAGGTTTAGTTAGTTATCTAGTTTGGTCATAACCCATTCATTTTATTCATAGAAAACAAGTGTTTAGCTAGGTTAAGCATTCCTAGTTATAATACTACATGTTAAAGCATTATCATAAACATAAACATGATAATCAAGATTCATATTTTTGGGGTGTTACAAATCCCTATTAATTAAGGAGCATAGGAGTATGGTAATTGATCTTGTTTTAAAATCAGAAACTGCCATATATAACTTGCAATCATCAAGCTCTCCCTTCCTTCAAATTCGAAGTTTCTAAAAAACAAATGGATGGTTGCCAAAGAAAAGGGGTTTTACATAAAGTATTCCAGAATGCAGGTGATATAAAACACCATGATTAGAGCGTCTTCTGAAAAAAAAAAATAGGTATATAATACCATACTAAAACACATTTTGGAAATGCATGTTTAAAACACCATTTTAATGCATGTATTAAACACTACACTAAGAAATATGTTTTATTATGTATATAACACCCTGCTAAGAACATCTTCTGGAAACAGAGGTTGTAAAACACCATGAATTGAACTAAGACTCTATTAAAACACCATGTTATGCAAAAGCGTAGAAACACCATATGCGATTAAAAATACCGTGTATTGATGTCATGTTATTACAGTTGAATAAAACACCGTACTAAGAATATCATCTGGAAAATGTAGGTTGTAAACACTATGAACTCAACTAAGACTTTATTAAAACACCATATATCGATGTTGTGTTATTACGATTGAATAACACACCATGCTAAGAACATTTTCTGAAACGGATGCTGTAAAACAGCATGAATTGGAGATTTTATTAAACCACCAATCATGTAAGATTAAATCGGAGATATGGTTAAAAAAATAAAAGCCCTGGAAAATCTCTCCAAAAGGTAACTACATTATGGACAATAACACTAATACCATCAATGACTTATTTTAATTAATGCCACATATCTTCATCTTATTCTTTCTTAGACTTCTTAGGTTAATGATCACTTGTAGAGGAACCTTAACACATACACACACACAGATATATATATATATATATATATATATATATATATATATATATATATTAATTCATTTTCTCAATATAAAAAACTTTTAAGCTATAAGAAAATAGTAAATTACGTTTTTGGCCCCAGTGGTTATATCACTTTTACCATATTAGCCTAAAATAAAACATATCTGCCTCCATGGACTCTATAACTAACCATTTAGGCCCCCATGGTCTCTATAACTAACCATTTTGGACCCCATGATCTCTAGACTTAGGGGCCAAAATGGTTAGTTATAGAGACCATGGGGGCAGATATGTTAAAAATTCTTATTTTGGGCTAATATAGTAAAAGTGATATAACCACAGGGGCCAAAACCGTAATTTACTCAATAAAAAAATTATTGAAATACAATGTTTATTCATTTATCTTAAAGTTTAAGAAAAAAAATATGAACAAAGTTCATTTATTTCTACAACTCACACATGTTCAAGTTATGTAACGCCCAAATTACACATTCCAAAATGTAATATTATCATACTATTATTTAACAAAATTCGGGCATGACCCGTTCGTAATAAGAACAATTCCCTGTAAGACTAACGTATAATAACTTAAAATACGACGCAGCGGAAAACAAGAGCCCAAAAATTTCGTTCTTTAATAGACATATCAAAAACATGAAGGTTCAAATACTTCAAAATCTATATGAGTTACACTATGTGACCATTCTACCCCGTACAATCCTTGCTCTCAACTCGAACTAAGTCCGCTTCACTTCAATAAATGTAGAGAAAACCCAAGTGATACCTGTGGACACCACGTACAACCAAACCATTAGTCATTAACATACCATACAACATTAAACTATATATTAGAATTTCGTAGAGCATTCTATAAAGTAGTCGTGGAATTGTCCAAGCGCTTTCTTAAATACTCTTATCCAAATCCAGCTCCATTTCTTCATGAAGCCAACGATCCCATACCTACATTACATTCCAACTCAACGCACATCATTAGTAACCATTAATACTCGAACACTTTGATAACGTTCATGCATATGTCTTAAGCATTGAACATTCATTCACACATACATTCACACCTACGTACTTATTATCATACATACATACATATATATATATATATACACACTTACATATACATGCGTACCTTCATACATGCCAATGTTCCTTCCTACGCACAATCAATTAATCACGAATATATACACAAGCTTCTTTTACATGTAGGTTTATGCCGGAATGTCACTTTCACAACTTTACATAGTATAAACAATCTATGATTCAACCCACGTGCCCTTTGGGTTCCTATACACATATACTTATAAAATTTCCTACACTAACATGAAACAATCCGTTCATTAACTAACCGACAACCGAATCATATAAAACTTGTTCCTAATGGTCCGGGAAGTGTTCCCCTTACATAATGACTAAAAATTCCTACCCAAGGTCTTAACCATAACGAATTTCATTACATTACGCAACATATGCACATAAAATTCGACCCGTTTAAACCCACCAATTTACTTTCGGCTTAATACAACCTTCCTCAATAATGAGGCATTATTGGCTTTGTACTTCTGATTATTACATGTTCTTTCATGATGTTTCGTGAACATAAGTATTAAAATCTATTAAACCTACTAAAAAGTGAATCGAAATTCACTTACCTCGAGTACTCCATTAAGTGTATTTGTCACCTTGCCTTATCTTGACCCGTTATCCTCCTATGCTTGACCTCTCCTTGACACGTTCCTATTATCTCATTCCATTACATCCATTCAATAGTTAGTATACATAATCATACGCATCACTAATCACACTTCTATTCACGTGTCAATCGCTTATCGAGTTCAACATGTATCATAATACTACAATGCTAATCAATCCAACAATTTATCATTCCATCATCACAACAGTCATACATGAGCTTCTAGCATGCATAATTATGTATTTACATCATGTTCGTTATTCTTTCAAATTCCATACTTAGAATGATAACCTTTTCTAAGTTAGGCAACTTGCTTCATATGTTAAACATTTCATACCATTTCTTAACACCTTGGTTTTTACACATCCATTCTACTATTTTCTATCAACAACCCATTTCGACCCGTTGGTGCAATTATATGCATAAACTAGTTGGTAAGTGTTTTAGGCACTTAAAACAATCAAATAACTTACTAATAATTTATTAAAATCAGTAGTTCATGATTCATACAAGTGTGCATAACAATACAACTATTTTTACTGAATATATATACTAAAATTTGTGCAGCCACTTTCTGCGCAGCAGCTGTTCACGACACATTTTAACCCATTTATCTTCTGATTCAGTTCTTCATGTTCAAATATGAAATGATCTACACTCAGAGATCTTTCTAAGCATATAAAGATCGTAACAATCGGACATTCCTATGATTTTATATGATTTTTACAAAATCAGCACAGAAGCTGAAATGCTTCCAAACAGCTTGCTGTCAAAACGAATTTACTAACTTTTCATGCTGTTTTGACCCACTAAATCTCATAACCAGCCTCTTATGACCAAATATGAAATGTAATATGCGAAACAACCTTTTCAACGATATAAGGCTCGTTGTCTAACTCCTAATAACGAATGAGATACGGCCTTTACAAGATGACTATCTAAGGCTGTCAAAAGTGACGAATTTACTAACTATTTTACACAAACTTTGTAGGCATTTTATCAAACACTTGGCGGGCGTACAACATTTTAAGCATCATGTACATGAGTTTTATGCATAACCCATTAGTAACTACAAAAACTCAATCATTCGACCAATTTCACATGATTCATACCTCCTACAACATGATTAGCTAACGATACATTAGTACATAATCATTCATTCATCAAAATTACTTAACTTATACAACTACAAGATTACCATGCTACTTGAACAAGTGGGTTTTTCCTCAAATCTTCAATACATTCAAATTCAAGCACAAGACACCTTCTATATGGTGAATCTAACATATATACATGTTCAATTTCATAAGATTTCACGGATTGACTAAAACCCACTTCATCAACTATCATTAAAACACATAATTTAACTTACTTGATAGTGAAGAACACTTAGGAGATCGATAATCTTGATACATGCATCCTAAAAACCTTCAATTCCCTTTTCAATTTGGAGATTTCTTGAGAATTAGGGTTTACCCCTTTCCCTCTGCCTTGTGTGATCGACCACACACACGCACAGTGTGTGTTGTGGTTTTATTTTTCTTTCTTTTTTATTAAATTTTAGTTTACATTATGGCAATCTAGGTCCCTCAACTCTAACACATCATCATAGTTGCCACAAACTTCATTCCTTTACTTATTTATTAGACATTTAACTAAGTTTAATAACTTAGTTGTTGTACTTCATCTAATTACCCAAGGTAACCTACTAACGAATTTAATAATTCGTGTTTTGGGGTGTTACAAATCTATCCCCCTTAAAGAAGGTTTCGTCCCCGAAACCTCTTTCATTTCTTCTATAACCCATCTAGTTTTATTCTTCGTTCGTTCATTCATTCAAGTGACATTGGACGACTTACATAAGCATGTTGTGAGAAATTGCCTAATCACAGATCCCATAGTCCATAATTTGAAACTAGCATCCTGACATATTATTCATACTTATCAAGATTTCAAACTTCTTTGCGAAAACCAATCCCTAGTCATCATTATTTTATTCATTTCCGCATTCAATCTCGTTCATTCGTACACATTTAACATATCGTACTTATTTATACGGAGGTACTTTCTCAATGATAGCGTAAAATTTTTATAAACTTACCCAATCTTTCTTTACAAACATTCTAGATGTGTTACTTATTTCATTCGTTCGCATACATAACTTCCCACACATTCATCATTAAAACACGATAGTTGTCTTGAATTTCCTAGCTTCATAATCAATCTGGGGTGTTCTTAGTGTTTAATGAATGCTAGAACTGAATTAAGGACCTTAGCCTAATAAACAAACAATTTCAGCATAAGCAGATAAGGGGGACCCGTCGCCGACGGCACATGGTGCGTCGCCGACGGGCTCGGGAAGGTCCCGTCGCTAAACATTGCCCGTAGACAGACAGTTAGCGCGTCAGGTGGAGGGGTGCCGTCGCCGACGGCATAAAGGCCGTCGCCGACGGGCTCTCCGGTGTGCAGACGCTGTTTGACCAAAATTTTTTTGTTCCCGGGTCTCTTTTTTTTTTCCAACCAGAAATGGTCTCGGGCAGTCCCGAAACCTTCCCTAACATCCCATAACATCCCAACCCAGGTTATAATAGTAATTTATCCATAACCCATTTCCGTTTTCATCTAAAAGCATAGCTCGAAATCCTTAAATCACTTACTTGCGTGGCGCTTAGAAACGAACACACTTTCACGAGAGCGTAGGTTTGAGGGATTCGAGCATCGTACCTTCATATATTAAATAATTTGCTAACCTTACTACCTTGGTGCAGTACTTGAACATGCAGCAACGAGTCGGTCCTCTTCGTCCCCATCCATACCATGTTTCGTATCGACCTCGTTTATCCGTGTGACGAGCTTTCGCTTATGAACATTCTTTCACTGACCTAGATAGGTTTATCACACTATGATATCTGCCATACTCATTATAAAATTGGGGATTATCACATTTCATTCAAGTTCATTTAAACATGATGTTTATTACTTCTCCTTGTTTACATATTACTACTTCCAAGATTCTTTTTAAAGCACTAGTGTGTTAAGCTTATTCATAACGGGTTAATACATGACCATTTCTTAATATATATATATATATATATATATATATATCATTCTCATTGTTTGACCCGTTCTTGACGGGTAAACACATAATCATTATTTCGTAATTCTTTAACTCATTTGGTGTACTACACTACACATTTCCTTTCTTCTCTAGCACTCCCTTGGTTTGAAACCAAATTATTTCTCAGCTTCTGCAGTTTGACTTTTCAAGGTCAACTGCCACTTATTTCTTATTATATACATGCGTATCGAAGTACACGTTTGTACTCTTTTTCAATTCAAACATGCTTACGACCTCATAGCTTCACTGTTCCAGTGTTTTCTTGCAAATTTTTACCCTTCCCGTTTTAAAGGTTAGTCATAATACTTATTTCGCTTACAACACCAACATTTTAGTTCCATTCGCTTATATACTTTCATTTCTTTTACGCATTCGAGTATCTAATTAAATGGGTAATGGCATATATTCTCATAATGAGATTCAAGCATACCACTTACGCCTCGGTAAAATCGAGTTAATTGTGTTCAACATAAATATTTCGTTCTGTCCGTATAACGGGTTGAACTTCATACATTTATTATTGCATTCACGACCACCCGTTCTAAACGGATGGTACCCTATCCTTACTCGACTTGTTCAACTTGAACCGGTCGATTTGCATAGCTTATCATAACCTTCTTTAGCATAATCAAATCCGCAAGGGATTTGCATCATTCGTATCTTTCATTCTTTGAATCCGTTTCGCGGATTCAAGCATTGCATTCACATCTTTCATCCTTGAATCCGTCTCGCGGACTCAAGCATTGCATTCATATCTTTCATCCTTGAATCCGTCTCGCGGATTCAAACATTGCATTCATACATTGTCAATCCATACTTTCTTATGGACTCAATATTTCATTCTTATCACTTATACTTTTCACCCTTACATAGTACTCTCAACCTCCCGAGAGTCTTACTACCCATTACACCCACACACCCAGCCGCTACCAAATCCTATCGGACATACCTGTAACAATCATTACGGTCTCACGAACGTCTTATGTTTCTTGTGTACTGGCCAGGTACACAATCCACATACTAGTTTCGTGTCTTCGTGTAATCGTCACCTTATGTCCGAAGAATTAGGTTTCGGCACGTGTAACATTTTCATAACTTCGTTTCCATTATATTATTATATTTCATTAAAATTTTCCTTCACTCGATAACTTTTAGCATTACGTGCACCCTTATGCAAAATTTACGTACCTGGGCAATGGTCTTATTACATGCCTTGGTGTCAGTCCGAGACCACAGTCGTGGATCATCCTCATCCAAACAACTATGCTTATCTTACACACAACATAATGTTAGTTTCTTCATAAACATACTTAAATTCATACTTACATTTGCTTCTACCTTTAGATCTTGATCGAGTCTTGGATTATACGGGTTTCTCGTCACAAGAGCACACAGGTTTGAGTTCAAGTATTTGCCTCCTCATACTTGATTTCCCTCAAACCAGGGCTCTGATACCAACTTGTAACGCCCAAATTACACATTCCAAAATGTAATATTATCATACTATTATTTAACAAAATTCGGGCATGACCCGTTCGTAATAAGAACAATTCCCTGCAAGACTAACGTATAATAACTTAAAATACGACGCAGCGGAAAACAAGAGCCCAAAAATTTCGTTCTTTAATAGACATATCAAAAACATGAAGGTTCAAATACTTCAAAATCTATATGAGTTACACTATGTGACCATTCTACCCCGTACAATCCTTGCTCTCAACTCGAACTAAGTCCGCTTCACTTCAATAAATGTAGAGAAAACCCAAGTGATACCTGTGGACACCACGTACAACCAAACCATTAGTCATTAACATACCATACAACATTAAACTATATATTAGAATTTCGTAGAGCATTCTATAAAGTAGTCGTGGAATTGTCCAAGCGCTTTCTTAAATACTCTTATCCAAATCCAGCTCCATTTCTTCATGAAGCCAACGATCCCATACCTACATTACATTCCAACTCAACGCACATCATTAGTAACCATTAATACTCGAACACTTTGATAACGTTCATGCATATGTCTTAAGCATTGAACATTCATTCACACATACATTCACACCTACGTACTTATTATCATACATACATACATATATATATATATATACACACTTACATATACATGCGTACCTTCATACATGCCAATGTTCCTTCCTACGCACAATCAATTAATCACGAATATATACACAAGCTTCTTTTACATGTAGGTTTATGCCGGAATGTCACTTTCACAACTTTACATAGTATAAACAATCTATGATTCAACCCACGTGCCCTTTGGGTTCCTATACACATATACTTATAAAATTTCCTACACTAACATGAAACAATCCGTTCATTAACTAACCGACAACCGAATCATATAAAACTTGTTCCTAATGGTCCGGGAAGTGTTCCCCTTACATAATGACTAAAAATTCCTACCCAAGGTCTTAACCATAACGAATTTCATTACATTACGCAACATATGCACATAAAATTCGACCCGTTTAAACCCACCAATTTACTTTCGGCTTAATACAACCTTCCTCAATAATGAGGCATTATTGGCTTTGTACTTCTGATTATTACATGTTCTTTCATGATGTTTCGTGAACATAAGTATTAAAATCTATTAAACCTACTAAAAAGTGAATCGAAATTCACTTACCTCGAGTACTCCATTAAGTGTATTTGTCACCTTGCCTTATCTTGACCCGTTATCCTCCTATGCTTGACCTCTCCTTGACACGTTCCTATTATCTCATTCCATTACATCCATTCAATAGTTAGTATACATAATCATACGCATCACTAATCACACTTCTATTCACGTGTCAATCGCTTATCGAGTTCAACATGTATCATAATACTACAATGCTAATCAATCCAACAATTTATCATTCCATCATCACAACAGTCATACATGAGCTTCTAGCATGCATAATTATGTATTTACATCATGTTCGTTATTCTTTCAAATTCCATACTTAGAATGATAACCTTTTCTAAGTTAGGCAACTTGCTTCATATGTTAAACATTTCATACCATTTCTTAACACCTTGGTTTTTACACATCCATTCTACTATTTTCTATCAACAACCCATTTCGACCCGTTGGTGCAATTATATGCATAAACTAGTTGGTAAGTGTTTTAGGCACTTAAAACAATCAAATAACTTACTAATAATTTATTAAAATCAGTAGTTCATGATTCATACAAGTGTGCATAACAATACAACTATTTTTACTGAATATATATACTAAAATTTGTGCAGCCACTTTCTGCGCAGCAGCTGTTCACGACACATTTTAACCCATTTATCTTCTGATTCAGTTCTTCATGTTCAAATATGAAATGATCTACACTCAGAGATCTTTCTAAGCATATAAAGATCGTAACAATCGGACATTCCTATGATTTTATATGATTTTTACAAAATCAGCACAGAAGCTGAAATGCTTCCAAACAGCTTGCTGTCAAAACGAATTTACTAACTTTTCATGCTGTTTTGACCCACTAAATCTCATAACCAGCCTCTTATGACCAAATATGAAATGTAATATGCGAAACAACCTTTTCAACGATATAAGGCTCGTTGTCTAACTCCTAATAACGAATGAGATACGGCCTTTACAAGATGACTATCTAAGGCTGTCAAAAGTGACGAATTTACTAACTATTTTACACAAACTTTGTAGGCATTTTATCAAACACTTGGCGGGCGTACAACATTTTAAGCATCATGTACATGAGTTTTATGCATAACCCATTAGTAACTACAAAAACTCAATCATTCGACCAATTTCACATGATTCATACCTCCTACAACATGATTAGCTAACGATACATTAGTACATAATCATTCATTCATCAAAATTACTTAACTTATACAACTACAAGATTACCATGCTACTTGAACAAGTGGGTTTTTCCTCAAATCTTCAATACATTCAAATTCAAGCACAAGACACCTTCTATATGGTGAATCTAACATATATACATGTTCAATTTCAT
Source organism: Helianthus annuus (assembly GCF_002127325.2). Taxonomy (NCBI): domain Eukaryota; kingdom Viridiplantae; phylum Streptophyta; class Magnoliopsida; order Asterales; family Asteraceae; genus Helianthus; species Helianthus annuus. The sequence goes on from NC_035436.2 coordinate 32,019,616, forward strand.
AAGATTTCACGGATTGACTAAAACCCACTTCATCAACTATCATTAAAACACATAATTTAACTTACTTGATAGTGAAGAACACTTAGGAGATCGATAATCTTGATACATGCATCCTAAAAACCTTCAATTCCCTTTTCAATTTGGAGATTTCTTGAGAATTAGGGTTTACCCCTTTCCCTCTGCCTTGTGTGATCGACCACACACACGCACAGTGTGTGTTGTGGTTTTATTTTTCTTTCTTTTTTATTAAATTTTAGTTTACATTATGGCAATCTAGGTCCCTCAACTCTAACACATCATCATAGTTGCCACAAACTTCATTCCTTTACTTATTTATTAGACATTTAACTAAGTTTAATAACTTAGTTGTTGTACTTCATCTAATTACCCAAGGTAACCTACTAACGAATTTAATAATTCGTGTTTTGGGGTGTTACAAGTTATGTGTTGGAAGATTGCCTACACATAATCTAACACATGTGTAGGGAAAATGGTAACATTATGAGACATATGAAAAACTAATTTGATGTGTTTTTATGTATATACTATACACATATGTTTGTAAAAACTGAAAAACTTTAAAACTATAAAAAATTTAATGATTTAGGTTTTCTACTTGCACTAAAACCCTCTTCTGAAACTAATCTCTCTCTCTCTCTCTCTCTCTCTCATTCACACACACACGCACATATATATATAGGGTTAGGATCAGGTGAGAAGTAGTAGACTAATTGAGAAACTTGAGAAGCATTCTGGACCACACATTTTCCCTAAACAAAAATATAAAAGAACACAATATTTTTCCTTTTTTTAAGAAAAATCGAAGCTTTTTCTATTAGGTTTGGTTTTCATTTTTTTTATTTTTAGGGATTTATACACGTGTGTATATTGTTAGTCTTTTAACTATACATATATGTATATACATGTTTAAAATTGAAAAATAAGTGTTGTAAATCTATGATTGAGGTGAATGATTTAGTTTTATCATTAGGGGTTAGTTTTAGTGTTTAGTATTAGTATTTAGGGTTTAGTTTTAGTGTTTAGCTTTAGTATTTAGGGTTTAGCATTAGTATTTAGGGTTTAGCATTAGGGTTCAGTTTTGGGGTTTAGTTTTCAGGTTTTAACATAAGGTTTAGGTTTAGGGTTTAGCTTTAGGATTCAGGGTTTAGAGATTTTTTGGTTATTGTTCAATGAGCCGGTCCCAAAGCCACTGGAAGGAGCTCAATCAGCATTCGTTTGACCCGGTTTCCCACACTTCTGAGGTTAAGGATATATATATTTTTCATAATTTACACATATGTATAGTTTAAAAATTTCCTATATACATCTATATCTATATATTAATAAATGAGATGATTTGGGCCATTTGTCATTGAATGATGGAGCAATTTTGCTTATGTGGCATGCTATGGTTGAGTAGAAGGTGATTTTGAGAGGGAATTCATCCTATTCTTTATAAACAAACCAAAATTCTCAAAACACAAAAAAGGGGACATGGGATCCGTAATTCTTTGGGTCGGATTTTGGATCATATATAATCGTTCTCAAAACCAAAATCTCCCATTCTTCTCCTTCACGCTGCTTTGTGGATACTCATACGCTCTTTGTAGTCCATCAATCTCTGCGTCTTCTTCGAATCCATCCTCATCGCTACATCTTCTTCTTCAATCCCCAATTACCAGGTTCGTTCTTTCAAAGTAGGGTCATATTTTTCGCTATCAGATTTTTATTTGATGTTAATTGCAATACAATCCATACAAATTGGTTGATTCATGATGTATTCAAACCCAAATTTCACCTTCTTCATCAAGAAATTTCTGGTCCATTATTTTGAATGTTGCTTGCTATGTTACAGAATTGATGAGCAGATCAATCGCTATTTGTAATTGAAACCCTAACTATCAAAAAGCGATTCTGATTCCATCAATCTTACCTAAAATCTGGTGTGTTCTTTGATCTAAACAGGTATCTACTTAATCGATCTAAACATGTATATATAGGTTTGGTAAAACAGACCTGATTGTAATTTTGTGACCCAAAGTCATATAAGCATGTATATCTTTTTGAAGTTTATGGTTTTAATTTATTTGGGCATTTGCTTGTCAATATTATTTCAATAACAATCTTAATTATTTATATAAAATGATGTGCATTAAGAAAACACTTTAGATGACTATAAAATGATCTGATTAGAACATTGTCTTGATCAAATTGTAACTGTTGCTCATAATTGTCAACCTTCAATTCCTTAACATTGGATCTTAATTTATGTATATATTCAGTAATCATTATTATTCTATTGCTTTTCATTTTGATCCCAGCAACAATTAGGGTTTTATTTATTTATTTAGCTTTTGTTCATAACTTTGGAAATCCTCCTTTTTTATTGCAATGATTCACATGTGCTTTATATCAATAAAACATGGTAAAAAGCTTTGTGTTTTATATTAATTTGAAATGAGTTATATTATAGTTTAGGTTAAAAAAAGTTGCATATTGATTACTGAGTAAATTGGTTTTCAGGTATCTTGAATCATTATGTCGGGAAGGAACTGTATGCCACGAGAGGTCCGTGACGCGCCACCGCCTGTGGTGGTGCACCGGGGCCCACCTCACCTTGTGGTTCTTGAAGAGGAACTTGAGCTCTAGCATCATGATATACAATGGATCATGGTGGAAAATGGACATGTGGTTGAAGCAAATGTGGTTCTTCAGAGGGAGTTGACTGTGGTCAAATACGAGATTTATAGGTTAAGTCAGATCATTCCGAAACTGCACGCTGAAAGAGATGCACGTCCGCGTGATTTGATTGATAGAGGAAGGAAGCTCGAGGCGGAGCTTCGTGATGCCGAGCCTTTGAGGGCGGATGTTAGTCATTTGAGAAATGAGGCGCAGAAGTTGAATTCGTTAAGGCAAGGGTTGTCGAATCAGGTTCAGACTCTTGTTGAGGATTTTAGCCTATTGAGAGCGGAGAATGAACAGGTGGCGGCTATTAAGACGGATATTGATGGGATGCGTAAAGATGTTGTGGAAATGAGGTATTATATTGATTTTATCAGTTTTGTTTTAGTTTGAGATGTTGTGATATATTGATATACTGCATACGCGTGTAGGAGAGAGATTATGAAATGTTGAAGAAAGCGAACGAGGAGCATTTGATTCAAAAGGAAGCAATGGACACGCTTGATACGTTTGATAACAATCCAAATTAATGCTTTCTTTTATTCCTAATAGGACACGCTGCTCGCCATTTTCATTGCTGAATAATGAATCAAAGACGATGAGGATGATATTGATGTGGTTCAAGTTGGGGTTTCCACTGCTGCTGTCACGGCTCAATTCAGCTATAAAGATCTTTTGCTCGATCGTTACTCTTTTTCTTCGCAGGTACTTTCGTCATTAGATTCCGCATCTACGCCATTTTTATGGATTTAATATTTATTTTTAACCATCTTAGTTGAGGGATCAATTTGATTTGTTGGGGCGACAAAGATATATTATTCTTTTTACTTAAGGATAAGCATTTGGCAATTGGTACCGGTACAAAATATCCCGTACCGATTTTTTTGGTACCGAATCGGTACCCACTTTTTGGCGTTTTTGGTACTAGTACTTTTGGTCCGTTTGGTATGGTACAGGTATTTTACCGAATATTACCTTTAAATACCGTCCCGGTATCGATACTGTATTTTGGTACCAGTACCGGATCCTTATTTGGCGATTTCCGGTATCGGTACCAAGCTTATCCCATTTACCCAAATATATTAAATTGTGAAAGTAACAGTCATGCTATCATCTGAAGATATCTATGATATTAAGATCCAACTTTTAGCTAGGATTAGTGAATAATATAATAAAAAATGTATTGTATATATGTTTTTTTATTCTTTTGTATAATTATATTGATTTGTTCATTGTTTTCAAAACATTTTATGGATGCCCAAATCCATCTTGACAAAAAACCCATCTTAATAAACCCGTCTTAACCCAAACCCATCCTAACCCATACCCATCCTAACCCATTACCCAAACCTACCCAACCCACCCATTTTGCCACCCCTAATGATTACTGTGGTCAGTTTGTTAATAGGACCAAACGTGTTAATACCATATATATTGATTTCAGCCATACCCTTTAACAGGTATTACACGTATCGTAGTCTGCCTCACATTAAGTAATATTGTATATTTATTTCAGCCCTACCTGAGTGATTTTTATCATTAAGTTATAAAAGTTATTGGTTGATCAAACAAAAATAAAGTCCATGTAAAGTTTACAAAAGTCTGTTGGGCTTTTTAGATCTACCATATTTGTAATGGTTCTATTTCTTTTTAATTTGAATTATTTTTTTGGTTTTGGCTTTATAATTTCCAGGTATTAAATGATAGGTTTGGTATTGTTGAGGGTGTTATGATAAAAGTCCATTCTATGACTGGTAATGTGGCCTTTTAGTTTGTTAATTAAATTAGTCATTATACAAGTTGAAATGTATAGTTTCTGCTAACCCATTACAGCTACCGAAAAGACTCTTGATAGTCAATCTACGATGGATTGGAGTGGAAAACGGCTTCCTTCAACATTATTTTTTTCAACACCAAAGCTTCCAAGGTAAAGAAAGACACACATTAAAAACATTTACAAATTACATTCCTTTATTACTACAGCTTAGGAATGTTCTATGTGTCAAAATTAGACTCGATTCATAGTTTCAACAAAATGAATCAGGTTGAAATGGGTTGTCCCATAAATAGTTTTAATTCATATTTACAAATCTTTTGTAAATAAATAATGCACTAATTATGATATTTTGTACAATATTAGACCAGCCATGTTAAAATGGATTTAAACAAATAATTAGTGCATTAGTGATTTTTTATTACAAAGACAACTGGACTTGTTCCAGCAACTATTAGTATTAGGAAACCAAGAGTTAAACATCCCAACTGTTAGTATTTTGTACGAGATTAGACGAGCCATGTTGAAATGTATTTAAATAAATATCCGTATTGTACCCCAATCAAAGTGCGTGAGTTTTGTATGTTCTATTTGTGTTTTCGTCTTTGTGTAAGATTCCTAAGCTTTTTTCTAATAAAAATGGTATTTTCTATGTTTTAGTTATTACTTTTATTTAAGTCTATTCATTTATATCCTTATTGTTTTTAAATTCATAGGCACATCACTATGCTTCGGCTAAATTTTTTTTTTTGGTAATATCGTTTAGCTTTAGCCAGTTGAGGAAAGCCCCATCGACTCTCCGATGGGGAAAGTTGGTTACAACGACACCATAATTGAATCAGTTAGGAAGCGTATCCAAGCAACCCATTACGAAAGCACATTATTTGCAATGCATTTTGGCGATTGTCACACCCCGATTCCCACGTGTCTCACCGGTGGGCCCGGTGGGGGATTACCGTGACGATGTTGGCAACAATATAGTCAAACCACACAATTATATAATGCACAGCGGAAGCATAAGATAAATATATAAATTTCAACCTCTGATCGTAATATCAAAATGTATTACAGGGGTTAGATATATCCACAGTGGATCGTAAATAGATATAAAGTATTGTTCCATCAGATACTGCAATCAAGCTTGCGAGGCTTATCACGACGCTAGGGAGCTAATACCAGCCAATTTACGTTTAGGTACCTGCACTTAATCTTTTGGGGAAAATACGTCAGTTTACACTGGTAAATACATTCAACTGACACATTTGAAAATGTTTATTAAAATTGATTTGAATGCACAAGGCACAAACTCTTTTATAACTTGGGAAAATTCATAATGATCTTGTGAACGTTTTACATGTTCTTTTATGCGTTCAGTAGCCCGGGTCGTGCCGGGTTAAAGATTTATAGACACACCACGTTTGCGTAAAACCGTAGTATAAAAACCAACGGCTACGTCTTTTAATGTTAATGTCGACACTTTATACCGGGTGTACGCCTACACCGGGATGTCGATAGTCGTGGCCATTTCGTAAAATGATGCCAAGGATATCCGGGACAACGGTCATTAAACCCCCCAAAGGCTTATAAGCAACAAAACTGTTTAAATGAGCCGATCATATTTAATCAATTAACCACCTAAGCGATGGAATTATATAATGCTCAATCAAGCGGTATTAATATACCGTAACCCAAGCCCATATAGGGGAAATAAGTTAAAGTATTTACCTTTGCAAGTATTAATCCTTAATTTAGATCAAGTCACCGATAGCTTTTACTGGGGCTCCTAATCTGGAACGAAGGTTTTAATTAACCTCTTAGAATCCTAACGGTCCTTATATTAGCCGTAGCTTAAACCGGTTGATTCCGATATATAGATATGGTTAATTCGCACGAAAAGGCGAAAACCGAGAATGGAGTATGATTTGGACCCAACAAGTTTAGAGACTTGTTTTATATGGGTTTATTGTTCATACTCTGGATTTTGGGGTTCAAATAATATATTTTGACCCGTATCGGCTAATGTATGAAAACTAGTTTCATAGGCCGAACCGTGCGCGCAATAGGCGAAACGGTTAACCATGAGAGTCGTACGCTTATTTCCTAAGTCAATATGCCTTAAATGGGTTGTGGTATCAGTAGGATACCTTCCGTAATGCCCGTAACGAGTTTAAGTTTATATTATGCCCCGTAGGGGCTTTTCGGTCATTTTAAAGACTTTAAAAGGGATTTTCGAGTTCTACAGGAAATCTGAGTTTCCCGAACAGCTTATAAAGCTTAAAATACTTTATTTATTATTTAAAATCAGTAGCAACTGGAATCGGGTCAAAAGACCTTGTAGAACTCCCGTTTTGGCCAAAAAGGGCATATTCGGTATTAACCGAACCGTAGCCATAACCGCAGGTTATGAGCAAGGTAAAATTTATTAAAAATCTTTAAAATTCCCAAAATATTATTTTACCACAGTGGGTAAAAGTTTTGGTGACGAAAACTTGGGTTAGATGGGCGTTATGCTAATTGCGCCGTTAATTACAAAACTTTCTTAAAAGTGCGCTTTTTAGCATAACTCTCATTCTAGACCTCGGATTGACGTGAAACTTTAAGGACATGCTTATAATTTAACAAGCAAGGTTTTGGTCCGTTCACGTGTCCGAAATACTCGTTTTAATTTTAAAAAGGCCGTTACGGTCAACTTTTAGGCGAATGACGGAAATACGTAAAAGACTCGGATAACTCATGAACCGACCACAGAGGCGTATACCAACATGTGACCTGGTCCTAAGAGAGTCCTAAGGTATATTTATACCTCACTAAAACGGGTCAGAACTGAAGTCAAAGCAAAAGTCAAACTTTTGCGACTTTCGGCTCCGAACCGGTTCTATATAGTAAATGATCGATTCAAACGAGCGCAAACATGTTTATATACTTATTATCATGTTTTATGATTATCAAAACAGGTTCCATAACATATATATTACAGATTATGCATAAATCGCTAAAATAGCTTTCTGTTGACTTTTTAACCGCACGTTTGACTCGACATTTGACATAGTTAGAGTGGTGATCAGGGGGAACCATTTTAGAGGTTTATTACCCACATAAATACCAACTCATAACCACTTTTGATTCGTCATAAGACTGAACCATTACTGATTTATTGTAAGGTCAAACCGTAGTTACGACGGTTTGGTTTTTTAGCTAAAAACTAAGCATAAACTGAACTATGGATGATCAAGGTAACTTACAGAAGTTAGTACTTGAATATGGAGCAGAGAAGAATGCTTGGAGCTTCTTAGAATGATCAGATAGTGTGTTTTTGTGTTGTGTGTATGTTATGAGCCAAGCATGCTATTTATAGTGGAACTAAGCCCTCTAGCTCACTAAATAACAACCTATACTGACCATGATGGTAAGTAGATGTCCCCTGAGTAATATGGGTCGAGTAGGGGGCTCCCATACCTCATTTATTGGGGTTGATCGTTCACTATGCTCAAAAGTCAAGAAAACACAAAGTTTCTGCATATGGGCACTTCACGCGGCCCGCATGGGAGTTCCCATGCACTTTAACGCGGGTCGCTTGAGTTTAAGAAATCAGGCGCGTATTTGAGGTGGCTCGCGGCCCGCCTCAACTTACCCGTAACCTTCACGCGGGTCGCGAGAGGTTAAGATTTCAGGATTTTCAAATCCTTTTGTAATGATTGCAGAATCCAGCCATTAATAACGAAATCTTTCGTAATGATTTACCTGACCTTTCGGGTTTGAAGGGGTAACTTTGCGGTTTGGCCCTCGGTTATTTACCGATAGGGGCCTCGTGTTATTTATCCGCATTATTAAGTCCCCGGTTAGTTAATTTATTTGTTTGGAAAGCCTTAACTTTCACTGTTGACGCTTTTAACCCTTCTTCTACGAATTCGATCGTAACTTTCTCGTTTCATATCGAAACTTCGCGAAATTCATATATATTATTTTAGTGAGGGTATAATACCGTTACAAAGTCTTTGGAACGTTAAAGGGTCACTCAGAGGTATTATTAAACATGTTGACACAGTTAACTCCTGTAGTTTGTAATCTCTCACTTTCTTCCGCGTTTTGTTTTTGTACGATCTATAATTTATTCATTTGAAGGTTTAAGCATTATTTAGGGATACTATACAGTATATTTACCCTTGTTGACATTTATAACCCTCGAATTTATATACTTTCAAGGTTTGTCAAAATTAGTCCTTTATTTATTATAGATGCCACGTGTAAACAAATGACACGTGTTAACACATCATTGGACACAAAATTTCGAGGTGTTACATCGATTATGTGAGGTATGTGAAGAAATAGCTATTGCACGCCCTTTATTAATGGTATCAAATCATATAACTTGGCATACTTTGATTTTGGTGTCTTAAGCCTTCCATATTATAAGTCCTAACCTTTTCATTTTATAAGTCGTCTTAATGAAATTCTTTTATTACGTGGGACAGAGATTTTTTCTTATAAGATTATTGGCACTTAATGTTTACCAACCATGTGGGACTGTTTAAAGATCTAATTCACTTGGTTATCTTTACGTTCTATAGATCTTCATATGTATATGTATATTTGTAACTGTAATTGTAACGGTCATCATTTTTCATTATTACATGTAGCGTATAATAATTTATTATAAAAGGAATGTGCAAATAATTTAATTTTAGATGAACAGATGATATATCGAGGCATAAATTTTGGAATTATATGAAAGTAAATGTTGTTCCATGTGTTATTTTATGGAATGAATACAATTATATAATTAAAATGCCTTAGAACTTTCTATACATGTATCATGAAACATGATCCTACTTATTGTTTTGATCTTAATATGCATGGCTTCTTAAGTTGTGTGGGTTTGTAGGAACATAGACTTTTGTAACATTCTTTTAGTTGTACATGTATATGTTTTTGTCTTGCATAGTTAATGGTACATTTTTATGGTGATTAAGACGAAGGTGAAGGTAGCGATGTTGGTCCGTGACGGCATATACTATGAATGGTGATGATAGCTTCTACTCTTTCTTTAGGTATGTTCTTGAATACACCTTTTATCGATCATTGTTTACGATACTCAATTTCAAGTTTGGGTTTTCCTCAAATTTCTCATATAATTTTGCACTTTTGTTGCTTATTTTGGTTTTTTGATGATGGGTTTTGTTTGAAAGATTGTGTATATATGTTTTACTTTTAAAATTTGATTTTTTTGCATATATGTGTATTTTTTTATAGATTTATGTCTTCTTTTTTTGTTTGAATTTTATTAGGGTTAGATGCATTACTTTTGATGCATGTTGAATCTGAGCCTATTGGGTGAAATTGGTTTCAAAATTAAAGGGTTTGAAAGATTTTGTTCTTTGTATGCTTGATTTGCAGGTTGAGATATTTTTAGATGGTGGTGGTGGCATGTGGGCTTTGCAGCAGTTAATTGCTAGCCCATGGATAAATGAGCTGAAGAAGATGGTACACTCAAAAATATGTATAGATAAAAGGTAAGTATTTAATATTGTTGGGTAGTTTTGAAAGAATGTATGGGTAAAAAGGTAAGTTTTTCATGTTTTTGGGTAGTTTTGATATGATCTCAACCTTATAGGCCGGGCCCATGGACGAGTTAGTCGTGATTTACTTCATGATGGATTTACTTTGTGATTTACTTCATTTTTGGGTAGTTTAGAATGTAGCATTTGTTGGTGCATCCGTCTGTCACCTACGTCTTGTATCGAGTCTTGTATCGAATAGGCTAGAACAGGGCACGGAATCCTAGAAATTGTGTTTAGGAAGTGATTCCGCTCCAAATGACATCTTGTCATTTGGAGCGAAACCCTTTAGATTTCTGATTTCGCTCGTATGTGCTTAGAAGCTAATTCCGCCCGAACGTGTATGTTTTGATTCCGCTCGTAATGCAAGGCCTATATATAGTGATGTCTTAGGAGCGAAATCAGAGAGTTAGTCGTGTCATAGTCATTCCGGTTGCCACGAAGTGCTGCCGAAGTGTTGTCAGGATTGTAAATGCGTTATTGATCAATAAAACAACAGTTAAAAGTGAATACGGCTGAGATTGCACCAAAACATTAGTTTCTGCCTCTTGTTTTGGATAAGAATTCTTCTGATCGACTCATTCAGGGCCGAAAACGATTCTACAAGTGGTATCAGAGCTCAGGAGGAAGAGTTCTTGCCATTTCAGCTGTGTTTTCTGATTCTCTACTCCTTCTTCTTCAAATTTGAAAATTTTTCACGGTAAAACAGGCTCAAATTTTCACAAGTTGCTCGCAATCATTGATGTGTATAAAATGCAACATATAAATTACATCAAATGAGGCATAAAACTAACCCTTTTTAAGTACTAATGTTGGAAAAAGAGTGTTTTTGTCTTCCTTTTGTATTTTCAGGATGAATTGAGCTCAAATTCACAAAAGAAGCAAAAAGACAGCTAAATCTAACATAAATACAAGAAAAGGAACAAAAGTGGATTGCCCGACCCCTCAACGGCATCCTCCCAAGCAAAAAAAAAAGAAGTCAGAAGACTGAACACGCCCCGTGCTCAGCCAGCACGGGGCCGTGCCCAAGAAGCAGCAGAAAAGACAAACCTATAGAAGCTTCTATTGCCCACCACGGGGCCGTGTCCAGTGAGCACGGGGGCGTGGCGAAAGTATAACAGGCGCATTAATTGTAATTGCGAATTACAATTAATGAAGAGAGAGAGTGTCTGACGGGCACAGGGGCGTGTCCAGCGGACACGGGGCCGTGCCCAGCCTTCTGTTCAGCCCATAAATAGGAGTGCTTGGCTTCATTACAACTCATCCCTTGGCACACTACCTCTCTCACACTTCATCCACCACCCACCACCACCATAACACCATCATCCACCACCATCATCCATTGTCCATCATAGAGTGTGTGAGTCGTCTCGGGATCCAAGATTGATCGTAAGAGTTCTTGACAATCAAGGCCATGTTTGCCTAAGTCTCTTACATCACTTGGTGAAGACAAGTGTTTAGTATAATACTTTTTATTTTTAATCTTTTGCACTTTTTATTTGGTTTTGTATTAATGACTTTAATAACTAGTTACTTATGTTGAAGGTGATCTTTCCTTATCGTTTGTCCGTGGTGTCTTGGCATTATTTTACTGTCTATATAAAATAAAAGATTTTCACCATTCATATCTCCACGGTCTATATGGAGGTATGTTGGCTACCTGGTCGGGGGTTAAGGGAACGGTTTGGTAAGGGTCTTGCCCTTGTTCAACGTTTAGAGGTCCTGCAAGGGACCTGGGTCAAATTTAGTAGGATCTCCTTCAATGCCCATAGGTATTGGATGGCGGGGATCCAAACTCTTTGACCCCCTCATAAGTTAACTACTATTAATACTATAACCCGGCTATTTAGGACTGTATCCCTGCTGACTCAGACTACTTAGCCGAGGGTAGCGTCACCGCCAAAAGCGGGGCCTACCACAATTTGCATTAATAACTTAATTCATTATCTTTCAATAATCCGACCCTTTAGGATTGTATCCTTGCTGACTCAAACTAATGGGTTGAGGGTAACGTCGCCTTCAAAAGAGGGGCCTACTACAATAACTAAGATAATCTCTTAAACAAGTGCAAAAGTGCGAAAATAATCAAAGGTTATACTAATACACGAGTCGGATCCAAGTGATTCATCTTGTCTATCTGTTTTTATTTTTATTTTATTTTTCAGCATTTAGTTAGTTTTTATTTTCTTATTTTAAAAAACCTTTTCTAACTTTTTGATTAGATTAGACGTTGAGGATAAACCGGTACTAAAAGCTCTTGTGTCCTTGGACGACCTCGGTATCTTACCAACACTATACTACGTCCACGATGGGTGCACTTGCCCATATGTGTGTTTAGTGTTAGTAAATATCATGTTTTATAAATTTAAAACTTGGCTAAAAGTGTAAAAAGGGTTAAAATATACATCAAAAATATACTACACTACACGCATATCAAGTTTTTGGCGCCGTTGCCGGGGACACAAAGATTTTAAGAAAGTTAGGAATCAACGGCCTAATCATATTTTTATTTTTATTTTTTAATTTTTTAGGATTTTCTTAGTTTTTCAGCTTCTGCAGAGCTCAGCACGGGCCGTGCCCGCTGAACACGCCCCCGTGCTCAATCATTGGAACTGGCAATCCTGTTTTAAGTCAGACAGTAAGCTGAACACGGGGCCGTGCTCACTCAACACGCCCCCGTGCCCAAGATTCACTTACTGAAAACAGAACCGTTAGATCCCGACGATTGGTAATTTCTGACATGAACATGAGTGATAGTAATTCTTTTTACTTTCGGCACTCTTATGGTACGTGGTGTCAATTATGTGGAGGCGAACATGAAGAATTAAAATGTTACTTTCTAAATTATAGGCCCCACTACATAGACCCACCAATTCCTTATAACCTTAAGAGGGGCGAAAGTAAAAATAAGCACTATCTCTCCCTCGAATGTGCCCAACCAGATATTTTAGGAGAAATGCTCCTTGACGAGTTATTTCAACTAGAAGAACTAATTCTAAATTGGTCAAAAGAACTTAGGAAGGATTTTATTGATCCGCCCCAAGACGATGACCATGAAGAAATGTTGGAACCGCATTCCGACAACCTCGTTGCTCCCAAAAATACCTTCATACCTAGCGAAGACTTGGACGATAGTCGTCCCTGTGCCGATTGTGCCATAAAGGACTCTCTATCGACTTCGTTCGGTGCATACATAGACCTGAGCGATTCGGCATACACCTTCTTTAACGAGAGCTCGGGAAAGGGTTGGACTTGTCCACCTAGAATGAAAATAGGAATTACCCTCACCGACAACCTCTTGCGTTCTCGCCTTAGTCTAGGACAATTAAGGTATCTTAGGCACTTTGGGGTTGTTCCATCCAGCAAGGAACCACCCGATGTCAACGAGATCCTTAGAGGTAACAAAACTCCATAAGACAGCCTCCAGACACGGGGCCGTGTCCCGGTCAACACGCCCCCGTGCTCACCTAAAAGATTCTCTGCTGATTTTGTCAGAATACGGACAAAATGTGTAAGGATTTCCTCTGCACACGGGGCCGTGTCCAGCGAACACGGGGCCGTGTCCAGTGCGCTGTCGTTTTCTTTAAATACAGCCTGATTCCTGCTCATTTTTGACCACTTCCATAGACAGAGATTCCTGGGATCTTCACTCATACCATCCTAGGTAAGTGCTAAAAGAAGGTTCCCAAGGACCATCTTGTCCCTTCTACTTTTATTCATTTCCTCTTCTTTCAAAATTTTTCAACATTTCCTCCATGGAAGCTTGGAAATCCCAAGATTCCAACCCTCTATGTGAAGTTTGTAAGGTTATTTGCTAAGGATTCTTGTTTAAAGTTAGTTGTATAACTTTATTTTAAATTATCTAAGCTGAAAACCCTGTCAAAAATCATGAAAATAATTTAAAACTCCAAGACTCCTTAGCTCAAAATCCTGCAGACAAATGGACACGGGGCCGTGCTCAGCGAGCACGGGGCTGTGTCCGAGGGACTGTTTTGTAAAAAATTTTTATCTCTCTTCGGTTTCTTTCTCAGAAAATGGCAAGCAGAACAAGCGGGGCATCTTCTAGAAATAACCGACATGGGAGGAGATCGTCAACAGCAGAAGACTCCCTTGTGAACTACGTTTACGCCTTAAGGGAGGCTATTGACGAAATGACGGGAGTGGAGGAAGCGTTGGTCGACCGTATCAACCATCTGACGGTGGGACTGGAGGGTTGTCTTCGAGAGGTGAACCTCTTGCACCAGAGGTTAAACCTTCTCGCCTCCCCGCCTTTGGTACCCATAATAACCCAGAGAGCGTGGAACGTAGTGCCCGAGGTCATCATTCCGGCCGAATGGTATGCCATGCACCAAGAGCCTCCGCGAAGGGTGGTGCAAGGAGTCCCGGTGAATGTTCCCCCTCAGCCACAAACCACTGAGGAAAATGAAGCCGCCTTCTTCCTTCCAAGGGAGATAGAAGAATGGCTTTGAACGACATCTAGGGAACCATCGGCCAAAGGTCCTACTATATCGGGAAACTATTCCCGAAATTTTCTTAAAAAAAAATAGAACCCTTTATGATAACCTCGTGTACCTCCTGACCTAGTTAGTTAAGTTCTTTTTAATTTTATTTAGGAATTATATGTATCTCTCTATGGTTGCAATGAAATGATGGTTTTTAAAGTTTGATGGCTCATAATGAATAAAACACACTCATGGTGGTAAAGGATGAAAAGGGGAACGAGAAAAATGGCCCCATGCACAAGAACAAGGCAACCCGACATAAATTTCTCCATTACAGAAGACTCAACACGGGCCGTGTCCAACCAACACGGCCCCGTGCTGAACCCCCTGCAGAAAACGCCCGGTTCAGGTAACTGGACACGGGCCGTGTCCAGGCTTCTGTCTCAATTCTTTAATTTTTGTTACTGGCGCCTGAACACGGGGCCGTGTCCGGTCCCCACGGGACCGTGTCCAGACTGCCAGTAACATAAATCTTTGCTTTTAACACCACATTACACATCCAATCAACCTAAAAATTTATTTTTGGGACACATTGAGGACAATGTGTAATTTAAGTGTGGGGGGGGGGGGGGAAGCTAAAACCTTGAAATTTTGCAAGTCCTAATAACAAGCCTTACACAAAACTCTATTGGAACCGCTAAACACCCCAAATTTTTTTCAAAAAATTTTTCATTTTTTTATTTGTCTAAAGTTTAAGTTGGAATCCTAAGATTAATAAGGGTTATATTTTTACAAATTTACAACCGAGAGCGTTGTGATAACAAGAACCAACATAAGAAAATTATGAAACGACATGACAAGCTTAGTTAAAATTTGATTATATATACTTGATCACATAAAAACCCATTCCCACAAAAGTGAGTTTTGAGCCTTTATTGAGCATACAAATTTACATCTTTCGACTAAATGCTCATTTTTCGTTTCTTGTGTGAATAAGCCGCTTGGTTCTTACGACTCTAGAACTTGCCACGACGATTCATTCCCAGTCCTTACCAACTTAAACCCAAGTAAGTAAATGATTGAGGCATTAGGACTAACCATTTTTTTTTCTACACCATTCTTTTTCCATTTTTTTTACCACCTACCCAAAATCCCCCTAGTTAACCCCTTTGAGCCTAAACCTTTCATTTCTTTACCCTAAAACCTTTTCACCCACCAAAAACCCTTTTTATTTTCACCCTTTATTTTAGTAACAAGCTCGGTTTTTCGTGTGAAAAAAAAATTTGATGATGAAGTTAGAAATAAACAAACAAAGCTATTAAAACAAAAAGCTTGTTTGGAGAAATACTTCGAAATAAAAAGTCAATAAAACAAAGTGTTTCATGGAAACCGATGTTTTTTTACACTTTTCGCCCTTTTACTAACCACTAACCCAACCACCCACCTTTAGCCCAAGCCTAACCCTTCACCCAAAAAGCCCTCTTGATATTTACAAAGGTATAAAGTTAAAAAGGAGGAGGATTGATTGCTTGGCAAGCTTATGGTAGGAATAAGTTCCATGCCGCTCTCGAGTGATTCACTAAAAATACACCTTCGGCCGAGTGTTGAGTGATCCCCCGTGAGGTATGTGAACTTGTATATAAATGAAATTTTAAAAAAAAGGCATGCTATGCCCAAATAAGTAATTTCCCTTATGAAACGTTCTAAATAAATCATAACGAATAAGATTGTAAATAAATAAAAATAAAACCCAAAAAGATCTTGGATTCCCGACACTATATGACAAGCCAAAGACCTTCTCTCCTACCCATTCCATTTGGGAGTGTAAGCCACATATTAAAGAGTTTTGCTTGAGGACAAGCAAAAGTTCAAGTGTGGGGGTATTTGATGTGTATAAAATGCAACATATAAATTACATCAAATGAGGCATAAAACTAACCATTTTTAAGTACTAATGTTGGAAAAAGAGTGTTTTTGTCTTCCTTTTGTATTTTCAGGATGAATTGAGCTCAAATTCACAAAAGAAGCAAAAAGACAGCTAAATCTAACATAAAT
Source organism: Helianthus annuus (assembly GCF_002127325.2). Lineage (NCBI taxonomy): Eukaryota > Viridiplantae > Streptophyta > Magnoliopsida > Asterales > Asteraceae > Helianthus > Helianthus annuus. Next base: position 32,036,124 of record NC_035436.2, read on the forward strand.
ACAAGAAAAGGAACAAAAGTGGATTGCCCGACCCCTCAATGGCATCCTCCCAAGCAAAAAAAGAGAAGTCAGAAGACTGAACACGCCCCGTGCTCAGCCAGCACGGGGCCGTGCCCAAGAAGCAGCAGAAAAGACAAACCTATAGAAGCTTCTATTGCCCACCACGGGGCCGTGTCCAGTGAGCACGGGGGCGTGGCGAAAGTACAGCAGACGCATTAATTGTAATTGCGAATTACAATTAATGAAGAGAGAGAGTGTCAGACGGGCACGGGGGCGTGTCCAGCGGACACGGGGCCGTGCCCAGCCTTCTGTTCAGCCTATAAATAGGAGTGCTTGGCTTCATTACAACTCATCCCTTGGCACACCACCTCTCTCACACTTCATCCACCACCCACCACCACCATAACACCATCATCCACCACCATCATCCATTGTCCATCATAGAGTGTGTGAGTCGTCTCGGGATCCAAGATTGATCGTAAGAGTTCTTGACAATCAAGGCCATGTTTGCCTAAGTCTCTTACATCACTTGGTGAAGACAAGTGTTTAGTATAATACTTTTTATTTTTAATCTTCTGCACTTTTTATTTGGTTTTGTATTAATGACTTTAATAACTAGTTACTTATGTTGAAGGTGATCTTTCCTTATTTTTTGTCCGTGGTGTCTTGGCATTATTTTACTGTCTATATAAAATAAAAGATTTTCACCATTCATATCTCCACGGTCTATATGGAGGTATGTTGGCTACCTGGTCGGGGGTTAAGGGAACGGTTTGGTAAGGGTCTTGCCCTTGTTCAGCGTTTAGAGGTCCTGCAAGGGACCTGGGTCAAATTTAGTAGGATCTCCTTCAATGCCCATAGGTATTGGATGGCGGGGATCCAAACTCTTTGACCCCCTCATAAGTTAACTACTATTAATACAATAACCCGGCTATTTAGGACTGTATCCCTGCTGACTCAGACTACTTAGCCGAGGGTAACTTCACCGCCAAAAGCGGGGCCTACCACAATTTGTATCAATAACTTAATTCATTATCTTTCAATAATCCGACCCTTTAGGATGTATCCTTGCTGACTCAAACTACTGGGTTGAGTATAACGTCGCCTTCAAAAGAGGGGCCTACTACAATAACTAAGATAATCTCTTAAACAAGTGCAAAAGTGCGAAAATAATCAAAGGTTATACTAACACACGAGTCGGATCCAAGTGATTCATCTTGTCTATCTGTTTTTATTTTTATTTTATTTTTCAGCATTTAGTTAGTTTTTATTTTCTTATTTTAAAAAACCTTTTCTAACTTTTTGATTAGATTAGACGTTGAGGATAAACCGGTACTAAAAGCTCTTGTGTCCTTGGACGACCTCGGTATCTTACCAACACTATACTACGTCCACGATGGGTGCACTTGCCCATATGTGTGTTTAGTGTTAGTAAATATCGTGTTTTATAAATTTAAAACTTGGCTAAAAGTGTAAAAAGGGCTAAAATATACATAAAAAATATACTACACTACACGCACATCAATCATGTATTGATTAATCCTTGAAAGTTTCGAAGCTAAAATCGATCTCAAAATTGAGTTTTATTTGATTCCGCTCTAAATTGATCGTGCAATATGATGATGTCAGCAACACTTTGTTCTTGATTCCGCTCTAAAATCACATTTCTGTTAATTTCGCTCCAAAGTATATCGCTGATTCCGCTCCAAAATCAGATTCCGCTCCAAGCTGCAGTGTTGATTCCACTCCAAGCTGTAGTGTTGATTCCGCTCCAAGCTGCAGTGTTGATTCCGCTCCAAACTACAGTGTTGATTCTGCTCCAAGGTTACAAAAGTGATTTCGCTCTAAACAGAAATGGTGATTTCGCTCCAAATTTTGATTTCGCTTGAACTGGAATTTGTTGATTCCGCTCCAAGCCTGATTTCGCCTGAACTTGGAGATTTCTGAACTTTTTGACAATTAAACAATGGACAATGAATTTTATAATGCCTTTGCTGGACCAATGAACATCACTCAGAGTACTTTGCTTGAAAATCAAACCGGGACATCTCAGAAACCGACTAAGCTCATGGATATTGATGATTACAATGCATGGTCCGAACGGTTTGGAAATTGGGTTGAAGCTTCTCACTTGGATGCGTCGGAACATACAGAAGAACCATATGTTAGACCTACAAGGAATGGTATTCAGCAAACAATTAGAGAAATGAGTGCTGAAAAGAAAAAGAAATATAGAGATGAAAAACTGATGGTGAGTCTGCTTCAGCAAGCAATCAAAGAGGACATTTTGATTTTGCTTCAACATGATGGAACTACTTATTCGATCTGGACTGAATTGGAAGCAAAATTTGTAGGAAGCGATGATATGTTTAAAAATAAAATGTCACTCATGAAGAAAGAATTTGATCTTTTTCGGGGTTTGAAATCTGAAAACACCAAGCAAATTATTGAAAGATATTGTAACTTGGTGAGAAATATGTCGAAACTTGGAATTAAAAAAGATACTGATGCGCTACCACATGAAATCTGGGGAACTTTTCTGATGATGCTGAGAAATAACAGAAAAGAATACAAAAAGCTAACACTGGGAGAGTTCATCAAACACCTGGAAGCTCAAGAGATGAAGCAGCGAAAGATTGCCAGGATGAAGAACTATGATGGAGAACAAGACATCAGTCTATATTTCAAGAGTGGTATTAGTGAAAAGTCAAATCTTTCTCCAAAGGTTGAAACAGCTTATAATGCAAAAGGTTCTTCTGAAAAACCATCCCAAGGATCAAGCAGCACAACAGGATTCTCTTCATTTCCAACATACGATCCTCGGTTCACTACAACAAAAAGTGGCAAAGTTCTTCAATGCAACATTGCCTTAAAACTTGAAAATGATCAGAACTATACAGAGGAAGTTGCTAAAAGTCACATGTCTTTGTTGGTTACAGTGCTTGAATCCTATGGAGGATTAGTTGCAGGAAGAATAGGTAATCCAATGCTCACGAAAGAGGATTACGATCAAATTGATGCCGAGGAAATGGAATTGATGGACATTAAATGGTGCATGGCTAGTGTGTTGAGACGGGCTGAAAAGTTCAAACAAATTACAGGCAGAGACGATTTTCGCGAGGCTCATGTGTCAACTTTAGGTTTTGATAAGTCTAAAGTTACTTGTTTTCGTTGCAGGGAAAAGGGGCATTTTAAGAGGGAGTGCACGAATCGTGAAGTGAATGGAGCTCAAAACCCTTTCGGAAACAACGACTATCACAAAAAGGCGATTTATCATCAAGTCACACCACAACCGTATCAACAACAACAACAAGCACCGCATCAGGCACAAACTGCACATGGAAGAAGTGTGATTAAAGATTCAAAAAGAGCGTGTCTAGTTAATCAGGGCAAGGATGGTGGTTTCAGCTGGGATAGATATCTTCCAACAAACAGCAAAGTGTGTTTGGCAGGTCAAGAAGATGAAAAGTTGGCTGAAGGCTTTAGTTGGGACAATTTCTGCCCAGATCAAGAGTTCATGGCCAAAGAGATGTTAAAAGGGACGTCAAATGCTAAAGCCTTTATTGCTAATGCTTACGATCTGAAATGGGCAGAAAAATGTAGAAAAGTCCGAGAAGCTGAAGAAGAAAAATGGAGAAAAATTGAAGAAGAAGAAGAGGAAGAAGAAAGGCTAAAAGCTGAAGCGGAAGCCGAGAGAAAGAAAAGAAATGAGTTTTTCCAATCAAACAGAACAGTCAAAGATGTTCCAGAATTTGAGATCAAAGTTAATACTGAAGCAATCAAAGTTTCTGAAAAGCGTTTGAATTGTGATTCGTTGATCAAGCAAAACAATGAACTGTTGCACAATATTAACAGATTAAAAGAATCATATGATACAATGAACAGAGAGATCAACAAGTACACTGAGTCAAACTGCGAACAAGCTGTAGCAATGAATACACTCAAAGGAGCTTACATGAGACAGCTTGATGATGTCAACTTTTACACAAAGAAATATGCTGATCTGGAATTGAAGCTGGCAACACAAAAAATAGAAACTGAGAGAGTTAAAAATTTATTGGATAGTTACTCATGTTCTAGTTTTGTTGTTGACAGGATTTATCCGATTGTGGAGAGTTTGAAGACTTTTGAAGAAGTAAAGACTTCGGAAGAAAAGAAACCTGTTGGGATTGAACCCTGCCAAAGGAACAGATAATGAAAGCCAAAACTGGATCAGAGCATTGGATCTAGAATAAGCAGATGTTTGGTTGCAAGTCTCTCCCCTTGAAAGTGGTTTCAACATCTGCTGACCTCCTATCTGCTGATCATGCAAACTGCTGACCTACAACTGCTGATCAAGACAAAGTCTGCCTGAAGAACTAAAGCTCTGCTGCTCAATCTACTGCCATGCTTCAAGCACTGCTGATCATGACAAGTACTGCTGGGATTACAGCAGTGGAAGGATGCAGCAGCAGTTTATAATTAGTCTTATGTAATGAAATGTAATATCAGTAGTTAGCATAGCAGTGTTTGTATAGATCAGAGGTTAGAGTTTGTTAGGAGGTTAGATGTCACTTTCATGGTGACGTCAGCTTAGATGCTCAGTGGTTTGCAAGTGCCTATAAATAGAACAGTACTCTGTACTGTTCTGTTTAGCTCTTTCACCATCTTCTTTCTACACGAACAAACACTGAGCTCGGGCTGAAGGGGAGTTTGCATATCATACACACATTGTAATCAGAGTTTGAAAATAAATTTAATCATTTGATTCAGTGTTTGAAAAATGTATGATTGAAAGCATTTATTCTGTTTGATTGTGAAAAGTTTGCTTCCACTTAAATTCTGCTACACTACTCTTTCATTTGTTCATCTAAATTCAAACACAAATCACAATCAATCCAAACTCAGATCCTAACAATTGGTATCAGAGCTTGGACAGTCAAATTTGATTTAACAATCATTTTGACGTAAATAGTTCGGCTAAAAATTGTTGATACTGATCGTTTGTTCGGTTTGTTGAAAAACAGAGCAAGGCTTAATCACCGATAAAGTTGATTAATCAGTGCCTGTAAAACAACCAGAAAGATGTCGCAATCACAAGATGATAAAAATAACATTGGCTCTTTGTTTAACCCACCTATGCTTAAAAGAAATGAGTACAACATCTGGGAGCGAAGGATGAGTCACATCCTCGCTCAACAAAACACTGGATGTTGGAGGTCTGTCGTTTTCGGTCCTCATGTTCCTATGGTGCCAAGCGCAGAGGACACTAAAAAGTTCGTTCCTAAACCAACTGAAAATTACACTGAATTGGATTTTCAGAAGTTCGAACTTGATGCCAAAGCGTTTAGCATCATAGCCTCTGCACTACCCAACGAAATCTATGCTGGGCTGTTACATTGTAACAGTGCCAAAGAATTGTGGGATGCATTGAAGGAACAATTCGGAGGAACGGAAGAGGTTATTGAAAACAACAGGGAAATTCTGAATCAGCAGTATGAAACATTTTGTCATATCAAAGGGGAGTCACTAACCCAACAATTTGAACGTTTCAGTTGTCTCATCAGTGAACTAAGGCTTGTTAAGGTTACGTTTCCGAATGCAACCCAAAATAGCAGGTTCCTTAGATCATTGCCAGAAAAATGGGACACAATTGCTTTTGTCACCAGAAATTCAGCTGAATTCAAAGATCTGACCCTGACCCAACTCCATGGTAGACTCCTGACCTATGAAAGGGAGTTAAACCATAAAAGGAAGTTGCAAGAGTCTGGTAAAGTTGCTGATGACTATTCATTTGGCAGCACAGCTCTGTTTGGTCAGGAAGAATCTGGCAGCAGCAGTAAGGATCAGAGTTATGATCACTTTATTGACATAACTGCTGGGGGTAATTTTAACAACTTTGATTCTCACTCTGCAAATTATGCTTTCACTGCAAATACTGAAAACCAGATGTCAGATAATCTGTGTTTTGAGCTGAATGATTTGCAACATTTTGATCCCACTGACTTAGAAGAGATGGACATCTTGCATCAATTGGCTTTGCTTAGTGTTAGAACAAGCAAATTCTACAAAAGAACAAGGAGAAAATTCCCAGGGCTTCATGGGAATTTAAGGGTGGGGTTGGGTAAGTCGAAAATCAAGTGTTACAAGTGTAATAGGCTGGGTCACTTTGCTAGGGAATGTAGGAGTCAAACCACCGGTCCCATAATTACTCACCCTGGCTCAAACCCTAGACCGCAACAACAAAACACTGTGCACTATACCCAATATGCCCCTGCAGCACATATTAACACTGCTCATTATGCTGCAACCCCTGTGCCTGTGCATTATGTTCAAACCACTGTTCCACAAATTCAGTATGTTCAAACCCCTGTCCCTCAGGCACAAGTGCAACCTGTTGCACCTCAACCAGCTGCTCCAACAGTGGCACAACCAGATCAGTAAAGCTTTTTCACACAAGGCTTTGTTGATTGGAGCAGCATGCCTGATGAACTTGGTGATGAAAATTTTGCTCTCTATGCTTCTAATGATGCTTTTGATGATGAATTTTGTTTGATGGCATTAGAGTCAATACCAGAAGGGGCTGAAACTGAAGATGAACAGCTAAGTGCTGAAACAGTGGATGAAGTTGCTGAAGCAGTGGTTACTGCAGTTGCTGGTGAACTACTGCTGGAAGAAATTCAGAAACCCTGATTGAACCACTGACCGACCCTTGGTCCAAAGATGGCAAAGAGAAAGAAGATTTGAAGAAAGCTGGTGAGAAGAAGAGAGAGCTGATGAAGAAGAAGATCATCAATGTGATTGTGCCATGATGACTGCTGCTAAGGTATCACCTCAAGTTCTTGAAAAACTGTGTTCAGACAATTGCATTATTGCATTTGCTAACATTAAAGAGGTGAATGAAAATCTTAGGGATAAAATCTTGTCTGATGAGGTCAAATTTGAAAAGTCATTAAAAGAACTTAGAAATAAATTAGCTGAAAAGGATAAAGAAATCAGCAGCTTAAAAGAAGAACAAAGCATAACCAAAACTCAACTCCAAACTATCGTAGAAACATACCAAGTTTGCAAAAAGGAGTTAGAGTCTACATAGATCACCTGTGAAAGATGGGTAGAATCTTGTAAAGGGTATGAGGTTATGCTTGAGAAACAGCTTAAAAGCAATGTCAAGTTTGGTATAGGTGATATTCGCTAATTTACACATATTTTAGTCCCCCATTTTACCCCTATTTTATACGTTTTCGGCCGTAAAACCGTCGTTCGGATACTTAATTATCTACATTTTTGTTTACAGGCCTAAAACAACATACCAGACAAGATGATAGCGAAAACGAGGACTTTCCGGATAAAACGACGAAGCTGCGCAACTTCTGTTACAAAACTGACCTGGGCGTCTGGAACGGTCGTGCGACCTGATGCATGACCGTGCATATCCGACAAACTAAGAAAGGCCCGGCAGTGAACGATGATGCACGGTCGTTCCATATCTTGCACCCCGTGCGGACCCGACGTTCCAACAAGATCTCGGAACTGAACGACCAAAGGACCAAGCGTGCAAGCAGACCTCGGAAAGGAACGGCCTTGCCAATTGAAGAACGGTCGTGCGTGTCCGAAGACCAGTCAACGATCTGTGACGTCACGCAGTATGGTGGACCACCACCAATAATTGCTTAAAGTGCACGGTCGTGCGATCGGAGAACGACCGTGCGACATCGAAAAAGCATAAAAACAGAACAGAACCATTCTATTAGTAACTCTGGAATTTTGGAGAGCTTTGCAGGCGATTTTGAGGCTCCGAAGGCTTCTGCTTTCACTCGGATTCAAGCCACATTGCCCGGTTTTGCTCATTTACTATCCGGATTCTTAATCTTGTGCTTGTTTATGGTTGGGTTTTCTACTCTTTCCATGTTTTTGTTAATCTTTCAAGCATTTAGGTTAATGTTTATATATTATTGTAGCCTTTGGGCAAAAACACAACAATCCCTTGCTTAATTATAGCCATTAGTATGTTAATCTATGTTTGTAATGACATTTGGAAGTGTTTTCTATGATTATCTTTGATGATTAGTTTGCAACCTTGTTATTGATATTGATTTCTTGATTATAAGTAATTGTGTTGGATGATTGGTGCTTGGTTAGGTAAGATAGTTGAAAAATGAAGCTTATTTAATCATGTATTAGTAAACTTTTAATTTGGTTAACTAGCTTAACTTGGTTAAAATGTGGGCACCATGATACTCTAACAGGTTAGTGGTTTAATAAAATTTAATTATTGTTAATCAAGAAAGCTTGCCTTCACGGAAGGACTCTAACGGGTTAGATGGTGTTGTTATGAATTCTTGCCATGATTTGTTAGCTTAGTTAGTAGTTTCGGCCAAAATTGCTATCTTAGTGAATTTATGCGCAAGATTTGTAAAATGAACTCGGTTGTGATTTAGTCTAGTTTATGCTTGTCTCGGTGGTTGCATTGTGTTTATCGGTGTTGCTTTCCTTGATTAAGTGAGGTTAGAAAACTCCTAACGGATGACTAACTTATTTTTAGGAGATTTTTGTAGACATTAATCAATCGCACGTTAAAGAACAATTTTAGGTGGTTAAAGTGTGTTTATCGTTTTAACTTTCCGAATGATTGTCATGTTAGGATTCCCGAAAGGGATACTAATTGTTTCGAAATGGAAAATTGACCGAATACTTCTAGTGCCAAAACTGACTTAGTTGACATGCTTTGGTTGTGTATTAAGCAAGGCTATTTATATATAATTTACTATGTTTTATAAGTATTTATTTATGCTTACTTTAGATTAATTAAAACCAAAACAAATTATGTTTTTACCGGTAATTTAGTGGCAAAGGTCTAGTATTATTTCTCCGCCCATTTCCATGGATCGATACTTGGTTCTTACGGATACTTTACTACATATATGACGGGGTACACTTGCCTCTTTCGTGTGTGTTTTGATGTAAAAGTATTAATCACTTTTATAAATTTAAAACCAATTCGTGTGTAATTTCATTGTAAAAATATGTATAGTCGCGCACGTACCAATAGGACATAGAAAATATGATGATCTTGTAAACACTGCTGCAATACAAGCTGTTTCTTCTGAAATCATACCAACCAACAAAAGTGGCCAAGAAGTTAAAATAACTGACAAACTTGGTAACAAAATTACTCTGGAAAGATCTGTGGGATCTTCAACTTTTGAAGAAATTGAGAAATACCAATTTAAACCCACATGGTCTGATGAGTGTGATATCCTTGAAAATTTCAAACCAATGGATTTCACAACCACTGATGGTGTCAAAGCTCCAAAAGCAAAGGTCATTCCTATCAAAGATATCCCAACAGAGGTTCAAAACTCTGTTGCAAAGGAATCTGAGAAAAGGAAGAAAAGAGAAAAAATCAAAAACTTGTTTTGTGAATTCTGTGAAAAGAAGAATCATCTAACAAAAGATTGTTTTCATCTAAAAGCATATGATATCAACAAAACAAGCATCATTTTACCTGCTGAAAGCTGCACCATCTGTGGTAAAGATAATCACAAAACTCAAGAATGTGTGTATCTCAAAAACTTTGACATAAAAAAGAATGAATACACTGCAAAAACATCCTTGAGTCCATCAACATCATCTGTCAAGTTCACCAAGAAACAACCACTGTTTGTCCCTGTCCAAACATCTGTCACAAAACAGCTGAACCAAAAGTCTGTCCAAAGAGATGTACAGGTGACTGATGCACCCCCTGCCAATCAATTCAGAAAAGGCAAGGAAAAAGCATCATACCAAAGGATTCCACATGTTTATGAGGCTTACAAAAAGCCCTCTAAACCAAGAGTGAACAGACATCCTTTTGGTTATCAACAGATGATGGGCCAAAACCCCCAACAGTGGTTAGAGAAAAACATTCTCAAAAATGTTCAAACCCCTGTGCTAACCACTGTCCATGCATCTGCCTCCATCCCAGACACTGTTGAGACCCCATCCAAAGCCCTATTGGCTTTGGATACCTCTATGAACTAATCCTGTTACTTCATGTGCAGGGAGCTTTTTCATGCTTAGATAGTCTTTGGTATGTAGATAGTGGAGGCTCCAGGCACATGACAGGATGTAAAGCCCTTCTTTAAGATTTCAAAATTCATGGCGGGGGTGATATATCCTTTGGTAATAATAGTAAGGGAAAAGTTCTGGGGTCTGGTACAGTAAAGTCTGGAAATGTAAAATTTGAAAATGTCAATCTTATTGATAATCTGAAATTCAACCTCCCGAGTGTATCTCAAATGAGTAATAAATGGTTTGGATCATTCTTCACAAAGGATTGTTGTAGGATTATTGGACCAGAAATGGTTAGTAAGATTGAAGCAATAATCAAGAAAGGCTCAACAAAATTTGTTGCTCAAAAAAGTGGTAATGTTTATTTTGTTGACATGTCAAGAGAGTGTCCCAGAGCTGATGCCCATCTGTTCTCAGCTGCCTCTAACAAAGAGACAGAGCTATGGCATAAAAGACTGGGACACACAAATCTCAAAACAATCAATGAAATTTCAAAAAATGGCTTAGTAAGAGGCTTACCACAAAAAATGTTTTCATGTCCTGAACACTGTGTTTCCTGTTTAAAAGGAAAACAACACAAGAGCTCTTTTTAGTCCATTGAAGAGTCCAAAACAACCCAGTGTTTGCAAATGCTGCACATGGATTTGTTTGGCCCAGTGCAAGTCATGAGTCTCAAAAAGAAAAGATATTGCTTGGTTATTGTCGATGACTTCTCTAGGTTTACATGGACTTTCTTTTTGCACTCAAAAGATGAAACTGCAGGCATTTTGCAAGACTTTGTGACACAGGTTGAAAAGCAATTTAACCTTCCAGTAAAAGTCTTCAGGAGTGACAATGGCACAGAATTCAAAAATAAGGAGTTGGCTGCCTTCTGTGTGATTGTCATGTTAGGATTCCCGAAAGGGATACTAATTGTTTCGAAATGGAAAATTGACCGAATACTTCTAGTGCCAAAACTGACTTAGTTGACATGCTTTGGTTGTGTATTAAGCAAGGCTATTTATATATAATTTACTATGTTTTATAAGTATTTATTTATGCTTACTTTAGATTAATTAAAACCAAAACAAATTATGTTTTTACCGGTAATTTAGTGGCAAAGGTCTAGTATTATTTCTCCGCCCATTTCCATGGATCGATACTTGGTTCTTACCGATACTTTACTATATATATGACGGGGTACACTTGCCTCTTTCGTGTGTGTTTTGATGTAAAAGTAATAATCACTTTTATAAATTTAAAACCAATTCGTGTGTAATTTCATTGTAAAAATATGTATAGTCGCGCACGTACCAAGTTTTTGGCGCCGCTGCCGGGGAATGGGGAGTTTTAGGAACGACCCGAGTCATTGTGTTATTGGTGTATATACTTGTTAATGTTTGTGTATATTTTCGTGATTGTTTATTTGTTGATTTATTTGTTAATATTTCTTGCTTTTAATTCAATTTATTCATTTTCGTGATTCTTTTGTACACTTGTAAATTTTTATTCTATTTATCTGATCTAATCCGGATTTATTTATTCATTTATTCTTTGAGTTTTCGGCTCTTCAAAATCATTTTTGTACTAGCCGAATCGATTGTTTTCATTGCTTTAATTTTTATAAAAATTTCGGCCCATTTTCGGATTTTTATAAAATTTTCAGCCTATTTTTATACATATTCTGTTTCTATTCAGCTAAAAAAAAAGCTTTATTATATTAATAAAATATTCACTGTGTCAGTTTTTCGTTTGCAGGTTGATGTCCTCAACTCCCGCGCCCGCTATTGCTGAGCCTACTGACGAACCAGCGCATAATCTTAGAAGAAGTAAGAGGCTGCGCGAAAGGTCACTTGTCATTGCACAACGCATAGCAAATGCAATCGACGAGCCGGTGATTATCTCTGAAGACGAAAGCTCAGGGGACGAGGAGAGAGTCGTCATGGCGGACGACGACCGACCGTTGAATGAAACAAATTAGCCCGGAAGGGCAGGCCTGGAGCCGAGTATCCTTCAACCTACTATAGATACTCCTACTTTTGAAATTAGACCTAGTATTATTAATATGGTGCAAAATTCCGTACAGTTTGACGGACGTGAGCATGAGGATCCTGGGAGGCATATCGCTGCTTTTCTCGCTGTTTGTTCGACATTTAGGATTACAGGTGTTTCGGAGGATGCGATTCGGTTGAGGTTATTTCTGTTTTCATTACGTGACAAAGCTAGAGCTTGGCTTATGTCACTTCCTGCCGGGTCCATCAGGACCTGGAATCAGTTGGCGGAGCAGTTTATGCAGAAATATTTCCCGCCTAAGAAAATGAACAAGCTACGGAACCGAATTGTTTCCTTTCGCCAGGACGAGGGCGAGTCGTTGCATGCGGCTTGGGAGAGATTCAAGGATTTGTTGATTGATGTGCCACATCATGGCTTCTCCAAGCGACAGCTGGTTTTGACGTTCTATCAGGGGCTCAACTATAATACGCAGGAGCGATTAGACGTGAACGCGGGAGGCGATCTTGGAACTAAATCGCCGACTGAAGCGTATTATATTATAGAAAAAGCTGCGTTGAAATCCAGCTCGCGTCGGGACGGAGATAGAGGTCGGGCATCATCATCATCATCTCGTTCAGGAGTTCATGCTGTAGACGACTACACGGCCATTACTGCACAAATCTCGGCTCTTGCATCGAGATTCGACAGGTCCCAGATGATTGCGCATGCTGGCTCGGGATGTGACTAGTGCGGAGTGTCACACGAGCCCGGGGCATGTTTTCAGGGAGTCGTATATGAGGGCCACGAAGAAGTAGATTTCGTGAGTAATCAGGTAAGGCCGCAGGACAACCCGTACAGCAACACCTATAATCCCGGTTGGAGAAATCACCCAAATTTTGGGTGGCGAGCGAACACAGGAAATCAGAACCCATTAGGGTTCACTCAGCGTGCTCCAGCGCCTCAGCAGGGTCAGCAGTACCAGCAGTACAACCAACCCTACCAGCAGCGTCCATACTCGTACCAGAATCAGGGCACTGGGAGTAGCTCCCAGCAGCAGGCCCCTCAGTCTAGCTCCAAGCTGGAGGATATGATGGCTCAGCTTCTCTCTAGCTCTGAAAAACGATACCAACAAAGCGAAGATCGTTTTCTAGCTAACGAGGGAGAAATGAGGAGTCAGAAAGCCTCGATTCAGAATATCGAGAATCAGGTTGGTCAGCTGGCGCAGATGATGTCCAAAAGACCCCCAGGCGGTCTTCCGGGTAATATAGAACCAAACCCGGGCGGGCATGTGAATGCGATCATGACCAGGAGTGGAAAAACTACCGGACCCGTCATATCGGACTCAGTACCGATCACTGAAGCGGTCCCGACTGACACACCGGACGAGGTGCAAGCCAGGCTACGCCCAGCAAGTACAGCACAAGTCCAGGAGCCGGTCAAAGATTACACTCCACCAATACCTTATCCAGGCAGGCTGAAGAAACAGAAGAACGAAGAGCAATACGGTAAGTTCCTTGAGTTGTTTAAGCAACTACACATCAATATACCGTTTGTTGAAGCCTTGGCCCAGATGCCAAAGTATGCGAAATTCCTAAAGGATATCCTCTCGAATAAACAGAAGCTCGAGGATATATCATGTGTGGTGATGAATGAAACTTGTTCCGCCGTTCTGCAAAACCGTCTGCCCACGAAAATGGGAGATCCTGGTAGCTTTACGCTCCCGTGTTTGATTGGAAACATGTCTGTTAGCCATGCATTGGCTGACTTGGGAGCGAGTATCAACCTTATGCCGTATAAGGTTTTTACAAAGCTGGATCTGGGTGAGCCGTCACCCACTAGGATGAGCATTCGGTTGGCAGATCGCTCAATAAAGTATCCGCGCGGATTTGTGGAAAACATGCTTGTAAAAATCGATAAATTTGTTTTCCCCGTGGATTTTGTTATCCTTGACATGGACGAAGATTCAAGGGTACCTTTGATACTTGGATGTCCTTTCCACAATACAGCGAGGACGATTGTTGATGTGGCAGCTGGCCAAATCACGCTCCGAGTGAATGATGAGCATGTGACATTCGATATTAAAAGATCGATGCAGCACCCGCAATGTCACGATGACAAGCTTTATTACGTCGACATTGTCGATGCATGTGTGTGCTCTCATTTTCAAGGTACTATTGACGAGATTGATTCGGACACACGTCTGTCGTGTGGGGACCTGATTGGCATTACGCAGGAGGGCCACGATTTCGAGCAGCCAATCTATCAGATTGGTGACGATGGTTCCCAGAGTCCGGAGAGGTTTCTAGAAATTGGCCATGTAAAAGAAGAGGAAGCAAAGCCTTCGGTTGAAGATCCGACGCCTTTGGAGTTGAAAGAACTCCCGCCACATCTCGAGTATGCATTTCTTGACGAGGAGCGTCGCTTACCGGTCATAATTTCGGCATCATTGGAAAAGGATGAGAAAAATCAGCTTCTCGAGGTTCTGAGACTTCATAAGAGAGCCATTGCATGGAAAATCATGGATATCAAGGGCATCAATCCCTCTTTTTGTACTCACAAGATTCTGATGGAAGACGAGTACAAACCATGTGCACAGCATCAGAGGCGTTTAAATCCAAATATGCAGGACGTGGTGAAGAAGGAGGTGATTAAGTTGTTGGATGCCGGCATGATTTATCCTATTTCGGACTCTGTGTGGGTGAGTCCAGTGCAGGTCGTACCTAAGAAAGGTGGTATGACTGTAGTCTCGAATGATAGGAATGAACTAATTCCTACCCGTACCGTCACTGGGTGGCGAGTTTGCATTGACTACCGCAAACTCAATGATGCTACTCGTAAGGATCACTTCCCGCTTCCATTCATCGACCAGATGTTGGAACGTCTGTCGGGGAAGTTGTATTACTGTTTCCTAGACGGGTTCTCTGGATACTTTCAGATTCCTATCGCTCCTGAGGATCAGGAGAAGACTACCTTTACCTGCCCCTTCGGCACGTTCGCCTACCGGCGGATGCCTTTCGGGTTGTGTAATGCACCAGCGACCTTCCAGAGATGCATGGTTGCAATTTTCCATGACATGATCGAGGATTCCATGGAGGTTTTCATGGATGATTTTTCGGTATTTGGAGATTCCTTCGATCACTGCTTGGAAAATTTGAGAAAGATGTTGAAGAGGTGTGAGGAGACGAATCTGGTCCTGAACTGGGAGAAATGCCACTTCATGGTGAAGGAGGGCATAGTTCTGGGACACAAAATTTCTCACGTGGGCATGGAAGTCGATCCAACTAAAGTCGACATTATTTCTCGACTTCCGCCCCCCACCTCTGTTAGAGCTATACGGAGCTTTCTCGGTCATGCCGGGTTCTATCGGCGATTCATCAAAGATTTTTCAAAAATCGCCAGACCCGTGACCCGTTTGTTGGAGAGAGACGCTCCGTTCATATTCGGAGATGATTGCTTGAGAGCCTTTGACCTTCTCAAGCAAAAGTTGATTGAGGCCCCTATTTTAGTTGCACCCGACTGGAGTCTGCCGTTTGAGATTATGTGCGACGCGAGTGATTACGCTATAGGGGCCGTTCTTGGCCAAAAGAGAGAAAAGCACTTTCACCCGATCTATTATGCGAGCAAAACTCTTCACGACGCTCAGGAGCATTATACCACGACTGAAAAAGAGCTCTTAGCGGTCGTTTTCGCATTTGACAAATTTAGATCATACTTGGTGCTTTCGAAAACCATTGTATATACTGATCACGCTGCCATCCGATATCTCTTCAGCAAACAGGACGCCAAACCGCGTCTGATCAGGTGGATCTTGTTGCTGCAGGAGTTTGATATTGAAATTCAAGATAAAAAGGGTGCGTTGAATGTTGCGGCTGACCATCTATCTCGGTTAGAGCATGGAGACATCATGGACGCGCGTTGGGATTCCATAAATGACAACTTCCCACACGAGTCTTTGATGAGTGTTGAGATATGCGATGAGTCGCCATGGTTCGCTGACCTTGCGAACTACCTTGCTTGCGGGATTCTGATTAAAGGGTTGACTCACCAGCAAAATAGGAAATTCTTTTCGGATGTTAAGCACTACATTTGGGACGACCCTTACTTGTTTCGGGTAGGTGCTGATCAGGTGATTAGGAGATGTGTTTCAGGGAAGGAGGCGACCGATATTCTGCGCCATTGTCATGAGGGACCTACCGGAGGCCACCATGGAGCCAACTTTACCGCCAAGAAGGTGTTGGATTCCGGGTTTTATTGGCCGACTATATTTCGTGATGCGCAGAGTTGGGTTAGAGCGTGCGATGCTTGCCAGAGAGCGACAAATATATCGGCACGTGATGAAATGCCTCAGAACTGGATTCAGGTTTGTGAAGTCTTTGATATCTGGGGGATAGACTTCATGGGACCATTTCCCCCCTCACGAGGTAATAATTACATCCTGGTCGCAGTTAACTATGTATCGAAGTGGGCGGAGGCACAAGCCTTACCCACCAATGATGCCAGGGTGGTCGTGAGATTTTTGAAAATCTTATTTGCCCGGTTCGGCGCTCCGAAAGCGCTTATCAGTGACAGAGGGACGCATTTTTGCAATACTCAGCTCGAGAGAGCTTTGTCCCGTTATGGTGTGCATCACCGTTTATCCACGCCCTATCATCCACAGACAAGCGGGCAGGTGGAAGTCACGAACCGGGGGCTGAAAAGAATCCTTGAGCGGTCGGTAGGTGCAAACCACAAGGATTGGTCGGATAAGCTTGATGAAGCGTTGTGGGCTTTCCGTACGGCTTACAAGACGCCTATTGGGACTACTCCCTTTAGGCTTGTGTACGGAAAGGCATGCCATTTACCGGTTGAGTTGGAGCATAAAGCGATGTGGGCTCTAAAAACCGCAAATCTGGACCTAAAAGCCGGAGGTGAAGCCCAGTTTCTCCAGATTCATGAATTGGAAGAGTTGCGACAACGCGCTTATGAAAGCTCCGTGTTGTACAAAGAGCGCACGAAGAGATTGCATGATAAACGCTTGAAGGACCACAAAGAATTCCAAGCGGGCGATCTTGTTCTTCTTTACAACTCGCAGTTGCGCTTATTTCCCGGAAAGCTTCATTCACGTTGGACAGGCCCATACACGGTTAAAGAGGTATTTCCGTATGGGACTGTTGCAATAGAGAACGCGGACGGCGTTATTTTCAAAGTAAATGGGCATCGCTTGAAGTTGTACGTTGCCGGGCCGACAGAGTCGGTGATGGAGGTCATTGAGCTCCAAACCCCGCACACATCATAAGTGTGGGGAGAAGAGAGTCTACGCTGCTGACTCGTGGACCAAAAATGCAGCAAGAGCGTATTTTGCGCTTTAGGGGTAGTATCGTCATTTAGGATTTATTTTTCTAGTTTTAGCTTGGAGTCTTGCTATCGACTCGTCGACAAAAATTTAGCATGAGTCTACGCTAGTGACTCGCCGACAAAAATGTAGCAGGAGCGTCTTTGGCGCTATAAGGGTAAAATTGTCCTTTTTTGTGTTTTTGTAGTTTTAGCGTAATTTAGGTTAGTTAGGTAGTTTTTGTTAGTTTGTACAGTTTCTATTCGTGCCGAGCGAAGGTTCTATGTTGCAATATTGTTAAAACAGTAGGCGTGTTGAAAAAATGGCGAAAAACAGCCAAAACAGTTGCTGGAAATGGCTTCTGCAGAAAAAATCTGATCTGCAGCTGATGCACGACCGTGCCAGGATTCGCACGACCGTGCGTTCTCGAGCTGCCGGCACGGTGGATCACACCCTTGGTGCATCACCGAGAAAAAATGAATGGGCTTGAACGATGTCGGTGACGCACGACCGTGCCAAAGGTCGAACGACCGTGCGTCACGCTGAGGGCAGTTTTGTCATTTGGCACTATAAATACCCTCATCTGCAGCCCCCATTCACAAATCGCGAAACCCTACCAGCACCAGGCCGTTCCAGAGCGATACTTCATCAAATCGCACGATTTTTCGCACGATCTCACACCCTTCTTCGCACGGTACGTTCCTAGTTGTAGATTTCTTGTTTCCTTGCTTTCTAGGTTAGAATTTCTCCGATTCTTCAAGGGATTTATTAGGGTTCTCTTCATAAACAAATCGAAACCCTAACCCTTGTTTGAATCTTGCTTATCGTGAACACCCGGTTGAGTTTCCGACCCCTATTTGTACAAAAAAGTTGTTGATTTTGGGAAAATCAGGCTATTCAAAGTTCAGGGGTTTGAAATCTGCAGGTCACTTGTTGCACGGTCGTTCCTTGGATGGAACGGTCGTGCCATTCCGGGTAAATCACGATTCCAGCTTGTTGTTCGGTGTTGCACGGTAGTGCCGATTGGTCGCACGCCGTGCAGTTCCGACATCTCTGGGCAGATGGTGCATGTCATCGGCGACGCACGACCGTGCAGCTCGACGCACGACCGTGCCTATTGCCCAGATCAGATTTACAGCTTCTTCATAAGTGGCTGTTCGGCTGTTCTTAATTCAAATTTCTCCTGTTTCCATCTCTCTAATATTAATTCTCATGCAGATGAACCATCCTTTCCTTCAGTTCGATCCCAACGACGAGCGTGAGGCTTTATGCATTCCAAAACGAGACGCATTATGGGCCCGGAGAGGGCAGTTCGGAGTCCCTAGATGGTTGGATTGGGAGGTGATGCAAGAACTCAATCAGTATGACCGATTAGAAAACATGATGAGTCGCCCACTTACAAATCTGGTCGGTTGCAACCGACCCGTTTACTTGGAGCTGACCATAGAGTTCTTCACACCGTATGCCTACGAAAAGCCGGTTGCTGCTCGACGACCCAAATTCCGCCACAAGGAGCGGATAGATTTCAGGTTATGTGGCCGATGGCATAGGTGGTCGGTTGGTCGTTTGGGTAGGAGGCTCGGGATTTACACTAGAGAAGACATGGATGATCCCAATGTCTTCACAGAGCAGTTCACCTTCCCTTCTGATGCAGCACGGGATGCGTTTTGGGCTGCAAATGCCGTTGGGGACCCCTACAACCCGAGGATGTCAAAGGCTCGCGACTTAGAGACCCTCTGGTGCGAGTGATGCACCATGTGTTTAGCCACACGATATGCGGTCGCATGGACAGTCTTGTAACTGTCCAACCCAGATTTGATTTTTCTATATGCATTGGTAGAGCAAGCACCTATCAACCTTGCTGCGCGAATGGCTGAATACTTTGTCAAGTGCTCAGGGAGGACTCCTAGCAGTCAGATACATGGCGGTCAGTATGTGACCGAAATAGCGTATAATGAACACGTTATGACTGAGGAGGTGCTTCAGGGTCTCACTCTGATAACCGAGGGGGTTCATGTCGACATCAGGTCACTGAAGGCAATGGGGTTGATTGTAGAGCTTGATAGGGGGGATAGGTTGAGGGGGCTGAATAACGAGGTCTGGGACCCGTTACCCCCACTTCCATCAGACGAAGAGGATGTAGAAATGCAGGAGCAGCAGCACCAGCCACACACACCGCCACACCAGACACCGCCACATGAGCCGCAGCACCATGAGTACCACCAGCATCAGGATTGGCCTGAGTTTTATCAGCAGTTCCAGCAGATGCGTGTTACGCAGGAACAACATGGTACGTACATCGACCAGATTAGGACTAGCCAGGACCAGATCCGGGCTAGTCAAGATCAGCTCAGGGCCACTCAGGATCAGCTTAGGCATAGCCAGGAGAGCTTATACCAGGGGGTGAGTGCCGGATTTTCATACTTGTTCGGGGAGATGCATCATGCATATCCCGACTACTTTCAGCACCCTCCACAGTTCCCACCGTGGAACCCGCCTGGTTATGGTGATGCAGGCCCATCCTTCACGAGAGACGATGATGGTGATGACGAGTAGGAGTTGTTGGTGTAGTTCGTTAGTGGTTTTTATTATTATTTTCAGTACTTGTTATTTCGGGTGTTCTTTTTGCCTAGTATTTCAAACACCCTCGGATTGTATTTTATTTTTAAAACACTTTACTTTATGTTATGTCTTTGTTTGGATTGATAGTATTTATGTACATTATGGTTTTTATGTTATTCTGTTATTGTTCTGTTTTGGTGTACATGTGACATACTTGCAGATCCGACATATCTTGGACCGGAGCATATGACAGACATAGCTTTGGTAGTCTCGTTTCATCAGATATCATCTTAAGGGGAGTACTATTATCCTTTTTCTCTATTTTTTGGTTTCGCATTGGGGACAATGCGAAGTTCAAGTGTGGGGAGGGGGTTAACTTTGTTTGTCCTCTAAAAAAAATCAGAAAATCAGAAAAATCATTCAAAAATACTTATATTTTGTTTATATTTTTAATAAATAAACCGGTTGGTTG
This sequence comes from Helianthus annuus, assembly GCF_002127325.2. Lineage (NCBI taxonomy): Eukaryota > Viridiplantae > Streptophyta > Magnoliopsida > Asterales > Asteraceae > Helianthus > Helianthus annuus. The sequence continues at coordinate 32,056,469 of NC_035436.2, forward strand.
TGTTTTAGAAAGCTTCGGACTTGATAAAAACTCGACAAGCAAAATATTTTTGAAAAAGGAAACCGGAAAGCGTGACAAACAAAGAAAGACTTACATGATAGTTTTCACACTTTTACCCATTCCATCCGTTACGTGAGCAAATTTGAGCCTATTGTTATATATTTGTTTGTTCATTTCGGATATAGGAGTGAGCCGGATGTTATGTGTAATTTAGAATTTGTCACTAGTATGCTTGTTAAGACCATGAACTTGCGAAATTGTGTAGAAGTGATAGAGGCACCTAGATTACCACTTTGTGTTAGCCTTGTTCATTGTGTTATGTTTCCCGTAAACCTTACATTACCCTTTAGGATTAACCCTGTCGAGCCTTCCCGTTTACCTTTGTTTACCCACATTATCGCCCACTTAGCCAAATTTAGCCTTTATATGTTTTAAACCCCTTTTTAGTGTTGAAACTCGGGCAAAATAATCGTTTAACTAGCGTTTGTTTCAGTTTATTGTTTAATCAGCTAAAAAAAAAACAGAAAATAAAACACCCTAAAATAGGGTAAAGTTGATAAAAATCGAGCAATTTTGAATGCTTAAATGTTAACATTTCATTGATAAGCTCGATTGCGCAATAGTCGCCTTTTTAAGGCATTTGTATGTATAGGTGTATACTTTGTTGCTAGTTAAACGCTACTACCGAGTTTTAACCAATTTCGCCACTTTATATGTCTACTTCCATACCCTTCGCCCAAGCCTAACGTTACAACCCGTAAAGACCTCTTGATTTACACTTATTCGCATGTTAGTTGGTGGAGACGAGATCTTATGACAAGCTTATGATATTGCATATTTCATTGACGTGGCATTGAGTGTTTGCACATACACATTTTATGTATGTTTCATAAATAAAACCGAGTGTGTGTGAATATTGTGAGTCGTGTGAAGATTAACATGTTGAGTCAATTAAATGTGAAGTCGCGGCTTTTTGGTTGTCGCTATTATAATTGCATATGCTTGTTGGATTTGAGTCTTTTGATGTTGTCTTTCGACAAACCGGCTAACCGTTTATAGTAGTTTTCAATAAAATAGTGTGTAAATTATCGTTCTTGTTTGTTTCTGTCTTTTATTACTTTTTAGTTCAGCTTGCTTGAGGACAAGCAAGGTTCAAGTGTGGGGAGATTTGATATTCGCTAATTTACACATATTTTAGTCCCCCGTTTTACCCCTATTTTATGCGTTTTCGGCCGTAAAACCGTCGTTCGGATACTTAATTATCTACATTTTTGTTTACAGGCCTAAAACAGCATACCAGACAAGATGATAGCGAAAACGAGGACTTTCCGGATAAAACGACGAAGCTGCGCAACTTCTGTTACAAAACTGACCTGGGCGTCTGGAACGGTCGTGCGACCTGATGCACGACCGTGCATATCCGACAAACTAAGAAAGGCTCGGTAGTGAACGATGATGCACGGTCGTTCCATATCTTGCACCCCGTGCGGACCCGACGTTCCAACATGATATCGGAACTGAACGACCAAAGGACCAGGCGTGCAAGCAGACCTCGGAAAGGAACGACCGTGCCAATTGAAGAACGGTCGTGCGTGTCCGAAGACCAGTCAACGATCTGTGACGTCACGCAGTATGGTGGACCACCACCAATAATTGCTTAAAGTGCACGGTCGTGCGATCGGAGAACGACCGTGCGACATCGAAAAAGCATAAAAACAGAACAGAACCATTCTGTTAGTAACTCTGGAATTTTGGAGAGCTTTGCAGGCGATTTTGAGGCTCCGAAGGCTTCTGCTTTCACTCGGATTCAAGCCACATTGCCCGGTTTTGCTCATTTACTATCCGGATTCTTAATCTTGTGCTTGTTTATGGTTGGGTTTTCTACTCTTTCCATGTTTTTGTTAATCTTTCAAGCATTTAGGTTAATGTTTATATATTATTGTAGCCTTTGGGCAAAAACACAACAATCCCTTGCTTAAATATAGCCATTAGTATGTTAATCTATGTTTGTAATGACATTTGGAAGTGTTTTCTATGATTATCTTTGATGATTAGTTTGCAACCTTGTTATTGATATTGATTTCTTGATTATAAGTAATTGTGTTAGATGATTGGTGCTTGGTTAGGTAAGATAGTTGAAAAATGAAGCTTATTTAATCATGTATTAGTAAACTTTTAATTTGGTTAACTAGCTTAACTTGGTTAAAATGTGGGCACCATGATACTCTATCGGGTTAGTGGTTTAATAAAATGTAATTATTGTTAATCAAGAAAGCTTGCCTTCACGGAAGGACTCTAACGGGTTAGATGGTGTTGTTATGAATTCTTGCCATGATTTGTTAGCTTAGTTAGTAGTTTCGGCCAAAATTGCTATCATAGTGAATTTATGCGCAAGAGTTGTAAAATGAACTTGGTTGTGATTTAATCTAGTTTATGCTTGTCTCGGTGGTTGCATTGTGTTTATCGGTGTTGCTTTCCTTGATTAAGTGAGGTTAGAAAACTCCTAACGGATGACTAACTTATTTTTAGGATATTTTTGTAGACATTAATCAATCGCACGTTAAAGAACAATTTTAGGTGGTTAAAGTGTGTTTATCGTTTTAACTTTCCGAATGATTGTCATGTTAGGATTCCCGAAAGGGATACTAATTGTTTCGAAATGGAAAATTGACCGAATACTTCTAGTGCCAAAACTGACTAAGTTGACATGCTTTGGTTGTGTATTAAGCAAGGCTTTTTATATATAATTTACTATGTTTTATAAGTATTTATTTATGCTTACTTTAGATTAATTAAAACCAAAACAAATTATGTTTTTACCGGTAATTTAGTGGCAAAGGTCTAGTATTATTTCTCCGCCCATTTCCATGGATCGATACTTGGTTCTTACCGATACTTTACTACATATATGACGGGGTACACTTGCCTCTTTCGTGTGTGTTTTGATGTAAAAGTAATAATCACTTTTATAAATTTAAAACCAATTCGTGTGTAATTTCATTGTAAAAATATGTATAGTCGCGCACGTACCAATAGGACATAGAAAATATGATGATCTTGTAAACACTGCTGCAATACAAGCTGTTTCTTCTGAAATCATACCAACCAACAAAAGTGGCCAAGAAGTTAAAATAACTGACAAACTTGGTAACAAAATTACTCTGGAAAGATCTGTGGGATCTTCAACTTTTGAAGAAATTGAGAAATACCAATTTAAACCCACATGGTCTGATGAGTGTGATATCCTTGAAAATTTCAAACCAATGGATTTCACAACCACTGATGGTGTCAAAGCTCCAAAAGCAAAGGTCATTCCTATCAAAGATATCCCAACAGAGGTTCAAAACTCTGTTGCAAAGGAATCTGAGAAAAGGAAGAAAAGAGAAAAAATCAAAAACTTGTTTTGTGAATTCTGTGAAAAGAAGAATCATCTAACAAAAGATTGTTTTCATCTAAAAGCATATGATATCAACAAAACAAGCATCATTTTACCTGCTGAAAGCTGCACCATCTATGGTAAAGATAATCACAAAACTCAAGAATGTGTGTATCTCAAAAACTTTGACATAAAAAAGAATGAATACACTGTAAAAACATCCTTGAGTCCATCAACATCATCTGTCAAGTTCACCAAGAAACAACCACTGTTTGTCCCTGTCCAAACATCTGTCACAAAACAGCTGAACCAAAAGTCTGTCTAAAGAGATGTATAGGTGACTGATGCACCCCCGCCAATCAATTCAGAAAAGGCAAGGAAAAAGCATCATACCAAAGGATTCCACATGTTTATGAGGCTTACAAAAAAGCCCTCTAAACCAAGAGTGAACAGACATCCTTTTGGTTATCAACAGATGATGGGCCAAAACCCTCAACAGTGGTTAGAGAAAAACATTCTCAAAAATGTTCAAACCCCTGTGCTAACCACTGTCTATGCATCTGCCTCCATCCCAGACACTGTTGAGACCCCATCCAAAGCCCTGTTGGCTTTGGATACCTCTATGAACTAATCCTTTTACTTCATGTGCAGGGAGCTTTTGCATGCTTAGATAGTCTTTGTTATGTAGATAGTGGAGGCTCCAGGCACATGACAGGATGTAAAGCCCTTCTTCAAGATTTCAAAATTCATGGAGGGGGTGATATATCCTTTGGTAATAATAGTAAGGGAAAAGTTCTAGGGTCTGGTACAGTAAAGTCTGGAAATGTAAAATTTGAAAATGTCAATCTTATTGATAATCTGAAATTCAACCTCCTGAGTGTATCTCAAATGAGTGATAAAGGGTTTGGATCATTCTTCACAAAGGATTGTTGTAGGATTATTGGACCAGAAATGGTTAGTAAGATTGAAGCAATAATCAAGAAAGGCTCAACAAAATTTGTTGCTAAAAAAAGTGGCAATGTTTATGTTGTTGACATGTCAAGAGAGTGTCCCAGAGCTGATGCCTATCTGTTCTCAGCTGCCTCTAACAAAGAGACAGAGCTATGGCACAAAAGACTGGGACACACAAATCTCAAAACAATCAATGAAATTTCAAAAAATGGCTTAGTAAGAGGCTTACTACAAAAAATGTTTTCATGTCCTGAACACTGTGTTTCCTGTTTAAAAGGAAAACAGCACAAGAGCTCTTTTAAGTCCATTGAAGAGTCCAAAACAACCCAGTGTTTGCAAATGCTGCACATGGATTTGTTTGGCCCAGTGCAAGTCATGAGTCTCAAAAAGAAAAGATATTGCCTGGTTATTGTTGATGACTTCTCTAGGTTTACATGGACTTTCTTTTTGCACTCAAAAGATGAAACTGCAGGCATTTTGCAAGACTTTGTGACACAGGTTGAAAAGCAATTTAACCTTCCAGTAAAAGTCTTCAGGAGTGACTATGGCACAGAATTCAAAAATAAGGAGTTGGATGCCTTCTGTGTGAAGAAAGGGATTGTAAGGCAGTACAGCATCCCTAGAACACCAGAACAAAATGGGGTGGTTGAAAGAAAGAACAGAACATTGATTGAGGCTGCCAGAACCATGCTTGCAGATTCAGGTTTGCCATTAACTTTTTGGGCAGAGGCAGTAAACACTGCTTGCTATGTCCAAAACAGAGTTTTGATCAACCCCAGGCTCAAAAAGACTGCTTATGAAATTCTGTATAAAATAAAGCCATTAATCTCATATTTCAAAGTTTTTGGTTGCCCGTGTTTCATTTTAAACTTAAAAGATTCCATCTCAAAGTTTGCAGCCAAAATTGATATAGGATATCACCTGGGATACTCAACCACTGCTAAGGCCTACAAAGTGTTTAATACACGGACCAAAGCAGTGGAAGAGACTTTGAATGTAAAGTTCAATGAACTTTCATCAATGAAAATCCTTGCAAATCCTGCAGAATTGTTTGATCTTGAAAAATTCACTTTTGAAAATACTGCTGTCAAGACTAACAATGTAGGTCCATTAGAAGATTCATCACCAGACTATGGATATGAAATCATCATTCCTCAAAAGTCTGCTTCAACAGGGAGAGCATCAGTTGTTCAAAACAGTTGTCAAAGCTCAACGACTGCTACCTCAACAGTTGTTGACCAAAGTAGCCCTTTAACCACTGCTTCCACCTCATCAAACACTGCTGACAAACGTCCTCAAACAGTGGATCAAAGTCAGCAGGTGTTCACACCTTTACCCCCAATGCCACCACCTTTTGAAGCCACTGCTGGGTCATCAAACTCTCCAGCAGTGGTTAGCTCAGATGATACACATCTGCAGCCTTCACCACTCAATGCCATTATTCCATACCAAGGAGAGCTAATATTCTTGAAATCTCATCCACCTGATCAAATAATTGGCAATATCAATGAAGGGGTGCTCACAAGAAAGCAGTCCCAAAACATTTGTCTTTTTGCAGGTTTTCTATCACTCCATCAGCCAGTTAAGTACCAAGAGGCACTGAAAGACAACAGCTGGGTAGAAGCTATGCAAGAGGAGCTCCAACAGTTTAGAAGACAACAAGTATGGGAGCTTGTTCCATTGCCAGAGGGTGTGAGTCCTATTGGTACAAAATGGGTCTTCAAAAATAAAACTGATGAAAGGGGTATTGTTGTCAAGAATAAAGCCCGGCTTGTGGTTCAAAGTTTCAGACAAGAAGAGGGCATTGATTATGATGAAACATTTGCCCCTGTAGCAAGACGTGAAGCTATCAGACTCTTTCTGGCCTTTGCTGTCAACCACAACATCGAGGTGTATCAAATGGATATCAAATGTGCATTCCTCTATGGTAAGATTCAAGAGGAGGTTTATGTTTGTCAACCTCCAGGTTTTGAGGATCCATTTAATCCAGATCATGTCTACAAGCTCAATAAAGCTTTGTATGGCCTGAAACAAGCACCAAGGGCCTGGTATGAAACTCTGTCCACATTTTTACTTTCCATTGGTTTCACCAGAGGCAGGATTGATAAAACACTGTTTTTAAAATGGAGAGGAAAGGATTTGATGATTGTCCAGATTTATGTGGATGACATCATTTTTGGAAGCATATGTAATAAAATGTGTGAGGAGTTCAGACAACTCATGACAGCTGAGTTTGAAATGAGTGCAATGGGTGAACTCCAGTGCTTTCTTGGTCTCCAAGTAAGGCAACTGCAAAATGGTACTTTCATCCATCAAGGAAAATATGCCAAAGAACTTTTAAAGAAATTTGATATGGATGATTGTAAGCCATGTAGTACACCCATTGCAACCAATAAATTGGTCATGTCTGAAGAAAAGGATGATTTGGTTGATCAGACCTTATATAGAAGCATGATCGGGTCTTTATTGTACCTAACTGCATCTAGACTAGACATCATGTTTGCAACATGTGTTTGTGCAAGATCCCAATCAGCCCCTAGAATGTCAAACCTTATTGCTGTAAAAAGGATATTCAGATACCTCAAAGGTGCTCCCACACTTGGTATCTAGTATCCAGCTGATGGTAAAATTGAGCTTTCAGGTTTCTCAGATAGTGACTTTGCTGGATGTGATAAAACAAGGAAGTCCACTTCAGGAGGGTGCCAATTCCTAGGCAATTGCTTAGTGTCTTGGCAAAGCAAAAAGCAAGCAGCTGTTTCCACATCCATTGCTGAGGCAGAATATATAGCTGCTGCAAGCTGTACAGCCCAACTGCTCTGGCTTCAAAATCAGTTACTGGATTTTGGTATCACTGCCTTGAAGACACCACTTATGTTGGATAGCCAGGCAGCAGAAAATATCATCAAAAATCCAGTTTCCCATTCAACCACCAAACACATCGACATCAGACATCACTTTGTGAGGGATTGCTATGAAAAAGGTTCGATTTCTCTACATCATGTTCCAACTAAGGATCAGCTGGCAGATGTGCTAACCAAAGCATTAGACACATCCACCTTTGAAAGCTTGATCTCTAGGATTGGCATGCTCAACATGGAATAACAGGCAAAATCATGTTTTTCTATGAATAAAAGCATTAAAATGTTTTCAGAAAATCAAAAATCCATCCTTAAAAATAGCTAAAAATGAATTTTTCATTAAAATCCTAAAAGTCTGCCATAACCACTGATGGGTTCAAAAGTCTGTGCTACTTCAAATGTCTGTCCACTGCTAAAAGTCACCCCCTGCTCTCATTTTCCTTGATAACCACTGATGGTCAAAATTAGTGTTGTCTCCACTGCTGAGCTATCTACTGATAGTGAAAAGCTTCCACTGTCCTCGATTACCACTACAACTACTGTCTTCACCAGTTGTTTTCACAAACAGTACTGTCCTTCACTTCACCAGGGGATGACATGCGGACAGTACTTAGTGGTCAGACCTTTTGTAACCACTGCCACGTCAGCATTCACTTTTCCTCCATAAAACCCCCTTTCAAAACCCAAACAGGGTTTCACTGTCGAATTGAATTCTTAAAAATTCTCTTCTCAAAGCAGTTTCCAATCCATTCCATCAAATTTCTCCACATTCTCATCTTCGATTCTCATCTTCAAAATGACAAAATCGAAATCATCCGCAAAATCTTCCAAAGGGGCCTCTCAAAAGGCTACCTCCACCGAAATCCCACACAAACCGTCTCATAATCTACTGGGTCTTCTCACAAAACCCGGCCACATCGATACATTTGACTCCATCCTCGATATTATCAACGCATCAAAGTACAAAACTTTGTTAACCGTTGATGCACCCATTTACCTGCAAACTCAGAGAGAGTTTTGGAAAAATTGTACCCTTGAAAAACAAGGAGAAGATGTCATAGCCATTAACTCTACTCTGCAGAAGAAAGCAGTCCGAATAACACCGCAATCCATATCTGAGGTCTTTCAGCTCGCTGATCAGGAAGGTACAGATTCTTTCCCTAAAAACGAGTTAAAAATTGACTTCATTGAGCGAGGGTATGCAGACACAATGATGAAGGGGGATACCTTAGAAAAAGGTTTCTTCCCTCCTGCAACAAGATTTTTATTCCATACCCTCCTCGTGTGTGTTTCAAATAAAACCACTTCTTTTAATGAAATACCACTGAAGATTCAAAACTTGGGATATGCTATTTTACAAGGAGAAAATTTCAACTATTCCAAGGTAATCTTCAATGATTTGGTTAAAAATGTTGAAACAAAATCATTCTTACTGTTTCCAAGGTTTTTAAGCTATTATTTTGAGAAAGAATTCAGTAAGAATAATATTGCGGTAATAAATCAAGGTGACTCTTTTCAAATAAAAAGCTTAACTTCTGAAACATTTACAAGAATGTCAACACCTTGCAAAACACAAGCAGAGGTGCCTGAGCAGATTTTAGCAGCAAACACTGCTCCTCAGGTATCTGCTGCTGAGCCCACTGCTCAAGGTGATCAAGGTAGCCAAACAACTGCCTTGAAACCCACACCTAAAATCATCAAAAAACCACAGAAAAAGAAAAATCAAAAACCCCCCAAACCCATCAAAAAGGCAACTCTGGAGGATGAGATACCAGAGCAACTGCCTGTGACAGCACAAAAGTCACAACAAACCACTGCTGCTACTTCCTCACAGCAGTTGGTAGAAATATCTCAACCCATACCTGAAACTCCTCCTGTCTCTTCACAAAAAGAACAGGTTGTACAAACAGGGTCACCACATCATGAGGCTCTGGAAGCACTCGTTTCCATCTTCCACAGCCCAATACCCAGGGCAATTTCGCTTTCTAAACTTACCTTCACATCCCCAATTCCACCAAATACCAAACTACTGTTGGATGCAATTGATCTGAACCTGGCACAAACCAGTCCTTCTCAATCACCTGTCCATGAGAATATACCTCAACAAAAGACTGGGCCTGTTGTATCAATCTTTGCTAACCCACCAACACAACCTGAGGAGGTTACACCCCTTGAGTTACAAGTAACTCTTGGTGGTATTCCAAGTGAAGCAGCCACTACAAGTGTTGAACCTACAGGTTTACACTTGGACAGTGGTTACATCAATAAGACTTCCTTGGAGGCAATTCCTTCTATAACACCTATGTTATCTACTAGTGAGTTTATATTAACCACTGGTTCCATCAAAAGATTATCAAGTGTTGAAGGAAGAAGACCACAGTACCAAGAAAAAAGGGGCATCAGTTGTTGATGTTTGGAGTACACTCCCTACCTCAACTTCTGATAAAACCACTGCTAGTGGGAAATCAGATGATCCCATTAAATTGGGTGATGGTTTAAAGTACCAGGAATTGACGAAACGTGTTGAAAAACTGGACGCATCTGTTGTAGAAATTAAAGAAATGCTGCAACAGTTGTTAACAGTTCAAAAGGTACCATCCACTGCTGTTTCACCTCAAACACCTGCTCCACCACCTGCAGATGTTACAAATGAGCTCTGGAACCTTTTTCAACCTTTTCTCCAACAACAGCATCAACTGGCTGAACAGCAACATGAAAAACATGTTCAAGATCTCAAAACTGCAATGGGGTCTAGGTTCAAGGATACAAAAGATGACATCTTGGCTCTCAAGGCCCATTTGTTGACAACCACTGGCACTGCTCCTCCGACTGTGATTTATATTGATGAACTCCCTGCAGATAATGCCAAAAAGGGGGAGAAAGTTAAGGAGTGGATAAAGAAAGGGATTGATAATGGGCTATATCTTGATACAGTAACAAGTGCAATGCTCAGAGAAATTCCCTTGCCAGATGGTAGTAAGAAGGTTGATGTTACCCAGAATGCACTTGATGATGCTGTCATAAGTGTAAAAAGGGATAGAGCGGCAAAGGCCCTGTCATGGTGGAATGGGGAGAAGAAAGCTTTCATGAAGCTGAATGCGCAGGGTTGTTCTGGTGAAAAGGATGATCAAAATCCTGCTCCTAAAAGAAATCTTACTAGAAAAGTAAGGAAACCCAAATCCACACCATCCAGTTTTCCAAAGCATTCCTCAAAACCATCATCCAAAAGCCACCAACATCAAACCTCCACCCAAACAGCTGTTGCAACCTCTGTTGTACCAACTGCTCTCACTTCAACACACACCACTTCAACACACACCACTACCACTGCCTTACCTCCACCATCAGTTCCTGCCATAAAGCAGAAGACATCAGATGTTACAACATCTGCTGTAATAACAACAGTGGTTGAAACACCAGTTGTTTCACCAGCTGTTAGTCAGTCACAAACCACTGCCACTCAAATCACTTCCACTGTTCCACCCAAGACATCATCTGCCTCTCCTAAAATAAAAAGGAGAAGGGTTATCATATCAGATGATGATTCTCCATCACCACCACCAACAGCTTCAAAATCCCAAGCACTTGTCACAATTCCAAAACCCATTCCTCTCTCTTCAGCTCAAATTTACAAACCCTTACCTCCTGTAGGTGTTCAATTTCCTCTTGAACTCATAACAGTCAGAGATGAAATTAAGTCTTTCTACTATGAGGATGACCCTGCCAAAAGGAGCTTGCCATCGATTGAAGGATATCCCAGGCCAACTAATATTGAAGAATACTTGAAAATCAAGGCCAAGCAAGCAGAGGATATCTCAATAAAAAACAAACAAGGGAAATTTGATAGAGAGTATCAACAAAACTATCAGTTTCTACTCACACAGGTCAGAGCTTTGGAACAATTTGCAAAAAAATGTATGTCAGCAAATCTCTGAAAAGGCATATGAGTCATTGAGAAAAGACTACATTGAAAACATCATGACCTACAAGACATACAAGGGGGAGAAACACATGTACAAAAACTGGACCATTCCTGAGCTTGAAAAAGAAGTAGCCAGGATTCATGAAATGATCAAAGAAAATGTCCAGCAGACTCCCCCTGAAAAATTCAAACAGGTTGAATCTGACAAAGCCTTGGAGCTGAAGAGAATGAAAGAGGAGCTGATAATTGCTGAATATGGGTCAAAGAACTCTGTGTCTAAGTAGGGAGAAGCGAGGGTCAGGGCCACCTATAAAAGGTTGGAGGAACTTAGGAAGAAAGATCCAACAGCTCCACAAAAACCTGATTACTCTAAAGTAGAGGTTTCAAAAAGACCACCAAAACTGCAACCCAAAAGAACCACTGCTCCTGCTGGTACTGCCATCTACAAAAGAAGGAGACAAAGCCAGTTGGGTGCTGAAACAGTTCAAGATTTAATTACTGGAAATGCCATTGTGAAAAAGGGCATTTTGTTAATGTTGAAAGAAGAATCTGAACTGGAAAAATCTGCAAGTACTGCTCAGCCAGTCATGAACAGGCCAGCATCACCAAATTCCTCATCAAATAAAAATCTCCCAAGATACCCATCAGGCTCAAAAATACACAAGTGGCAAACTGACAAACAGACCCACGTATTGACTATGATCACGTCTGATGGCGAAGTGAAGAAATTAACAAGGGAACAAGCTCTTGGCCTGAGTCTTGAAGATTTGCAGGATCTCCTTGATCTTCCACTTAGCAAGGATGATGATGATACAGATGCCATAACTTTTGAATTACAATTCAAAGGGCAAATAAGGGAACTGTTGTTGAGGCAATAAAGATCTACAATAATGAAGAGTTTTGGCATTATCTGTTCCAGGGGGAGATTGTTGGGATTGAACTCTACCAAAGGAACAGATAATAAAGCCAAAACTAGACCAGAGAATTGGATCCAGAATAAGCAGATGTTTGGTTGCAAGTCTCTCCCCTTGAAAGTGGTTTCAACATCTGCTGACCTCCTATCTGCTGATCATGCAAACTGCTGACCTACAACTGTTGATCAAGACAAAGTCTGCATGAAGAACTAAAGCTCTGCTGCTCAATCTACTGCCATGCTTCAAGCACTGCTGATCATGACAAGTACTGCTGGGATTACAACAGTGGAAGGATGCAGTAGCAGTTTATAATTAGTCTTATATAATGAAATGTAATATCAGTAGTTAGCATAGCAGTGTTTGTATAGATCAGAGGTTAGAGTTTGTTAGGAGGTTAGATGTCACTTTCATGGTGACGTCAGCTTAGATGCTCAGTGGTTTGCAAGTGCCTATAAATAGAACAGTACTCTGTACTGTTCTGTTTAGCTCTTTCACCATCTTCTTTCTGCACAAACAAACACTGAGCTCGGGCTGAGGGGGAGTTTGCATATCATACACACATTGTAATCAGAGTTTGAAAATAAATTTAATCATTTGATTCAGTGTTTGAAAAAATGTATGATTGAAAGCATTTCTTCTGTTTGATTGTGAAAAGTTTGCTTCCACTTAAATTCCGCTGCACTACTCTTTTATTTGTTCATCTAAATTCAAACACAAATCACAATCAATCCAAACTCAGATCCTAACAAAACCCGTGACAAAAGATGAGGATGAAGTGAAAATTTCTGGTAAGAAACCAAGTGTGGTCTACAATAGATGTCCACCCCCGGTCGAAAATGGATATTCGCCTCGAAATCCAAATTCCGAAAGAGTCTAAAAGGCAATTAACTTGCAATGGGAGTCTAGGCCATCAGATAACTTGCCAGAAAATATCGATGTCACGTACACGTCGTCCGACACTGATCTTGAGTCCAAATTGATAAAAAGTGTGGTCGATCAGGTGTTAGATAAAGATGACAGTGAGGAGTCAAAAACGGAGTCTAAACCCGAGTTAAAGTCTGAGTCTGATGCGTCAAAGCCAACAATCAAAAAGGACAAACGGGTTTATGATACGAAATTTTTGCTATCAAAATCTAATTTGAATGACGAACCAATCAAAGTTGCATATACTTTGAAAGATTCTGACAAATTATATTCTGATGAAACTTTTCCAATAAGAAGTGTTAGATTTGATATGATTAAAAAGGTTTTCAAAATTACAGAAATTAATATTTCTGAAATAAAAGATTTAAATATTTCTGGAAAACCTAAACAATACACTTCAAGAGACCAACAAAGAATTAACAAGAAAATGGGTTACAATTGTGGTTATAGTTTCCAAAAGAAACCAAACCATAATCGTAATTTCAAAAAGAAAGGTCTTGGATTTAATCAAACGACAAATTATAAAAATGAAAAAGTTTATAAACCAAAAACTATGTTTGTTTCAGGAAAAACGACAGAGGCTGAGAAAGAACAAGCTTTCAGGAAGCAGACGAATCAAGAATTCCTTGCAAAGAAGCAAGAAGAGCTGAAGAAGGATGTTGTTCAGAAAAAGACAGAAACAAGAACCTGTTTTCAGTGCAAAACTACTGGTCACATTGCTAGAAACTGTCTGAAAACATTCAAACCAAAACAGGAAGTTTCTGGTAAACTGAAAGGGAAAGTTGTTGAGAAAACTGAACTTTCAACCCGAAAATTTACAGGCTTTGAAAATTCAACCTTTGATGTCACACCCCAACCGATGGCGGAATCATCGGGGCGTGGCACTGAGCGAAACAGATTGTCCAGAAGTTTCCACAACAACTATTATTACAAATTCAGTTAAATGATACGTCCCATACCGTATCCCAAATAAATAAACAAGTTATCATAGAAAGCAACTAGGCAAATAAATTCCGTTCCGACAACTCAGATTCAAATATTATTACAGCAATTGTTTATCTGCTTCTAGACCCCTATTCTGTTGACTTTCTGGCTGTAATGCAGAGGACAAGATCTACAGACAACTATGCCTTAGACGCTTGTTCTTGGCAGACAACTATTTGGTAGGGGCTTCTAGAAACTTATTCAAGCCTCGCTTTCCTAGCAGATAAGCATCCTAATTACCTGTCACATACGTTAAAATAATGTCAATACATAAAATGTAAAGGTGAGCACACAAGTTTAATAATAGCATATAGAGTTCGAATAGTTTACGCATAACCAGGCACGTACACAGAGGAAAACGATGCATGTTAATTATCGACATGGGACCATCGATACCAACGACTGCGGTTTGACCGTCCGAGACGGTTCGCAATACACGATTAGCACCGTAATCCATGCAAGTAATTGTCCTTAACAACCCCCGTGTGAACGGGTGCTGAGTCCAAACTATAGTACTATGTTGCTAAGGCAGGTAGATAGCACTCCACGTGTAAACATAATAAACATCAATCATTTAGTCAAGTAGCACATGCAAATGGTCAGCGTTCAAATAGTTTGTGTTTGATTGTGATTTGATAGATAACGTATGTAACACCCAAAAGTGCTAAAAGCAAAAGGGGATCGAGTATACTCACAGTGATTGATTGTGGATTGAAGGGAGCGCTGAGAGTAAGATTAGCCTGATTAGTTCGATAGCACAACAATAAGTAACGCGGAAAGGTAAACAAGTGTAAATGGATCGAATGGGCTGGTCGATCGAACGGCAGGTTCGATCGAACGGGCTGTCTGGTCGGCTGGTATGTCCGGTTGGACAGTCCTGTTCGATCGGCCGGTAGGCTCGATCGGCTGGACCATTCGAGTGGATTGTTTCTTCCTCTGGTGTGTTTGTGTTAGAGGATTTGAACTTTTGAAGTTTTCGTTGTAGTATATGAGAACACTGAAGTGTTCTTACCTTTCAAGTCGATCGATCGAACGTTTCGTTCGATCGGCTAGCTCAATCGATCGGCTAGCTCACTCGATCGGCTAGAAACTTCAGAATTGGTCCTCCACTGAATGTCACTCGATCGAACAGTCTGTTCGATCGGCTGGCATTCCCTACTACGAACGAGTTGTGAAAACGATTAAGTGTTGAAGCATAGTATCTCATGATCCGAACAGTAATGTTCACCAATCGAGTGCCATATTCGATCGAACACTACTTCGTCAATACTATACCTCAAAAGTTTGGAAAAGTGAGACATCATGTGCTAGCCGATCGGCTGGCCCGGTCGATCGGCTGGTGTGTCCGATCGGGCTGTTCGATCAGCCTAGCCGTTCGGCCAGCAAGTCTGACCTGGTCGGCCTTTCGTCTAACACTTGGTCGTCTGGTTACTTGTCATTATATCGAGGTAGTTTGATAACGAGTTGAACTATGATACCTTCGTTCTTACCCGTCTTTCTGGCTCGGACAGGAATCACCCAAGTCCGGCTGGTGAACGGTTCGGAACGTTGGTTTAGAGTCTAACCCAAAATCGGTGAACTCTGTTCATAGAACCCGAATCTTGAACCTTTTAACTTGTTAGAATGATTAGTTAGCCGGTTCAAGCTCCGTTTCTATCGGGATGAATGCATTGAGTGTAAAAGAGTTGAAAGAAAGTTGGGATTCCTTCTTTCAATCCTTCACAACTTGTGGATGTTTAGATCTTTGATAGATCTTAACTTGTTTATGTGGAAATCGGTTAGATCTAAGCTAATCATAGTCGAATGAGGCCAAAACATGATGTTCTTCAAGAACACCATGATGACATCACCCAAGAACACTTAGATCTTGGTGATTTCACGGTTAGAATCCAAGTTTTGAAAGATAGAAAGGTGTAGAATCAAGTAATGATAAAAAAACGTACAAGAATTAGAGTGAAAACTTACCGGGATTGAGAGAAATCTGAGAAAAGGTGAAGAAGATAGTTGGTTCGGTCAGAGTTTTCCAAAAATGGAAAGTATGACAATGACAGCCCTATTTATAGGCTCCAAAAGAGGAAAGTGGCAGCCGATCGGCCAGGAGCTCCGATCGAGTGGGCTGCTCGATCGGCTGGCAAGATGCTAGCCGATCGGCTGGCCTGTTCGATCCGGATGCTTCCTGTTCGATCCGCGACCCACTTCGAGTATTTTGCGATGATTTTCGACGTTTCGATTTCGATGGACGCTGATACGAATACGATAGGGTTCCTAGTCAAATTACTTTTAATCCCAACCACTATATCTACATACAAGCATCTACTTTATGCGCTTCGATGTCGGTTTCGATTGAGTTTGATTGTCTTTCGAGTTTCGATTCGATTTTCGATTGATTTGCTTGAATACCACACCAACATAAAGTAAACACGCACAAGTAACACATAAGGCACACACACACGTATAACAGTACCACAATTCGCATGATTCGAGTCTCGAGTTCGATGATTGTTAGATCGGTTTGATTACTGATTAGTTAACTTTATCGCATTGTTACTTCCTACTATTCACAGTCGTAGATCGGTTCGCGTTAAAAACACATTCGATTACTTCGATTCTTGCTGATTACAACACTTACTCCATCCACATAATACAACTAAAACATAAAATCGACTATTTACAGTCAAAGAAGGTCAAAGTTGACTTGGACTTTGACTTTGACTTTGACATTCGAAAACACGGGGTGTTACATTTGAGGTGGGAGAATGTTCAAAGAATGATTTAAAAAGAAAAGAAAATTTGAAAAATCAAAAATGGGTTGTTAATAGTTCAGGTAACAGTTCTGGTGATGAATCTGATTCCACAAAATCAGAGGAGCCACGTGTTGAAAGAAAGATTGAAAAATCAGTTTTGACAGTGGATGATGAGAATTTTCCACCACTGAATGCTAAAAATTTGAAATCTAAAATCGAAAAAGTGGAAATTTCAAATCAATTTTATTCTGACAAGAAGAAATTTGATCTTGAAAAGACTTTCAACGGAAATGTGAAGCACATTTTTGGCAAAATGGTCAATGGTAAGGCCAAAAGTGTTAAAGAATTTTATGCTGCCAAAAGAAATGTTCACAAGTCTGTTGAAAGTAAAGATGAAGAAGAAGAGGTTGTTACACCCAAGGAAGGTCAGGCTTGGGTGGATATATTTTTCAAAGAGTAAAAACCTGACTTGCCGGAACTCCCAGGATGGTAAGTGTGGAGTAGGAATCGGCACCTTGAGAATTCAACCAATAGATGATAATTGGTCTAAAAGGTTTGTGGCAGGTGTTAGGTTTTTGATTCTACAAAGTGGTTAATCAAGGTCATTAAGTTGAACTTGATTTTACTATTATTTAAAAGTTTGGTAAACAATGTGATGAAATGACCCCATAACCTACAAATGGTTGATAAAAGAACTTATTTTCCAGAAAAACCATTCTGATTAAAACAAACTTAAGTTTTTTGAAATCTTAATGGGAAAATAGTTTGTTGTGAGGGGGAGTTTTGATTGTTTATGTCAAGTGGATGGAGATTTGAGGCAATTCGATATCAGTTGTCATGTTCTTGTACTGTTTGTTTTAAATTTCTTTAAATGTTTTTGAATTTTAGGGGGAGTAAGAAAATTTTTTTAAAAAAAATCCAAAAACATTAGAAAATTTGAAAAAGTCAAAAACATGAAAAAATGAAAAATGAGTTTTGTTGCATAAAAGAGGAAATGATAGTACATCAGTGAACTATCACAACATGCTAAAGAAATGTAAAGTTAAAAGGTGATAAACAATCTCACTACGGATGTGTCAGTAGGTTTTTACACATTTAGTAAATTATGACGAGATATAAAACTAAAAATTCAAACTTGCTTAGTTCGTGGGGAACAACTTCTTGGATATATGGGTAACCCCTGAAATCTTGTTTGAAAGGTCCCTTATTCTGAGATACTAGGTCTTTATACTCAGTGATATCTGGGTATTATACCGGGACTTCTGCTGAATGGAAATTCTGACCTAGTCCCCGTATAATGCTTTCTACAAAATGCTTGAAATACAGCACAAGCCCTCAGCAAAAATGATGAAACAATAAAATTGCTAATCATTATTGTTGAAGAAAAGATCCTCTAAAGGGGACACACCAAAAGTCGAAGCCGTCATATCTCTGCGTATACGGAAGTATCGACCTGAGCACTCACGGCCCTCGCAATTTAACCCCTTACAGATATCATCTGTGGTATACTCACCTGTAAGGCTGAATATTGGGATCTGGATACGGGAGCAAGTGGTGGGACACACGAATAAGTTTAAGTAATTAACACACTAATAGTGTATCTCGAAACAGTTGAACTTTGTGTGAAAATTTAAGTGGACAAACATACTGATAATCTAGGTGAATTGTTTAGAACTTAAAATGAAATCAAGCTTAACGCTGTTAGTGATATGTCTCAAAAACTGATATGTCTCAAAAACTGATATGATCCTCTTGCACAAACTTACAAAAATATTGCCTGTAAATATTTCATTTCCGCATTTACTTTCTTTCAGAAAATCCAAAAAGATTTTAGTGTGTTTTAGCATAAATTTTGAAAAATCCAAAAAGATTTTCGACAACTGGTGTTGAAAAGCTGATTTTCGAAATCCCAAGTGCTAAACATGAAGAACAGGTTTTGAAAAAAATTGTATGAAGATGTTATGTTTACAAGTGGTTTTCAAAGAACAAATCATTTTGAATATTTTCTGAAATAGTTTCTAAATTTTAAAGATTTAATCATTTTGAAACTTATGTGTTGGGTAGAGATAGTGCAGATAATCTAAGCTGGAAGAGAACCATGTCACAACCTTGGAATGAATTCTGAATCTGTGAATTCCAGACTACGATCCCAGCAGATTGAGAGGGGGAGTCTAAAGACAAAGTTGAGGAAGCAGTTAGAGCCAGTGCTGATTCTGGAACTGCATTTGTACAAAAGTGATTCGAGGGAGAGGAGTTTGTTGGTAATAAAGACTGATAAAGACTGAAGACTCGACACTGAAGACTCCGTCAACATCCGAGGGGGAGTTTGTTGGTGCATCCGTCTGTCGCCTATGTCTTGTATCGAGTCTTGTATCGAATAGGCTAGAACAGGGCACGGAATCCTAGAAATTGTGTTTAGGAAGTGTTTCCACTCCAAATAACATCTTGTCATTTGGAGCGAAACCCTTTAGATTTCTGATTTCGCTCGTATGTGCTTAGAAGCGGATTCCGCCCGAACGTGTATGTTCTGATTCCGCTCGTAATGCAAGGCCTATATATAGTGATGTCTTAGGAGCGAAATCAGAGAGTTAGTCGTGTCATAGTCATTCCGGTTGCCACGAAGTGCTGCCGAAGTGTTGTCAGGATTGTAAATGCGTTATTGATCAATAAAACAACAGTTAAAAGTGAATACGGATGAGATTGCACCAAAACATTAGTTTCCGCCTCTTGTTTTGGATAAGAATTCTTCTGATCGACTCATTCAGGGCCGAAAACGATTCTACAGCATTCCTAATTGAGAATGGTAGATAAAGAGGGCTAAGAGTGATTATGGTCACCCTACACCCTCTTAATAGTTTTTTTTTTGTTATTGTTATGTGGTTTTTAGATGGTCCCTGGGTAGCGGTTTGTTGCTCTGCTTAACTACGAGTTTTGTATAGTGTTGAGTGATTATAAGACTAAACTGAACTTAATATAGGATGGTTGTAGTTTTTGTGTGAAAGGTTTGTAAAATGACAACGATCTAAAGTATAAATGTATGAAAATGTGTTGCAACGTGCTCTTATATGCAGATATGTTCTATATGTTAAAAACGACAAGATAGTTTATTGTGTGTGATAGGCATAAAAAACCTTGAGCTCGACAACATCAACTAACCTATCAATAATCTCAGTTGTTTGTGACAGGAGAGTCTATAGTGGGACGAAACTTGATGGATGTTTGTAGGATCGTTGTTCGACCTAAATGAGTCGATCAGAAGAGTTCTAATCCAAACCAAAGGCGGAATTCAATGATTCGGATTTGATTACAGCTTGTCTAACACATTGATTCACTTTAATTGTCGTATATTGATTTGAAAGCTTTACAGACCACTTGACACTTCGGCAGCACCTCTGCTCCGGAATCAGCAACGTTACAAATGACAACACAACTCACCTATTTATAGTAAATGCCACTTCGCATGAACAAGCCTCACCAGTTCGCACGAACTGGTAAACCCAGTTCGCATGAACTGGTCAGTTCGTGTGGACTGGCTGATTCATATTGTACAACATGTCTAGATCTATCAATTCTATTACAAGACTCGATACAAGACGGAATCGACAGACATATGCACCAACAGACTCCCCCTTGGATGTTGACAAAGTCTTCGGTGTCGAGTCTTCAGTATGAAAAGTCTTCAGTCTTGATCAGTCTTCACGCTCTCTCCAAAGTGTCTAACACTGTAAGCATCTTTCAATCTCTATCTTTCTTCTATCTCTTTCTCATCAGCATCAGCAGCTTCTATCTTGAACACAGTTCCAGGATCGGAAACTGGCTCTACTGTCTTCAGACTCCCCTTTGCTAGCAGACTCCCCCTTAAGTTGTTCCGGGATCGCAGTCTCACATAGCTCTCGTTCTAGAATCGTAACCTGGCTCAAACTTTGCCCAGGCTTAGACACGGGGATCTGCACAAATCTCTACCCAAAAATAAATTTCACAATTATTAAGATTTAACAAATTTATTCTTTGCTCACCATTTGTATTCGAAATATTCAAACTTGGTTTCAAATTAATGAACCATTAAATCATTTCAAAATCAATTCTTATTTCAAATCAAACTCTCCCAAACTTTTTGTCCATCATGTTTAGCACTCGGAATTTTGAAAATCAGCTTTTCAACATCAGTTGTCGAAAATAAGATTGAAATAAAATCTTTTTGATTTTTCAAAATTTTATGCTAAAACACACTTAAACTCTTTTTGGATTTTTGTTTTTAATGAAAAGCAGTAAAGAAATATTTACAGACAATATTTTTGTGAGTTTGTGCAAGAGGATCATATCAGTTTTTGAGACAAATCACTAACACCGTTAAGCTTTAAACATTTTAAGTTCAAAACAATTCACTTAGATTGTCAGTATACTGATCCACTTAAATTTTCATACAAAGTTCAATTGATTCGAGATACGAGATTAGTGTTTTAAGGACTTAACTTATTCGCGTGTCCCACCTCAGAATATACTCCCGTATCCAGACTTCTATATTCAGTCTTACATGTGAATGTACACTAATGATATCTGTAAACGGGTAATGCTCAGGTTAGAACTTCCGTTCAGACAAAGAGATGATGGCTCGACTTTCGGTGTGTCCCGTTTGGGGATCTTTTCTTCAACAGCACATAATTAGCATTTTTCAATGTTTCATCATTTTTTATACTGAGGGTGAGCTTTAAGATTAAAACAATGCAGAATATTATACGAGGACTAGGCTATTGCTTCCGCAAAATCAGAAGTCCGGTATAATATCCCGGATATCATCACGCACAAGACCTAGTATGTCAGAAATAGAAAGTCTTTCAAACAAGATTTCGGGGGTTACCCATATATCCGAGAGATGTTCCCCACGAGATAAGTAAGTATTGAAATTTAGGTTTATATCTTGAAAACAATCTACTGAATGAGTAATAACCTACTGGCATATCATCCGTGAGACCGTTTATCACTTTTGACTTTCCAATTCTTTAGCATGATGTGATAGTCTACTGATGTACTATCATTTCCTCTTTTTCTCAACAAAACTCATTTTTAATTTTTCGATGTTTTTGACTTTTTAGATTTTATCATGTTTTTGGCTTTTTCAAATTTTCGAAATTTCTAAAATTTTTTACTCCCCCTAAAATCAAAAATATGTTTCAATTTTTTATTTTCTGGGAAAATTTGAAAATAAATGCAGTAAACTGTACAAATAAAACTGACAAACTGACTTGAATTGCTTCAATTCGCCATCCACTTGGCGAAAACAATCAGAACTCCCCCTGATAACAAACTATTTTCCCATTATGATTTCAAAACACTTAAGTTTGTTTTAATCAAAATGGCTTTTTCCGGAAAATTAGTTTTGTGGGGTTTCTTCACATTGTTTTCTCATTACCACTTGTAGCTTCGCTTTTCTTTTTCTTTCATCTCTTCTAAAATCTAACACTTTTAAGTTTTTCTCACACAAACATTTTCCAAGAAAGATGCTGATTCATGCTCCACGATTACCAACCTGGGAGCTCCGGCAAGTCCAGATTTTACTTTTTAAAGAATCTCACCCATGCCTGAGGAATCATGGGTGAACCATCCTCATTCGGTTTTACAATTTTTTATTCATAAAACTCTTTTACTCCTTTCACCTTCCCATCAGTCATCTTTCCAAAAATATGTAACACTTTTCCGTTAAAAACTTTTTCAGCATCAAATTCTTCCTTACCAGAGAAGAATTGATCTGAAATCTCAACTTTACCAACTATTGATTTCAAATTTCCATGTGACAATGATGGAAAATTTTCATCATCCATCATTGGAACGGAATTCTTATCTTTGAGCACAACAGATGGCTCTTCTGACTTTGGCGAGTTAGATTCATCGCCATAACTATCATCTGAATTTTTAACAACCCATTTTTGTTTATTTAAATTTGCTCTTCTTTTGTAAAAATGATTCGAACTTTCACCAACTTCGAAAGTCGAATTTTTGAACAATTTGAATTTTTCTGTTGGTTGTTCCTTTTTGTCAACACATTTTTCTTTCAATTTTGAATTAGAAGAAACTCCCTGTTTTGTGTTGGTGATCTTGGGGCAATTCCAAGCAATGTGTCCAATCTCTTGACATTTGAAACAGGTTCTTCGTTCAACTCTCTGTTCAGATTTCATCATCATATTCTTTTTCCTTTCAGCAAGAAACTCTTTGTTTGACTGTCTCCAGAATGGTTTCTCATTCTCTTCTTCTGAACTTCCTCCTGAAACAAATTTAGTTTTTGGTTTATAATTTTTCTCATTTTTATGATTTTCTAGTGGAATAAAACCTAATCCCTTCTTTTTGAAATTACTGTTATGGTTTGATTTCTTTTGAAAACCAGAACCAGAACTGTAACCTTTTTTCTTGTTCAATCTTTGTTGAACTCTTGAAGTGTATTTTTTAGGTTTTTCAGTAAGATTTACATCTTTTATTTCAGAAATATTAATTTCTGTTAATTTGAAAACCTTATTGATCATTTCAGTTTTAACACTTCTTATTGGAAATTCTTCATCAGAAAATAATTTGTCAGAATCATTCAAAGTATATGCTGCTTTGAATGTTTCATCATTCAAATTATTTTTCGACATCAGAAAATCTTTATTATAAACTCTTTTAACCGGTGAATTCGAACTGTTAACTGATGAACTTGAACTCTCAGATTCAGACTTTGACTCTGACTCCTCATCCTTATCCAACACCTGATCGACCACTTTCTTTAATAACTCAGACTCATGATCAGTGTCAGACGATGTGAATGTAACGTCAATGTTGCCTGGTAACTCATCAGTTGTTTCAGACTTTAACTTTATATTGACTGCCTTTTTGACTTCATCCGAAATAGACTTTCTGGGAGAATAACCTTCCCAGATCGGAGGCGGACACCTTTTATAATTTGTACTTTGTTTCATACCAGTATCTGTGTCTTCCGACTTCTTATCTTGAAAGGCTTCAAAACCTGCTACAGTCGGATAAATTCTATCAATCAAGTAATCAGAACTTGAGTAACTCTGTAGAAGTCTTCTGATTCTTTCATTTTCAATCTTTTCAGTCTCCAGTTCCTGCTTCAACTTTGCACACTCATCAATATAGTGATTGATAGCCTTCTGCTTAGTCATCATCGTTGCATTCATCATTGTCAAAGCATCTTCTCTTTCTAAATTTGTCTTTTCCAATTGGTTAACTGTTCTGTTCAGCACATCATAAGATTCTTTCACGTACTTAACATCAAACACCAATTTTTCTTTCATCTTGTCTAGCTCAATATACTTCTTATCTTTCTCTTCACAATGTTTGCACGATTCCAAACATTTTAGACAAGATTTTTCAACCTCTACAATCTTTTCTACCTCAACAATTTTTTTGACTTCGACAACTTTTTCAACTTCGACAATTTTCTCAACAATTTTCTCCACCACCTTCTCAAACACAACTGGTTCTTTATCAAAATCTATTTTAACTTCATTTTCTTCAATCTCGACCTTCTGTATCAGTTCTTCTTTAACTTTTGCCTTATCAACTTTCGTCTGAACCTTAGTTTGTTCTTCAGCTACCCTTCTTGCTTCAATTTCTTCTTCAACAATCCTTCTTGCTTCCAATTCTTTGTTCAGTCTAACAGCCCTTTTTTCTTTCAACATCTCAAATTTATCTACAAAAAACAAATTAAAACTATAAGAATCCAATTGTCTTCTAGCTTTATTAATATATTCTTCTTCATCGTCGGTGTCTGCATCACTTCCTAATGACTTAAAAATTCGGTATTCTTCTTGGACGGTTCTTAGACTTGATTGATTCTCCTGCAGAAGTTGAATCTTCAAAGATCTGAGCAACAAAGGCTCTAGAAACTGAAGGTCGGTTAGGATCATAATCATCCCAACAGAAACCTTTTGGAAGCCTTTCATCTTCTTGGTCTATCAGACCATAACAAGCTCTACCCTTTGATTCTTCAATAGTACGTGAGGGTGAAGATTGTTGTTGAGATGGTTATTGTGCAACTTGATGATAAATTGCTTTTCGATGATAATCGTTGTTTCCGAATGGATCTTGTCTCCCGATGGCTTCTCTGTTAGTACATTCTCGTTTAAAATGCCCTTTTTCTCGGCAACAAAAATAAGTAACCTTTGATTTGTCAAAACCTAGCTGAGATGTAGCAGCATCACGAAGATCATCTCTACCGGTGATTTGTTTGAATTTTTCTGCTCTTCTTAAAACACTAGCTAAACACCACTTGATGTCCATCAACTCAAGTTCCTCAGAATCAATCTGGTCATAATCCTCTTTAGTGAGCATCGAATTTCCGATTCTTCCAGCAACTAAGCTTTCATACGACTCTAACACAGTAACAAGAGATGCCATGTGTTGCTTTGCAATATTTGGCGAGAAATTTTGACCATTTTGAATGTTTAATGTCACATTGCATTGCAAATTTGTTGAACTCTGTTGTCGAGAACTTGGTGTTGAGAAATTTGGATCAAAACTTGAATAAGATGAAGAATATCCACCACTCTGAGTTGTAGTGCTAACCTTTGTTCCTGAAGTACCATCAGCACTGAAAGCAGTCTGAATCTTTGGACTCGGAGTAGTCTCAACTTTGCTTCCTCTATAGTATAGACTAACATCTTGTTGAGCACCCGGATTCTTCATGATAGCAGTTTTCTGAACATCCAATTCATGTTTTTCAAGCTTCTGAATGAACTTACACAAATTCATATCTTCAGATTTTCGGTTATGTTTTAAAATCAACAGATATGTTCCCCATTTATTCTATGGTAATGCATCGGCTAGCCTATCAACCCATTCATCAATTTCTTTCTTGATGTCCAATCTTTTCATCTCCTGGACAAGATGACAATATCTCTCAATAGTCGTTCTTGTTGTTTCACCTTCAAAAGCTGTAAACATATCAAACGATTTTTTTAGTAATGCACGTTTATTTTTTTATCATATCAGCACTTCCCTTAAACTTTTGAATCAACGCTAACCAAATTGATCTAGCAGTTCCCTCATGTTGAAGCAAAACGAAAATATCTTCTTTTACTGCTTGTTAGAGAAGACTAGTCATCATCTTTTCACTTGTGTATCTTAATTTTTCATTCGGTGTAAATTCACTTAATGATTTTTCATTTTCAAGATCATCTTTCGGTCTAACATATTCTTTCTCTATCGAAACCCATCATCAAACTTATTTCCTTGAACCCAGTTTTCAAAACGATTTTGCCATCCTTTAAAATCCTCAATGTACATAAGCTTTGGAGGTTTTTGGAAAGTTCCCGTTTCATTTTTTATTTCAACAGTTTCGGCAACTGTAACTGGAGCAGCTGGAGCAGTAGCAAAGGCGTTGTAAAACTCGTCATCCATGTTTTGGTGAAAAGATTCACAAAATAACAAAGTTCAACCAATCTTGTGTTTCAAACGGACTGAGTTCAAAGTTTCAAATGACCTGGACCTATTCACCTTGTGCGAACTGGGTCAAACCGTACGACCTGGTTCAATTCTAAACAACCTATTCTCACTTCGCACGACCTGGATGACTTAGAGTTCAACTCGTGCTAACTGATTCTGATTTACAAACGACCTTGAGACTTCCAATCCGTACGATCTGGTTCAGTTTCAAGCGATCTGAACCGAATTCAAACTACCTGAGGGTTCAATCCGTGCGAACTGGTAACAATGTCAAACGATCTGGTTCAGGTGCAATCCGTGCGAACTGAGTTCACTCCGTGTGAACTGATTAATTCCAAACCATGCAAACTGGTTACCCTTTGAAACAAATTGGTCTAATTCCAAACGATCTGACCTCAATTCGTACGAACTGAGGGATGATTTCAAACGAATTGACAACATTTCGAACGAACTGGCATGATTTCGGTTGATTTTTGTCAAAATTGATCACGTTTTAGGTTGAATTAAGGTCTAATTCTTTCAAGGATTGTTTAAAACAGTGTTTCGTGTGTTATATCACAAAATCAGTCTATTTTATCCATAAAATCTTGTTTAATTTGATGAAAAAGTGTAAAAGAATGAGTAGAAGTCAGAAATTTTGGTGAAAACAAGCTGAAATGGTAAGAACTCCTCCTCCTGAGCTCTGATACCACTTGTAGGATCGTTGTTCGACCTAAATGAGTCGATCAGAAGAGTTCTAATCCAAACCAAAGGCGGAATTCAATGATTCGGACTTGATTACAGCTTGTCTAACACATAGATTCACTTTAATTGTCGTATATATTGATTTGAAAGCTTTACAGACCACTTGACACTTCGGCAGCACCTCTGCTCCGGAATCAGCAACGTTACAAATGACAACACAACTCACCTATTTATAGTAGATGCCACTTCGCATGAACAAGCCTCACCAGTTCGCACGAACTGGTAAACCCAGTTCGCATGAACTGGTCAGTTCGTGTGGACTGGCTGATTCATGACTTTTTCCCGTTTTTCTCGTACAACATGTCTAGATCTATCAATTCTATTACAAGACTCGATACAAGACGAAGTCGACAGACATATGCACCAACAATGTTAGCTCAAAAGAAAAGATGAAAGTCTAGAGTGCACCAAAGATCTTAAATACCTTCTCGAGCTTTCATAGTTTGTATTTGATAGATTTGGATTTTGATGCATTAGGAATGCAACTACTGTATTCATGGATCAAAATTTGTATTTATAGGGTATGTTTGTTAAACATACTAACAAATCTTTACAATTTTATTTTTATTATTTAGGTTTCTTAACTTACATTTCTTTCCTTTCCATAAACTTTTAAGAAGTTTTTTTTTTATATTTATGAAGTCGAGATATTGTTTGGTTGACGTTTTTCATTGCAATGAGGATATCATTTCTTTACACTTTTTTTTATTTTTAAAGTTTTTTTAATTTCCATGTTTACATTTTCAAAGTTTAGTATACATTTTTTGCTGAATTGTAATGTCAATTACTATGTAATTTCATTATGGCATTATAATTAATATAATTAGTATATTTTACAAGAGAATAAGAGATGAGTCTATTAAAAGCAGGCCTATCAATTAATAGAACATACATGTGAATATTAGGAAAATATGCATATCTTATTAGTGAACTTACTTTTTTTATACTTTTTGTGAATATATCTTTCACTGGAAGCTTTGTTACCTTGTGATGTTATTTAATGTTGTGATTTGCAGATCTATAATGATGGCCATAGCAAGAAATTCTAGATGGCTCTAAGAAAGAGTAATTGTTGTTTGCCTGACGACACTTTAATTCTTAATAAAAGTAAAAGATATAATGTTTTATAATTCAATGCATTTTAACTATATTTTCACTTTGTCAATAAGTAAATTATGTAATGTGTTACTTTTGTATTTATATTATTTATACACTTTTTTATAATGTAGATTAAATTTTCCGACCCGCGAAGTTCGCGGGTGATAACCTAGTATATGTATATATGCAAAAAAAAAGCTCAAACAAGCGATTAGAAGTAAAAAAAAATATACTTTTTGGCTTTTAGAAATGTGTGATCCAGAATGTTTCTCAAGTTTTTCAAATATAGTGATTTTTTCTTAAGATCCCTACCATATATATAATTTTGTTTTTTTTAAGCGAGTTTAAAAATGAAGATAGCGTTGGAAAAAAAATGATGTGTTTGAAGAATGAGTAGAACTCTAACATGACATATTTGTGGGGGAGTTTGAAAGAAGAGTATAAGATGCCTTTAATATGCTCTAATGCAAAATGACTTTGGTGAAACTGAGAAGACATACAACAATTTTTGAATACACGAAAATGCTACCAGAATTCCTACGGAGGCTCATTCCCTCAACCCCCCCCCCCCCCCCCCCCCCCCCCCCCCCCTTGGCTAAGGACTACATCTTCTCCCTCTCCTTGTCACGTTTGTGGTCTTCACCCACATGTCCTCCCTTTTCTTCCACCCAAGCATCTTTCATATATCATAAATCTCCACTAGAGGCGGTCTTACTTAATCAAGAATATTAAGTATAGTTTTAAAAAAGTTGTCTTAATATGCATTGGTAGACTTTATGAAAGATTTTGGTGTCAATAGTTTTGCACATGTGACAAAATCGATAGAGCTGATGTGCTAATAATGAGTTGATCAAACAAACAATTATATGCTATAAATTAGCAAGTTTTGTATGCATAAGATATAAGATGTTGTACTTTATGTTTTGGGTGATTTTTAAAAAAGAAATTAACCTCAACTTTTTTATATTTAACTTTAGTCCCCCTATACTTTCATCTTTTGCAGATTTTCGTATTATGTTTCTTACTAAATTTTGTGAGTTACCACGAATCAACGTGTATGTGTGGTTCAACGTTATTACGTTTCATTCATAATTTTGCAAGGTAATACAGCGCAACGTCCATGTGCAGTTCAAGATTTTACGTCTATTGTTTTTCATTTCATAGGTTCGTCGTAACGCGTGAGTCATTGATTGACTTTGTTATTTTTTATATGTTATATATTTCGGTTTCTTACAATTTTAACCTCACAAAAATGATTTCTTTTTTATTTTTACCCCAATTTTTTTTATCTTTTGTAATTTAACTTCACAACTTTTTTACTTTCAACTTTCGTCCCCTATACTTATCATCATTCCCAAATTTTCATTTTACGTTTCGTACTAAATTTTTCGAGTTAACACAGCGCAATATGCGTGTGTGATTCAACGTTTTTACGTTTCGTTCATAATTTTTCAAGTTAACACAGCACAACGTCCATGTGTTGTTCAATGTTTTTATTTCTATTTTTCTCATTTGACAGGTTCCTCGTAACTCATGAGTCCTAGATCGACTTAGTTATTTTTCTTAAATATTCTACGTTTCGGTCTATTTCTTCGCTTTAACATGCCACAACTTAAACGTTGGTGGTCGCTGACGGTTGTGTGGGATTGGTGCTATTTGACATGCTTTAACGCCCCCGCCGCAACACGTGGGTGCTAAATTCTAGTTAACTAAAATGGTTATCTTCTAAAACCGCTCAAATCAAATCTACGAATTAAATTTTTTTTCTTGCCGTTAGGCCATGTGGAGTCATAAAGCTCTTTGTGGGGCGTTATGCGACAAGTGGCGAAACGCGTAAGAGAGTGACTTTATGGGGCTTTATATAACTTGAGTGTGCAGTAAGGTTATATATGTATGGGGCTTTATATATATATATATATTTATGTATGTATATGTGTGTGAGTGGGGAAGAAATGGTAACACCGTTATATAGATCGCGGGAGGGCAAAAATTTTAACCCATAGCACCGGCAATAGTGGTGTGGCCGGACGCTATAGGGCGCCATGACAGATTCCAGCATGATGTCCCGCCCTACTACGGAAAATGTTAGTTTATGATTCATGTGGATCATCTACCTATTTTGTTTGTATTAACAAATTTTATATTTACTTTTGATCCGGTAGACTAATTTGACAGATTTAACTAGTTATTAGAAGTTTGTTAAAATTTTAATAATCAAATCTGCTACAATTAAATATATCTCTAGTTAACTTTTGACTTTTTTGTTTGATTGAAAAATAGGAAGCATGAAGTAATTTGCAATATTTTAAGGAAAAGGAGAGGAAGTCCTAGAGGCTCTTGCCTAATGTGAAATGTCCGTATGTGAATGTCCATGTCTCTTTATTCCATTTACCATGTTCAATTGTCACACACAAACATTTATAAATACACATACACAATATAACTAAATCTATTCAATAATAAATAAAACAAATATGAGACGAATAATTTTAAAAAAAATAATAGTGCTTATGTATACATATGTAAGTTATATATATAAAACAATATCAAACTAGTTTCTTTACACACATATAGTTGGGCCATATATTTCAAAACTTCAAAAAATAGAAGATCTTTAAGAACTCCTAGCAACAATCATTTTATTTTTTATTTGTTTTGTATATATAATCCAAAATAAATAAGATGATTACTTGTGAAGAGTTCTCAAAGTTTTTAAATTTATTAATCCTATACACAAACACAATTTCACCTACATGGTTATATATCATACATAAATAATCAAACTAATTTGTTTGTATATATGATCTTTTTAGTTTTGTATTGTTTACCTACACACGTGTATCTAAACTTACACTTAAACTAACTTGCTCATTTTCTTTTAGTTATGTATTGTTTACTTACGTGTATCTAAACTTACACTTTTACTAACTTGCTCGTATTATTTTAGTTATGTATTGTTTACCTGTATATGTAGGGTATATACGAATAATCAACTACTTTGTTATTTTTTAAATTTAATTAGAAACTAGGGTCGTTGTTACTCGCACGTTGCGCATGGACGCGGTTGGAATTCAAAACGTATAGCACACCATTACAACCGATAAATAAATTTGTAAAATTAAATAAAATGATATCTGAATGGGTTATGCTATTTGCGTCGTAACTCGGCTCTGAACATCAATACAATAAGAAAAGATAAAACAATATCGTAAATAACAAAAAGAAAACGATAGAAACTCAGTCGGTTTCGATGCGCTCGTTATAGCAAAGAAAAAAAAGTTAAAAAATATGTTTAAAAAAGTGTCTACATGTTCGTTAAAAAAATTAAACTAAAAAAACATTCGCCACATTCGTTATAGCAAAAAACAAGTTAAAAGATATTTCCAAAATGGTATTAACGTGTTCGTTAAAAAAAACTATTTAGGGATAAAAAAATAATTTGATTAAAGTAAAATAAAAAAATACGATAGTTAAACCACATGAGTTGTAAATAAAAAAAAAATTATATTAAATGATAAAATAGACTAAATGACATAAAAAACATATTTATCTTCTTATAATTTATAAAGAGATAATGACATAGAAGTAATAATCATTACATATATACTTTTTCTTACATTTTTAAGTTCTTTCTAAATGGGAACAATGAATGGCTAGGATTTATTTTGTGTTCTCTTGTAAATATCCCGTGTTTTTGTACTATACAAAGAAACTAATTTCATAAGTTTTTATGTAACAAATACAAAATTCAAAATATATGAACCATTGATTAAAAATATTAATAAACAATTTAAGTTTGTTTCACAGTATTAGTATTCATTAAGAGTTAATAGCCAAAATGGTCCCTGAGGTTTGCTCACTTTTGTCACTTTAGTCCAAAATCCAAAATTTTTAAATCTGAGTCCCTGAGGTTTGCATTTTGTTGCCATTTTAGTCCAAAATCCAAAAACCATCTATTTTGACTGTTGAAACCTGATTGTTTTGTCCTTTTGTGCAGGGGCATTTTGGTCATTTTATAAGTTATTATAACAAATAAAAATAAAAAAAACCTCAAAACACATCTCTCTCCCTCTCTAAAGTCTCTGCACACTCTCTCTCTCTCTCTCTAAACAAACATCTGACTCTCTCTCTTCTCTCTCTCTATAACACCACCCGATCCAGACTCCACCACCACAACTTTTGGTTTTGATTCAGATCTTTATTCATTCGATGAACAACAACAACAACAATTATTTTGAAAGCTGTTAATCGATCCTCTGATTCATCATCTGTAAAACTCGAAGACCAAACCCATAACCCTATCCACTTCAAAGCCAAAATCCCCATCGCCGTTTTCGGAATCCCCTTCCTCTCCGGCTTCTCCGCCACCCACCACCACCCCTCTCCGTCTTCCGACACCCTCCCCCTCTCCCTCCGCACCCACTTCCCCTCCGGCCCCTCCCTGTTCAAAACCCCATCATGTTCAAAATGCAGAAATCAAACGCAAAAATCAAACGCAAAAATCAAATGCAGAATCGTTTCGTTTTCAAAATCAAATGCAGAAATCAAACGCAAAAATCAAAACCCCTCCGGCCCCTCCCTGCGACTCCGGTGAATCATGAAGATAATGTGAGGATGATGAACTTATGGTGAATCAGGGGATATGAACCACCGTCGTCGACCGTTGAGACCATCATCAACATCATCATCGACAATCTCAGAAATAACAGAAAAATGGTTAAGGGGATTTTTACTGTGATGCTCCGCTGCCGTCGGCGGATTGTTGCCGGAAAACGGTTGGAGAATTAGGGTTTGAGATGAGATTTGATAGGCAGATTAAGCAAATGGATCCGCCTTCTAGGGTTTGGAGGATTAGAGAGGATGTGTGACCTTGTGAGCATGTTTTTGTTAGGTGTTGCCGGTGCCGGAGATGTTGATCGGAATCTGGCCGGTGAAGATGATCTAAGAAGGGGAGGAGGAGGTGGCGGTGGTGGTGGTGCTATAGAGAGAGAGAAGAGAGTGAGTTGTCTGGGTAGAGATCTTGATTTGCTTTGAGAGAGAGTTTTCTGGGTTTTGTTATAATAACTTTGTAAAAATGACCAAAATACCCCTGTGCAAAAGGACAAAATAGGCTGGTTGTAACAGTCTGATGAAACAATGGTTAACCGGGCAGGGTTAACACACTGGTCTCGTCAAGAAGGGTTAATCCCTTCCTCTCGAGGATCGCTGGCTGGATCACCGGAGGTTGATCTCCTGCATAAGGAAACAAGCCGTGACTCGTAACAAGGAGGATGGGGTGGGGGGTGCTCCTTGTTACCACTCTCCGGCGTGAGAATCAGTAGTTTGCTTGGGAAGCAAAGTAAGATAGTAGTAGTAGTGAGAGAGTTGTGAAGAGATACCTCAAACCTGGTTTGGGGTTGGTATTTATAGCCGAGGAGTGAAGGAGGATGATGATGGATGGACTGACGACGTGCTGCACCTTTGCAGGTGTGTCAGGCTTGTCGGTTGTGGAGGTTACGCCACGTCAGTCCATTGCTTACGTAGCTCTGACAGGTAACTGCCATTGGTGCCACTTGCACTGTGGTGTCAGTCCCACTTGTTGAGTGCATAGGACGCGGTGCAAGCCGCATCGCTGCATGCGGTAACGTCTGAAGTTACCGCGTCTCCTACTTGTGATCAAGGAATACGCGAGATGCGGTGCTAGCCGCATCGTCGTCCGCGGAGACTATTTGCCTGCATCCCTTGTCGTGACGAAAATGCCCATATGGTGCGGTGCCAGCCGCACCGTTATGTTCATCTTCTTCTGTGCCTAAGGTAAGGCTTTCTTGTATTGATAGAAGTGTTCGCTGGATGCGGTGCGAGGCCGCATCGCTGTGAATACTTCCGTTTTCATACACCAGATGTGATGCTATGTCGCATCACTCTACCGTTCTCATGTTCCATGTAAGTCCTCCTTCGTTACTAGATAGATTGGATTCAACCCTTGTGCCGACGCGTTCTCGCATGGGCACAAGTAGGTTGTTAGCTAGTGGGGGTTTTGATAAGGGTAATGGTCACTCGCGGTCGATGCTGACGCGAGATCTGGGACCATACCCCTTCAAGTCCCCCCCAGTCTAGTGTTGCTGCCACATACAAGTTGTATGTGGGAGGAGTACTGGACTATGGTGTTTGGAAGGTGGTTTGGAGTCTGGAGAAGATCCTAGACCATGTGTGGTCTTTTCCGTATGTAAATCAAGCTGGAGGTCTGGAAGGGTCATCTGACGCCTCTTCCGTATCGGTGAAGGAATTTCGTCTGATGCGAAATTCTCAGCCGATTTATGTCACCAGGTGGCTTGCCACCTGTTGTTGTGCCGAAGGTCTCTTGGAGACTTTGTTAGTAATGCTGCACAAACTTCGAACCAACCTCTGAGATGGTGGTTTGAAGGTATGCACAGGCTTTCACCCTCTGAGAGGTGGTCTTGTCTTCAAACCAATTGTTGAATTGGTGCATGAAGAAGAAAAGAAACTTTGGAGCAATCTCTGAGATCGGGATCAAAAGCAGTGGATGCTTGTAAGTGCTTTGCTCAAGCTCTATGTTCAGCATCTAGTCATGAGATGACGATCCCTTTTTTGTTGGGTTTTCGTGTTCGTCGTCATAGCTCTCTAGTAACCGCACGTCCTTTGCGGTTACCTCGTTGCGTCATTGTTGGCCATGTTTGGTCGAACAATGTAGATTTGTACTATGGGTAAATAAACATGGTCATAGGCAAGGGTATGCCCACCATTGTTTATTCTATGCGGCCCATAGGCGGGCAAACAAAGTTATAAGCAGACTTGTTACCGCTGTTCGGACGCTTGCTGTTCGACAAGGGTTTGTTTAGAGAGCTTATTTGCGTTCTTTCTGGAGCCACTTACCTTCCCGCTCCAATACCGAGTTTGCCTTGAAGTAGCCTCGCTCGGTGATGTGGAGTGAGGTTGGCTCTTCCGTAGCAACCAGTCTGCGGAAGCTATGGTTATGTCCGTAGCTCCTCGTGAGTGTCTGCGGTTTTGCATTACCATATTCGCTCGAAGTGGGTGTGTTGCTCGGATGTAGCTCTTGAAGGTTCAGGAGTCAGGGTTGCTGATGTGCGCGCGCGTACATTCCCTTCCTTCCTTATGTTAAAGAAGGTGTTCATGTACCCTCTGCGGTTGTGAACCGGACAGGAGGGATTTGAAGCTTGAAGAGAATGAAGGCGATGCGGTTTACCTGTGTCTGAGATGCGGTTCAGTCCAATGAACAACGCTGGTTCTGAGCATCTGACACACCTGAACGGGCTCGTGTGTGTCATGTCCGCATATTCCACGTGTGCTCGTCGGTAGTGCGGATAGGTATTATACCCCCTTATAGTGTAGAGATATATATTTTTACCTATTTTTAGGGGTATGTTAAAAAAACGATATGCGGTATGGGTTATGGTGCGGGAACCAGAGAAACCGCATACCGCTTGCGATTGGATAAGGTAGTCGTTTTTTGTTGCATACGTGGCTGATCTCACGTGTGAGTTGGTGGAAGTTGGTGAGATCTTTCTGGCATGTGCTGAAATGAAAGGACGTTTGCACTGCCCGAGGCATTAAATGCACTGTAGCAAAGAGTGTAAACGTCTCTTATGTCAGGCGCGTGGGCGGCCACGCGCGCGTGATAACCGTCAGCGAAAACGGCGCTTGACACGTGGTGTCGCGCAATTCGTTCTTTTTGAACGTGATGATTCGTTTTCTCCCTCCGCATTAATTGCGATGGGTATATAAGGGGAAACCGTTCGTGGTTTCCCCTCACTTGTTCGAAATTTCAAAAATTTGCCGGTGAGAGAACTTTTTCTTTGTCTTCTCCGACGATATTTCTTGAAGTTCCGGTGAGGTTTTTAGTTTTTCCACTCACTGTCGTCTGTTTCTTTGATATATCTGATGGCTGAACCATCAAGTCCACATAATGTGGAGGGTGAAAACCCTGACCAGCCGGTAGTAGCGGCTGATGAAGACGAAGATGATGACGTTGACGTTCCCGGTGGTGGGTTACCGGTGTTGAAGTGGTCAAAGGGTGGTTTTAAACTCCTGATGACCACTGTGCAGATGGCCGACGATTGGGATGCCACCTACCCACAAGAGGGGGATACCGGTGCCGATGCTCCGGCCGGTTATATAACCTTGTGGGCTGATTTTTTCAACGACGGCAACCTTAGGTTGCCGGTGACAGTGTTCGTTGCGGAGGTGTTGGAGTATTATCATCTCCATATCTCCCAACTTAGTCCCTTTGGGATGTTCCGAATTAGGAACTTTGAATATACATTCCGTGCCCATGGCTTGCCCATTACAGTGGAAAATTTCCGGCGATTCTACCAGTTGACGGTGAACACCGGTTTTTTCTCGTTTACTCAACGGCATGGGAGCTTGAAGTTGATGACGCCTCCTAAGGGTGTGACCGGCTGGAAGAAGAAGTTCTTCTATGTGAAAGCCTGTGCGGTCTATGCCAGCATGTCTTTCAGGAATGTCAACGTCGGAGTTTCTGATGAAGATATTCCTGTTGCCACTGCAAAGACCGTGGACTGGTTCTCTAGGCTGCGGCCTATTGAACTCAAGAAATTGGATAACAATCAACTGTGGGTATTGCGGATGATGCTCACAAGACCAGATAGGAAGGCAAGGCCCGTTTTGCGGGAAAAGAGTGGTGGTAAGTTCTTTACTCTTTGTTGTTTTCCTTATTTCCTAAACCTTGTAGTAACCTGCATGCATGTGTTGTATCAGCGGATGCGGTTGGCTTGTGGAGAATGTTTGAGCCCGATTTCGAGGGCCGGGTTGAACTTATTGCGGTTGAGCTGAAGAAAGGCTTCAACCTTGAAATTCTTAGCAACTTCCGCGTACCGTCGCGTGCGGTGCTGGATGCCCCGGTGATGGGAGACGCAAGAGGTAGTTCGTACGTTGTATTTGTTTTTCCAGTTTATCGTTTTGACTGGTTTTCTTGATTGTGTCAATCCAGGTATCCTTGCGGATTTGGGGAAGTTTGAGAAGCGCATTCCCAAAAAGAATGCGGAGAAGAAACCGGTGAAGAAAACCGCGCGGGGTCGTGGCAAGGGGAGTTCTGAAGGCTCAGTTGCCCCTTCTTCAGTTTCTGAAGCCGCAGGTACCTATCGATCTTGTTATCGCGGATATACCGATTACGTGGTAGTATCTGACACCCTTGAGGGTTTGGGTGTTATAGGTAGTGGTGCGGCTGCGGGTGGAACTGCTGCGGTTCCCCCCATTGTTGGTGAGAAAAGAGGACCAGAGCAGAAGGCTGCTGGTGGTGGTGAACCAAAGCGTCGGAGACTGCAGACCAAAAGGGCTGCTCCGGCGCAAAAGAAACCTGCAGTTGCTGCTGGTAAGTATATCCCTTTTCATTGTTTTGCATGTACAATATGTTGGATTAACAATTGTTGCTCTTTGTGTTGCAGAATCCCGAGATGCAGGGTATTCTTTCTTTGACTTCCCTTCGTCTCCCCTGCATACCGCTGCTGCGGGTGCGGGGGTACCGAAGGAGACTGTTGTGCCCAAGGAGCCTACGGCCCCTTTTGTTGGGCCGGTTCGCGATCCCACCGTGGAGAAGACGGTGGAAACGACTGCTGACCAGATATTCGACACTGTGGATTCCTCAGACAATCTGATCTCTCCTAATGAGGGGGATGGATTGGACTTGAGGTTTTCAGATGCTGGTAAGCAGAAGTCTGATGCTGAGGTGCGGCAGCAGGATGCTGAGCCGCGGAAGTCTCCTGCTGGTGAGAGAGGTACCGGCTCGTCTGCCGGTGGTGGCGGTTATGATGGACCTCCAATTCAGCCTGGGGAGTCTGAATTGGAGTATTACTACCGCACCTATACCCAGGGTCGCAGTACTGTGTATCACCGACCCCCCTGGACTGTTATGCAGGGGGATGATATTTCCAACGACCCTTCGGCATGTAAGGAGATTCTGGGTGGTCTGGGCACCCCCTTCGAAGTTGAACGTGCCCGTGCCGCACCTCGTGAGCTGCGTATAAACCAGCTCTCAACAATGTTAATAGGATCTTCCATTGTGGCGAATGCCATTTTGGAAGATTACAAGGTGTTGGGCCGCCGCGAGGAAGAAGCTGCTCGCATGCGGGCAGAAGCGGAAAAGTTGATCGAGGCTGCTCGTGCGGGTGCAGAGCAGCTTGAGAAGGATAGAGCTGCTTTTGAGAAGCAGAAGCAAACCTCGGAGTGGGCTGCCGCTGCTCAGCTGAAACAGGTTCGTACTCTTGCCAAACTTCTTTCTGATGAACGCTAGGGTTGGAATGAAAAATATTCCAATGAGCGCAAGAAGTGGAATGAATCTTGGGCGAAGCAGAATGACACTCTGTTTCGTGCTCGGCAGGAGTTGACGAACGCCAAGGCAGCGAACATTGCCTTGGGCAAGGAAAAAGCTGCAGCTGAGGCCATTGCGGTTAAAGCGCAGCAAGCAGAGGCCCTGGCTAATAAGGCGCTGGAAGAGGCCAAGGAAACCGAGGCCCGTACTGCGAAGGCCCTTGATGAGGCCAAAGAGAGGGAAAACCGCACTTCGAAGGCTCTGGAAGAGGCGAACGCGGAGCGTACCCGCTTGGGTAGGGTTGTTGCCAGCCTTCAGGTATGTTTCGTTACCTCTGTTGTATATTTCCTTCATTGTGTTGAAAATGTTTATCGAGTAAACTGTTTTCTATTTTTTTTAAAAGGCTGAGGTTCAGGCCCGGGAGGTCGCGGTTAAAGACCTTACTGCCCGCGTGTCGGTTGCGGAAGAGCGGGCTGATGCCGCTGTTGAGGCCAAGGATGCCTTGGCGTCCTCTTTCGACCAGCTGAAGGCTGACCGTGAGTGGTTGCGGACTCATGGTATCGCGCGTGTAAGTATGCGTTGCCTTTACATTTGCTTGGATTAGCATCCAAGACTTATGATCCTTTTATTGCAGATTGTTGAGGCTATCATGAATGCCCCTGAGACCGCAGCTGGTTTGGACCTGGTTAAGGAACGTGCGCGCGATGCTGGTTTTAAAGCTGGTTATAACCGCTGCATTGGTCATATTAATGTAATATCAACGGGCGGTTATACTGATAAGCGATCTGGGTTCCATGGTGTGGATACCGAGTCGCTTCTTAAAGCGGCCGAAGTCTCCTTTTATGATACGTCCCTTGCCTGTGTAGAGGAACTGGACAATTGTTTGGAGGCTGCGGACTATGTTGATCGCCTGCGGATGCTTTATCCGGACACGGAAGAGGAAGATCCCGCTGGTGGCGCCGGAGGAGATGCGGGAACCAGCGGTACAAAATAGGGTTTAGGTTGGCTAGTGTGCCTCCTTTTTGTTTTCCTCTTGTATAGAATAGGAACTTTATGTAAATTCATTAAGCATCACGTGGGTGCTTGAATTTTTTGAATATAAAGTTTTTTGTTCAGTTTGTACAAGTGTTTTTAATTCTTGCATGTCTGAACGTATGTACGCGTAACTTTACCCATTTGTGAATGGGGTCAAGTATACTCCATACTTTTGTCGTATGAGTACGCGTCAATTCTGTTATTTACCGCGTTAGGGTTTTAGAATTGTGTAAGCTTTGTAAAAGCTTATATATTCGGAACTCTACCCATTTGTGAATGGGGTCAAGTGTACTCCATACCTTTGTCGTATGAGTACGCGTCAATTCTGTTATTTACCGCGTTAGCGTTTTAGAATTGTGTAAGCTTTGTAAAAGCTTATATATCCGGAACTCTACCCATTTGTGAATGGGGTCAAGTATACTCCATACCTTTGTCGTATGAGTACGCGTCAATTCCATTGTTTGCCTTTTTGGGCTCAGGAATTGTGTTAAGTGTTAAGAAAAAACTTGTTTATCCGGTCGGATAAATATGCGAGTCTTTTTGCCTTCTGCTGGCCTATTACAATATTTGTGTGTGGTTACCACTTTGTATGGGTATCGCGAATGAAGATTTTGCCAATCTGTTTTTGGGATACCGCAAAGTGGAACACGCATTTGTAATAGTAGTAACAAACAATAATGTATAAAATTGCTTATTTATTTATTTGCAAATGGCCTGCGGCCCGATAGGTTACATAGAGAAATGTAAGGACATGGCTTACATATAACAGCGTCGAAGCTGTTGTGCATTCCATGTGCGTGCGATAGGTTCGCCTTCTAGCGTTTGCAATTTGTACGCGCCTTTCCCTAAGACCTCTTTGATGAGGTAGGGTCCTTCCCACTTGGGGGCAAGTTTGCCTGGGCGCTCGGCATTAGATGCCTCATTGTCGCGTAGGACGTAGTCTCCTGGGTTTGAAAGTACAAACGCGGACGCGCGTGTTGTAGTACTTTTCAAGTTTGGATTTATATTTGGCCTCGTTGATGGCAGCGTTTTCGCGCCTTTCTTCCAAGAGGTCCAAATCGATCCTGCGTTCCATGTTGTTGTCTAGTTTTTCAATAGCCAACATTCTAGGAGAGGGGAGACCTACTTCTGCGGGGATCACCGCTTCTGAACCGTAGACTAGGCTGAAGGGTGTTTCCCCATTGCTTGTTTTCGGGCTTGTACGGTGAGCCCATAAGATACTTGGGAGTTCATCGACCCAGCCACGCCTGGCCGTTCCCAACCGTGCCTTGATCCCTTCGACTAGGCTTTTATTGATACTCTCAACTTGGCCGTTCCCTTGCGGGTGTGCGACTGATGAGAATATGTGCTCAATATGTAGTTCTTCTAGCCATTTTTGAAATTCGTCGGCAGCGAAGTTGGTGCCGTTATCGGTGACGATGCACATTGGTAAACCGAAACGACAGATGATGTGTTCCCAAATGAACTTTCTTGTTATCATAGCAGTGGTTGAGGCGAGCGGTTTTGCTTCTACCCATTTTGTGAAGTAATCAACCGCTACTATGATAAATTTAACCGCACCCGAAGCGTCAGGGAAGGGTCCCACAACGTCAATTGCCCATTTCTGAAAGGGCCATGCGGTTGTGACGGGGACTAAGTTGTTCTTTGGCCGCAAGGTTTTTGGAGCATGACGTTGACAGTCAATGCATTTGCGCAACTCTTTGACAGCGTCCAGGTGCATGCCGGGCCAATAATACCCGGCATTCATGATTTTGGCCACTACCATGCGCGGTCCAGCATGTATGCCACATATGCCCTCGTGTATCTCTCGGATGAGGTATGTGGCATCCTGGGGGTTGACGCATCGTAGTAGTGGCCCTAGGTATGATTTGCGATATAAGATATCGTCTTCCATTTGATAATGGCACGCTTTGTATTGTAGCTTGCGTGCCTCTGACTTGCTTTCGGGGGTCACACCTGATTGCAGATATGCGATAATAGGTGTCATCCATGATGTTGAACCGTATTGAATGACGTTGACTTGGCGCAGGGGTACCGAAGGATTTTGCAGAATTTCGATGCGTATCTCCTTTGCCAAGTGTTGGAAGCTGGTAGATGCAAGTTTTGATAGTGCATCTGCGGACTTGTTTTCGCTTCGATTAATATGTCGGATATTAAACGAAGCGAATTGAGATGTTAGTTGCAGGGCTTGTTCAAGGTAGAGGATCATGATGTCCCCTTTTGCGGCATAGTCACCGCGTATTTGTCCCGCAACCAACAAAGAATCGACGTGCGCTTCCAAGTGTTGCACGCCGAGTTTGACTGCTAAACGTAGTCCCGCTAACAGGGCCTCATATTCTGCCTCGTTGTTTGTGCTTTTGAAATCGAGGCGGATTGCATATGTAAGCTCTTGGCCGTCAGGGCTGACGAGTCATTGACCTGCACCCGCACCTTCCTCGTTGGAGGCACCATCGGTGAATAGTGCCCATGTTTCTGAGGAGGATGGCGTTGGTGCAGGAGTTTGTGCTTCTTCGCATTCTTGGATGCGATTCACCGGTACTTCGGCGGCGAAATCAGCTAAGATCTGGCCTTTAATCGCGGAGCGCGGTTTATAGTGTATCGTGTGCGCGCCCAGCTCGATTGCCCATTTTGCTAATCTCCCAGAGATGTCGGGTTTGGATAGGATCGGGCCGATCCTGTAATTGGTTAGCACTGTAATGACGTGGTTTACGAAGTAGCGTCGTAACCGTCTTGAAGCGTGCACTAATGCTAGCACCAATTTTTCCATTATTGAGTATCTCGTCTCTGGGTCGTTGAGCATCTTGCTGATGTAATAGATGGGTGTTTGAACCCCCTGTCGCTCCACTATCAGTACCGCACCCACCGCGTTGTCCGCGGCGGATAGGTATAATATGGGTGGCTCATCCTTGCGTGGTGCGGTTAGAGTTGGGAGTTGTATCAAACACTCCTTCATTTCCCGGAAGGCCTGTTCAGCCTCTGCGGTCCACTGGAATTGTTCTTTCTTTGAACAGCTCCGCAGGGTCTTGATGAACGGATAAGACTTAGCTGCATGGTTGGCTAAGAATCTGTTGAGTGCCGCTAGCCTGCCGGCTAGCCGTTGCATATCTTTCATCGATGAAGGCGATGGCATGCGCTCGATCGCCTGGACTTTCTCCGGGTTTACCTTGAATCCATCTTTAGTCACGATGAACCCAAGGAATTTGCCTTCTTCCATTCCAAACGAGCATTTCCTGGATTGAGCTTTATGTTAACGCTTCGCAGAGTCTGGAATGTTCTTTCAATGTCTGTGAGCATGGTATCTTCCTCCATGCTCATGACGACTAGGTCGTCCATGTAGATTTCGACACTTTTGCTTATTTGCCCGCGGAAAGTGTCGTTCATCAACTTTTGATAGGTTGAGCCCGCGTTGCGCAACCCAAACGGCATCTTTGTATAACAGTAATTTCCGGTGGGAGTCCGGAATGCCGTTTTGTCTTCATCCTCGATTGCCATTTGTACTTGATGGTACCCTTTGTAGCAATCGAGGAAACACTTCCACCTGAATGGTGCGAGATTATCGACTTTTTCGTCGATTTCTGGAAGCGCGTAACAATCCTTGGGGCAGGCTTTGTTAAGATCTTTGTAATCGACGCACATGCGCCAGCCCCCGGACGGTTTTTCTACCATGACTGGGTTGGATAACCAAGTCTGGTATTTAACTTCCCGCAGGATGCCTGCGGAGAGCAGTTCTTCGATCTGCTCTTGCATCGCCTGATTTTTAGTTGACCCAAGGTGGCGTTGGCCTTGGATCACTGGCTTAATACCTGGCAAGGTATTCAAGTGATGTTGCGCAATATCACGTGGGACCCCGGTCATGTCTGCGGGTGTCCACGCGAAGATGTCTTGGTTCCTGAAGAGAAGCTGCTTCAGGTGCGCTTTGGTGGTCGGGGACAAGGCGTGACCCAATGTGACCTTTTGTTCTGGGTATCTCGCGCTGAGAACCCATTTTTCTGGTTGGTCGTTGGGAGTGGGCCTTGCGACCTTGGTCGGACGTACTTCGTCCGACATCATGACGTCTCTGCGGGCATAGATTATCGTGACCCCCGATTCGGTTGGGAAACCGACCGCAGAGTGGGGGACGGATGTAATCATATTGAAATCTCCTTGGGATTCTCTCCCGATGAGTACGTCATATCTGGAGGTGTGAGGTAAAACCATGAAGTTTACCTCTTCTGTCCTTGTGCGATTTCCGTTGGAAAGACGCACAGGAAAAGTAATTTGGCCCAGGGGAAAGACAGTTTCCCCTGCGAACCCAGCCAATGGGTAATCTACTGCTTGAAACCGATCTTTGTCCTCCTGGTCGAACTGGTTGAAGCATTGTTCGTAGATTATATCAGAAGTACTGCCCGGGTCAATGAATAGACGATCGGTGCAGTAGTGTGCCAGTTGGCCTGAAATAACGACGGCGCGCCTATCGCGCGGTCCGCTTCGGACTTTTGGAAAGACGACTTGCTCGTCTTTCCAGTCACATTCCGGCCTTCTCGCCGCTTTGCGCGGCCTGCCTTTGCCTCCGTGGATCATATGGGTGGAAGCCACGTACATGGTTCTCTTCCCGGAGGAGGTACCTTCGCCATGAGGGGTGATGCGCTTGTTGGGTTTTTGCCCACCTGGCAAAAGGTGTTGCAGTTTCCCCTCCTTTAAGGCTCGCTCAATCTCCAGCCGGAGACTGATGCAGTTGTTGGTGGTGTGGCCCGAGTCCTTGTGGTACTCACAGTAGAGTGTGAGGTCCTGATTTTTCTTGGACTTCATTGGTTGGGCCGGTCGCAAGAACTGTGGGTCCGCAAGGAGGACCTCACTTGGCGACATGGTGATCTCGGTCCAGTTGCGGTCCCGAGAATCTTTTTTTGATGCCCGACTGTCTCGGGCGGGGTTGTAGTTCCTTGGGTCGAACGTGTTGGTTCGCGGGAAATACGGTTTGCAAATATCACGATTTCCCACGTCCCGGTTGCGTTTATTGTTACGCTTGGACCCTTGGTGGGACGTTTCGGCTTGGGGCTTTGCCTTTGCCACGTGCGGTTCAAGTGACCGCTGTGTCTGGGCGTATGTCTTGACCGCGGTCATAACATCCTCCCATTTTTTGGGCAGGCCCTCCTTGCCAAAGATGGTCATGATCATCTATCTGTCTTTGACGGCCCGGATGAAGTGGTTTCGTGCC
The DNA here is from genome assembly GCF_002127325.2 of Helianthus annuus. Lineage (NCBI taxonomy): Eukaryota > Viridiplantae > Streptophyta > Magnoliopsida > Asterales > Asteraceae > Helianthus > Helianthus annuus. The sequence continues at coordinate 32,100,936 of NC_035436.2, forward strand.
ATCTGGTCTGCCACGTCACCTATTTCCAGGCACTCTTTATTGTAACGGACGACGAATGCCTCGAGGGATTCGTCGTCCCTTCGCCAGATGTTCATGACGTCCAACGAATCACGTTCGTGGCGTCGCTGCTGGCTAAAATGGGCGAGGAACTTGGTACGCAAGTCCTCGAATGAATCCAGTGATCCCACTGGCAAAGAATCGAACCATGCCCTGGCCAGGCCCGTAAGGGTCTGGGGGGAAAAATTACACCAAGTGGGTTCATCCCACTGGCCGTTGATGCCCGCGCCCATGAAGATGTTCATGTGGTCGTCCGGGTCGGTCGAACCACTGAATTTCCCAACGTTGAATGGGAACTTTGTCGTGGTGACATGGGCGTTGGCGATCCGCGTGCCGAACTTGAAATTTTCGGCCGCTGCCTTTGGTCTGTATGGTTCATTCGCAGGGCGCTTAGCCGCCCTGAGGTATGTGTTGCGGGGGTGACTGGGAGGAACGTAGTTGCGTCCTCTCGGTCTGCTGCTGGTGTCATGTGAATCCCCGCGGTAGGTACAGTCGTCAGGGTCGGTATGACCGTACCCTTCGGTGTATGGTTGTGGGCCCAATCGGCTCTGAATGCCTGGGCCGCGTCGGGAGGTTGATCGCCTCCTGTCCTCGCCATGGGGGCCAAGGCGTGTATGCACTGGTCCTCTGGTGTGGGACCAGTATGAGGAATCGTCCTCGTTGAGGGTGTGGACCGAACAGTAAGACGATCTGCGGTCTTCACGTCGGCTTCTTGAAGCCGGGCGTGAATGTATCCTGCCGTCGTATTGTAAAATACGCTCAGCAGGGGTGTGCGGTGCTGGGGTAGGCCCAGCTTGTATATTCGCTTCCGTACAAGCGCGGTTGTATGCTGCTGTTAGCAGGGCTGCCTGCTGCTCGTAACAGGTATGAACGGTCATGCCTGGTGGGATCACAGATGCGAATTGTGATAAGTCATGTCCAAACATAAAGGAGGGACTCCTTTGTGTGGACGTGCCGATGTGTCCGGGTTGGGAGGTCGAGGCATTGACCCCTACCGGAGGTGGGATTGGGGGATTTGGGTTATCCGCAGTGTTGTTTTGGTGATCAGTCATGATCTTGAGAGAGGGAAAAGGATAGATGAGAAAATGCTAAGAGTAGCGGTTGGCGCCAATGATGAAACAATGGTTAACCGGGCAGGGTTAACACACTGGTCTCGTCAAGAAGGGTTAATCCCTTCCTCTCGAGGATCGCTGGCTGGATCACCGGAGGTTGATCTCCTGCACAAGGAAACAAGCCGTGACTCGTAACAAGGAGGATGGGGTGGGGGGTGCTCCTTGTTACCACTCTCCGGCGTGAGAATCAGTAGTTTGCTTGGGAAGCAAAGTAAGATAGTAGTAGTAGTGAGAGAGTTGTGAAGAGATATCTCAAACCTGGTTTGGGGTTGGTATTTATAGCCGAGGAGTGAAGGAGGATGATGATGGATGGACTGACGACGTGCTGCACCTTTGCAGGTGTGTCAGGCTTGTCGGTTGTGGAGGGTGCTCCTTGTTACCACTCTCCGGCGTGAGAATCAGTAGTTTGCTTGGGAAGCAAAGTAAGATAGTAGTAGTAGTGAGAGAGTTGTGAAGAGATACCTCAAACCTGGTTTGGGGTTGGTATTTATAGCCGAGGAGTGAAGGAGGATGATGATGGATGGACTGACGACGTGCTGCACCTTTGCAGGTGTGTCAGGCTTGTCGGTTGTGGAGGTTACGCCACGTCAGTCCATTGCTTACGTAGCTCTGACAGGTAACTGCCATTGGTGCCACTTGCACTGTGGTGTCAGTCCCACTTGTTGAGTGCATAGGACGCGGTGCAAGCCGCATCGCTGCATGCGGTAACGTCTGAAGTTACCGCGTCTCCTACTTGTGATCAAAGAATACGCGAGATGCGGTGCTAGCCGCATCGTCGTCCGCGGAGACTATTTGCCTGCATCCCTTGTCGTGACGAAAATGCCCATATGGTGCGGTGCCAGCCGCACCGTTATGTTCATCTTCTTCTGTGCCTAAGGTAAGGCTTTCTTGTATTGATAGAAGTGTTCACTGGATGCGGTGCGAGGCCGCATCGCTGTGAATACTTCCGTTTTCATACACCAGATGTGATGCTATGTCGCATCACTCTACCGTTCTCATGTTCCATGTAAGTCCTCCTTCGTTACTAGATAGATTGGATTCAACCCTTGTGCCGACGCGTTCTCGCATGGGCACAAGTAGGTTGTTAGCTAGTGGGGGTTTTGATAAGGGTAATGGTCACTCGCGGTCGATGCTGACGCGAGATCTGGGACCATACCCCTTCACAGTCAAAATAGGTGGTTTTTGGATTTTGGACTAAAATGGCAACAAAATGCAAAACTCAGGGACCCAGATTTAAAAATTTTGGATTTTGAACTAAAGTGGCAAAAGTGAGCAAACCTCAGGGACCATTTTGGGTATTAACTCATTCATTAATAAAACTCACCTTATGTATGTGTATGTGATGTCAGTCCCTGTGAAAAAGTTATTTTTCACATGTAAGGTTTACAAAGTAACTGTTAAATGCAAAATTGTAAGCATAGAGGATGTTCATTTAATAAATTTGAACATTTTATGCGAATTATCGTACCTTAGACGATGCACCTTAGACGCATTGTTGTATTGCATGTATACTCATTGTTGTAATCGTTTATATGCACTGCTTATCTGAATAACTTTATTCGCACAATTTTAAAACACTTTCGGCACACCATTATACTTAACAGTCCTATGCCAATTAAATTAAAAAAAAAAACAATTTTTAAAATATGGCAACAATATATTTAAATTGAAGACAAAAGATTTATTTTTTATATTATAACCCTTAGGCTATAGGGTGTGGTCATGACCCTCATGATCACCATGACCCTCCACATCAGCGTCATGTCACCTACTTCTAATCCATTATTCAATACCACTACCCTAAGGGTATGGTCATGACTCAAACCACTATTATTTTACTTTAATTTATTTTTGTGAAAAGGAAAGAAAATATTAAATATGGAAAGTAGGCTTATGGTTGCCATGGTTTAATCCATGGGAATCATGGTGGATGAGACAAGGGAGTGGTGTACCGATCCATTAATGGTCCTACGTGATGATTAATGACCCAACCATGTCCCTCACACCCTATAGCCTTATAAAAATAAAGAGAGATATAAAAGTTATTCAGTTTTAAAAGAACCACGGAACTATATTTAAATGGTAACAAAGTTATATCTTAAATCATTTTCTACTTCTTATTATTTAAGATATTGTCACAATCTCAAGTCTCAATCTTAACCAATAAAAAAATATAATCGATACTCTTACATTTCGCTTGAAAAAATCTCTTTTCATTCAATCTGACTTCTATGAGTGTGAAAAACCTATTATTTACAAGCGGGCCTATGCTTTTAGGTCCATGTGCCTGCGCTTTGCAAAAGGTTTTATATTATTGTGATTGACTTTATGTATTTTTAAGATAATTAGGTCTAATAATTTATGATATCGATTGTTTTGGTTAATAGTTTTGTGTTTCTTGTAACATGTGCTTTCAAAGTTGTACTGTGAAAGAAGCCAGTGGCGGATCTAAGAACATTTTTTACTAGATTCCTTTTGGTAGGTTCCCACTAATCCTCATTATTTTTTTTTCCAAATTATACAAAATTCTGTCAAAACAATGGTATCAAACTTACAAGACTCAGAAAATACCCAAACTAGATGTTATTAACTCTAGAAAGTATGATCTGAACAACTTACAAGAATGAAACTGAGGAAATACAAACTCTCTAACTCTCACAAGATCATCAACACAATGATCTTGTCACTAAATGAATAATAAACTCACAACAACTGAGAATCAGAATGATTCTCAGATGAAACCCTAATTCGCCTTTAGAGAGAAATGAGAGAACAAGTACAAAATATCTCAGCATATGTGAACTAAACCGGGTGCAAAGATATATATAGCCACCCGGTTATAACAGGTTATAACCAAACTCGGACAACATGCTCTTGATATCTTGTTGCAACAACTAACAACTTTATAACAACACTTTAGCAGTCCATAAGTCTTTAGCCCAGCAACCAAGACACGTGCTTTCAAAGTTGTACTGTGAAAGAAGCTAGCGGCGGATTTAAGAACATTTTTCAATGAGTTTCTTTTGGTAGGTTCTCACTAATCCTTATTGTTTTTTTTCCAAATCATACAAAATTCTGTCAAAACAATGGTATCAAACTTACAAGACTCAGAAAATACCCAAACCAGATGTTATTAACCCTAGAAAGTATGATCTGAACAACTTACAAGAATGAAACTGAGGAAATACAAACTCTCTAACTCTCACAAGATCATCAACACAATGATCTTGTCACTAAATGAATAATAAACTCACAACAACTGAGAATCAGAATGATTCTCAGATGAAACCCTAATTCGCCTTTAGAGAGAAATGAGAGAACAAGTACAAAATATCTCAGCATATGTGAACTAAACCGGGTGCAAAGATATATATAGCCACCCGGTTATAACAGGTTATAACCAAACTCGGATAACCTGCTCTTGATATCTTGTTGCAACAACTAACAACTTTATAACAACACTTTAGCAGTCCATAAGTCTTTAGCCCAGCAACCAAGCAATCCAAAGCCCAGCATGTAATCCTCAGTTAACATGTAACACTCAAATAAACAAAATAATTAGACTTATGAAATAAACTTATGAATTAAACCATAACTAAATGAAGTTGAACCGATGTTATATTTTAACAGATTCTCACTAATTTTTCCCAAACCGAATGGATTCATCAAAAGTGGCCTTCTGCCCCTGAAAGATGCATTTGACAATATAGATGGTATGGGGACAAGTCTTATGGTGGACGAAGCAAGTCTATGGTGGACGAAGTAATCGACAAACCTGCAGGGATACAATGAAAGAAGCATTTGGCAATATAGACAGTAAGGGGGGGGGGGGGTTGCAGTTAGTCGAAAGACGGTAATTTATGCGGTTTTCTCACAAACTATTTGGAGCATTTGGATTGCAAGAAACAAGAGGTTATTTAGGGTAAAGGAAATCAACACATACAAAGTAATTGAAGAGATAAAGGAAAAATCATTTGAATTGATTTTTAGCAGATCAAATATGACTTGGAGCAACTAGAGACTTTTTAATTTAATTGCTTAAGATTTCATGTACTGTACTTTATTTATGTTCTGTAATATATCCAATGTAGCAGCTTAATACGTTAGATTTAGTTTTGGTTGTGAATAAATGAAAGCTCCGTTGCCTATAAAAGAAAAGTTATAGCCCTTGTCTTTCTTATTTCTACCGTTTGTACTTTAGTTTGGTTAGAAAGTCCATTACTTTTTTTTTTGAAAGGAAAACTTCATACACGCACAAAGCTACAAGCGGTCCTCAAAGTAAGGACCCCCGGGCAAAAAACGACATTACTAATAGATAATGTATTTATGGTTATTATTCTGTTCAATATTATCATTGTAAATATCCCTAAAGTTAAGGGATTGTATTTTCTATATAATGGAAACCCATTCAACTATGCACACCCCAGTTGACACACATGCTAAACTTAGCGCCAGTGCTGGGGATGATTTTCATGACCCTACTTTATACCGTAGTCTGGCCGGTGCTCTTCAATAGCTCACCTTCACAAGACCCGACATAAGCTATGCCGTGCAACAAATCTGTATACATATGCATGCTCCAAAATCGGACCATTGGAATGCACTGAAGCGCATCATACGTTACATTCAAGGTACAAATTCATTTGGTCTCACCCTCGGCCCGTCTTCTACACCTCAACTGACTGCCTATACTGACGCGGACTGGGCCGGGTGCCCTGACACTCGCCGGTCCACTAGTGGATATTGTGTGTATTATGGTGACAACCTTATTTCTTGGTCTTCCAAACGACAAGTTACCATTTCTCGTTCAAGCGCGGAAGCTGAGTATCGGGGAGTTGCTAACATTGTTGCAGAGGTCTGCTGGCTTCGTAACCTCCTTTTGGAATTACAACGCCCTCTTTCACGTGCCACTCTTGTATACTGTGACAACGTTAGCTCCATTTATCTTTCGGGCAACCCCGTACAACATCAATGCAGTAAACATATCGAGCTAGACATCCAATTCGTGCGTGAAAAGGTTCAACGGGGTGAGATTCGCGTTCATCATGTTCCTTCTCGATATCAGATTGCGGACATTTTCACCAAAGGCTTACCACGGGTTCTATTTGAAGATTTTCGGTCCAGTCTCAGCTTACGGCCTCCTCCCGCTTCGACTGCGGGGGTGTAATAGATAATGTATTTATGGTTATTATTCTGTTCAATATTATCTTTGTAAATATCCCTAAAGTTACGGGATTGTATTTTCTATATAATGGAAACCCATTCAAGGGTGAGGATCAAGGATCCTATTGTTTCAATTACATCACGTCCATAAGATATTTACACCAAACATTCCAATCAATACCTTTCAAACTAGACCTATGACGAATCCACAAAAACGCCGTAGATTTGACAATTTCCACCACCTCGATCGGTTTACGAGAGTTGCCCTTGAAAATTCTAGCATTACGTTCATTCCATATCGACCACATTGTGGTGTAGATAATGCCTCTAAGAATGTATTTCTCCTTCTTCGTCTTCATTTGAGTACCCGCCATCTTCAAAAGATCTTTTACTTCAAAAGCATAGATGGGACTTAAACGACACCAAGATCCCACTCGCGCCCAAATTTCATCCGAGAACACACAACCTGTGAACAAATGCGTCGTAGTTTCCAAATCCTCATTACATATGGCACACGATCCATCATTAAAAGCAACCCCACGTTTAAGAAGCTCCGCCCGTGTTGGGAGCCGATTAATGTCTGCCCTCCACACCAAAATTTTGCACTTCAATGGCGTCCAACACTTCCATTTCATACTCGAGTTGATCGGCACCTGTGTCCTATTTTCAGAAATCATCTTCTTTGCCTTATGCACGGTATACACTCCACTTTTATCTCCTTTCCAACACCAGCGATCATGTCCCAAGCTCGGTTGATAATCATGGATGCCCGATAATAATTGAAACAACTCATTAACCTCCTCATATGTTGAAGGCTTCTTTTCCATTCCCAGTTCAGATTTTTCGACCCATTTACAAGTTGAATCCGATCGTCGACCATGGCCCACTTCTTCTTTTCCAAATTAAACAACATTGGGTAAGTTAAGCGTAAAGGTTCTTCACGTAGCCAAGTATCTCCCCAGAAGTGAATCGAAGACCCTTCGCCAACTGTACCTAAAAAAATTATTTAGAGTTTTACCATCACACAACTTCCTTTCCCCTATTTTGACGATTTGTTTCCAGCATCCACTAGCTGATAAACAACATGGAAGCATGGATCACGACCGACTTGAACCATGACAGCCCATCACTACCCTTTTCCACAAACAATTACTCTCTTTTTTGAATCGCCACGCCCATTTAAGAAGAAGAGCGTCGTTAATATCTTGAAGTTTATTCACACCTAATCCACCCTCATCCTTTGGTCTTGTTATCACATCCCAAGCCACCCAAGGTATCTTTTTTTCTTCTTAGACCCCGTCCATAAAAAACGTCTCATAATAGTTTCGATGCTATCAATAACCGCAACCGGGGCTTTATAGAGAGAAAAATAATAAATCAGTAAGTTTTCAAGAACCGATTTTATAAGAATCAATCGACCCCCTATAGATAAAGTTTTCGCTTTCCATGACACAAGCCGAGCCTTAACAACATCAATCACCGTGTTCCAATTATTTATACGAGACATTTTAGCTCCCACTTTAGTCCCTAGATAAACAAACGGAAAAGCATCTCGTCTACACCCCCCATTACTTTTTATTAATTTTATGAAATATGATTATGACATATTTTTATGTTATTAATTGTAGTTCAAGTCAAAGATGTTTAGTAAACAGAAGTCAAATTAAGTATTTTAGGTACTTTAGTCAATTGTAACTTGTAAGTTGAATTTTAATAACATTTTAAAATACGTACCAATCATTATTTCATATTATGAAACTTCTTACTTTCTAAAATTGGTTTTAGTAAATTAGAAACCGACCGGAGTTTTAAACCCAATACCTTACTTTTAAGTGTATTAAAAGGCTTTGCCTTACCACTGGACCACCAACCTCGGTGGTATCTAGTTTAGTTAATGACCATATAATACTAAAAATGTAAATTCCATGGCCGTTGCATCCGTCACGAGTTATGTTTCTCAATTGTACTGTTCAATAGTAAGTCTCAAGTTCAGCTTTGAGTCAACTTTACATAATAATAAGTCGAATATGATTGAAAGTTTTGACGAGGGAAAACTTATATGACTAATCACTAAGATAACCTTTAACTCTATCTCAATCAAAATAACGACATTCATAAATTGTTAAAAGTGGACGAACCGCCTAAACTAAAGAAGCCAGCTGGTTCATCCGGTCTGACAGTTTGACGGTTTGGTCAACTAGTCGGTTTTGGTGTTGTGATGGTTTAACAGTTTGACACTTGAAATTAACCGTGTAAACCGAACCAACTCTTTAACATTATTATTAACTTTTTAGAAACATACATCTATTTATATGAAAGTTCAACCGTCAAAGCCGAACAACTTTGGAGACCCAACCAACCTGATCGGTTTCGTTTGTGCTTTTGAAAATCATAGTAAGTGATTTAATCCAATAAATATTACTCTTATCGAAATAGGTCAAACTGGACTATGAACACTCCGAGTTAAAACTATTATACTTTAGGTTTCTATACGGTTTTAATTATAAAAATTGTCCAATAAGAAATGGGGAGTTTGGTGGAGGGTTGATTTGAGTATTTGCAAGTTTGGTGAGTTTGTGGCGCAACTAACGGGCGGTAGATGAGATCCTCTCCTACGCATGTGTCCCTACCTCCCTACGATCACTTCAACTTCAACTTTAACACATGCTTATTGAGATAATTAAAAATAAGTAGGAGATATAACATATTAGCTCTTTATTTTTTAGTAACCTATTAAAATGGTCTCTGAGGTTTTGGTCATTTTTTACACTTTATTACAAAATTCAAACCTTTTGAATTTGGGTCGGTTTCAATTTTGTTGTCATTTTTATCCAAAATTAAAATCTGGTCAGATTTTTCAGTTAACATCCAGTTTTTTTTCTTTTTCCTCTCTTTTAATGAAGGGCAACATAGTTAATTTTTTTAATTTGTTATAATAAAATACTAAAAGACCATTTTGCCCTTCATTAAAAGGGGCGGAAAAAAAAAAGAAAAACGGGATGTTAACTGAAAAATCTGTCAACATTTTGATTTTGGATGAAAATGACAACAAAATTGAAACCACGGGAATCTAGATTCAAAAAGTTTGAGTTTTGGACTAATGTGACAAAAGTGAAGGGCAATGGTGATTGTTGAGATTATCTAGTAGGTAATAAAATAATATTTGTTTAAATGTTTAAAACAGTTTTTTGAAATACATTATAATTCTCTTTACAGGATTAATAAAAACTGTTATTAAATCAGGGATATGTTTGTTTTTGTGTTGTTTTTTATTGAAGTTTTTTGATAGCATAAAGTGTAGAGGTTGTGGTTGTAGGCGATCATGTGGAGATAAAGATTTGGTCACATATTTAAAGATACGTTACATAACCTGAGTTGTGGCCTGTGGGTCTAGTATTAGTGGTCGTTTTCTTTCAACATAAGTGTTTGTCTTATGCTTTTATTTATATTATATATATTATATATATTAACATAATCGTTTGATCATATAACATCTATGTGTATAAAATAATACCAAAAAACATGAATTGGGAAATCTTATAATAAATTCATATATATGGAGGTTTGTTGTGATTATGTGATTATGTTCTTGCTTAAAGTTTACACAGCTAACTAATTGTTAGGGTGGGCGGGGTACCCACCGATTTGCAATCGGGGACCCCCCCTGCCTAATCGGTAACGGGCCGCCAACCAAATCGGTGAAGAGAGAGAGGGCCTAAAGCGGTGGTGGGCTGCCGAAGAGGGGGGAGGAGAGAGGGAGGAGAGAGAGAGGAGAGAGGGAAACTTGGTCCAATCAATGATTTTCTTTTCTTTTTTTTTTTTTTTTTTTTAAAAAAAAACCAATTCACCTAAGAGGGGAGTGGCGCCATCAAATGGGGGTGTTAGGGGAGTTTAAGAGGGGAGTTGACGTGGCACACGGGGATTGGTTTGGCGTAAGAGAGTGCACTCACCTATTAGGTGTGCACCCCCTTCACCCTTATCACAGTTTTAGAAGCACAAAATGGTGATCTACTTTGTCTTTGATGATTTTAGACTACTAATTGTGATAGAATTCAAATCGAGAATTTAAGCAACATTGATGGAATATGATATTTTTTTTTTACATAGATTACTCTAAAAAGTCTTTTAACAGAGAGATTGTAATTAAATAATTATTAAAATATTAAAGTAAATATATAGGTACAAATCTATATAAGGGGATGTTCATTTGAGAAAAAAATTAATTGAGAAGAAAAAACAACAAATGGTACAATTGTAAAATATTAAGTAGTTTTTTTTTCATCTCATTTATTATTATATTTAAGTAATTAATTATTTATAAAGACTATTATGCTCTACACTATTTTTTTTTTGCTTACACACAAAAAAAGTTATCCTACACAACATAAAAAGTTATCATACACATATCGAAATTTATCCTACACATATTTAAATTTATCCTACACAACTCGTAATTTATCTTACACACCTAGTAATTTGTCCTACACTCTAAATTATATATATATATTTTTTTAATTTTTTGAAAACAATATATATTTTGAAAATAAGTTACAACTTTTATTTAGTTTGCTATTAAAGAGAAAAACTAAAAATTAATGATCTATGTAAGTTTACAAATATATCCTTACATTAAATTTGAATGCAAATATTAAATGAAGTAAAATGAATCATTCTTATTGGTTGTAACTAGGGGTGTTCAGAATTCGTTTCGAATTCGAAAAATTTGAAATTCGATTTGATTATCAAGAATTCGTTTCGATTATAAGAATTCGAATTCGATTCAATTCGAGTCAAATAAATCGAATACGAATTGAATACGAATTTATAATTTCAAATTCGATTCGAAATTCGAATAAAAATTATACATTTTCGTTTATTATTTTTATACATTACATATATAACTTTTATTGGGCTATACTATAAATTATTTTCAAAATTTATTCCAAATATTAAAATTACCCATTATCAAACCAACTACATGGCCATAACTAAAACCTAAGTAACAAATCTATCCATAGATTTTTAACCTGAAAAATATAAACTTGTAATTGAGGAGTGGTTAGTTCCGATTTCTTGTTTTGAATTTAATTCTTATGGTACTTTATTTGAAACTTTTTAATGTAATATCGTGCTTTATGGTTGCTTTAAAAATTATGTTTCATCTTCATAGTTTTTTACATGTTTTAAAAGAATTTGAATCAAATCGAATTTATTCGAATTCAAATATTTAAGCGAATACGAATCGAATACGAATTGGGTTTTTTATTCGAATACGAATTCGAATCGAATTCGGTATGTTTTAATCGAATTCTAATTCAAGGGAAAATACAAATTATTCGAATAATTCGATTCGAATAATTCGAAAATTCGATATTCGATTCAATGAACAACCCTAGTTGTAACTTCTTTTTCTTCTTGCAAAACATTTCTTCTCATTTAAACCCTTCACATCTATATTAATACAATTATATTAAAATATATATTAGATACGTTCCATCAAGCTAAAATTATCTTTTATAAAGAGACTACAACCTAATAATTATGAAAAGAAATATATAATATAACATACAATCATATCCATATGGGTTTTCATTTTATCACTACCGATGCAATTGTACACATGCATTTCATTGTCAATTTTGATAGTCAAATTCATTAATATCAAATAATTAAAAAAAATGGCATTATTCATAACCTTGTTGAACATTTGTGGCCACTAATTATAGTAGATGGCACTTATCTAAAAGGAAAATATTGGGTTACATAATCCTTTAACGAATTATTCCAGCATTGCCGTAAACAACCAATCTACTTTTCTATTTATTTATTTATTTTTTTTTAATCTTAGCATGTAGATTTTTTAGGAGTTGTATAGATATTTTATAAGGGGTGAGCGATACTTTTTCTTTGCTTCATTGCTCTTTGTCTGTTGCTATATGTTTATTGATCACCACTTTATGATATCATTATTAGTTGGTTGTGCTTTGTTTCTCCTAGTCACTTTCTATGATATCTAACCATCACTATCACTATAGTGTTGTAGTGGTAGCCACGAGTATTTAAGTTCCATTTATAGTGGGTCCAGATGATTTTTCTCCTCCAGGTCTCAAGTTCGAGTCTAGGAGATAGGGGTTTCTCATTGAGTGGTTTAAATCGAGAATCTATTGTGCGAGGGAGCTCTCTAGCGCAGACCCGGTTAAGACAACGTACGCTATACCTCCCGACATTCGCAAATAATTCACATCTTCAAAAAAGGTTTTATGATATCTAGATTGTTGGTTCAGTTCTGTTTGTGCATGAAGGAAAACAATATAAATCATACCTGTCACCGCAGACAGTGCAGAGGAGAATCCAGTGAGAGAAGACGACATGGAGTTCGACATCTTTGTCAAGGTGATCTGGTTCCTCCTTAGGGTGCTGACTGATGATGGGGACTTAGAGAACCGAAAAGGGGTATCGGTTATGGAGAGGAGGTTTCGTGATGATGTTATGGCTAATGGGGTGTGTGAATTGTGTAACTGAGTAACCCCTAAACCTCCACATAACTCTCCTTATATAAGCACCCAGGAGGAAACCTAATTAGTTACTAAGGGTAATATGGTCCATCAACAATTACCAACTAATTAAATAATAGGTTCTAATATATTTTGATCTCTATAATGTAAATGATTATGATGGCTATAGATTAAATATTAATACGTAATATATTTAATCTTACATTCTCCCACTTAGCCGAGTAATCATTTACTATGAGTATTAGATAAGCCTGATCAGGAGTTAACACTCATTTTAGCCTTAAACAAGTACTATAGCAGAAAAATACAGCCGTTGAATCATTATGCGACTCAGGACCCCCATTAATCATACTATAGCCTTAATTTAAAACCTAATCATCATGATCAAAATACGCGTAAGCCCTTTGTTTGATTTGTAACTTTTATTTGTCTATATGCCATTATACCGGTTGAACATATTCTAATAGACATACAAAATCAAACTTGAGGAAAATTAACTAATACTTAGTCATTCATAGTACGATATGCAATTGTGCACGACTATTAATTAATACCCGTCTATGAGCTCTCTTAATAAGACTTATGGGTAATAGCCCTTCAGTTATAGGATCCTTAAGCATATCATGAATGTATTCGATACAAAACTTAGTTTCCTCAATTCGTTCATAAACGAATAATTAATTGCGTATCGAAACTTAATGCAGCACCTCTTGAACTGTTACTGTTCAAGGAGTTATGGTAGCTGACTTTATCACACTAATTCTTCAAAACATTAATTATATGGAGTCAATAACCTTATGAGTCCACTGATAAATTTTCCAACAACATTTAGTGACCATGTTATGTCGTTATAACTTAGGTTGTTAATATCAGTGCATTATGACTCCTCCATGAAATAGGTTTTGTCTGCTGACATAAAGATATACCCGAAATTGCATTTTATAATCTTTGAATATTTCAAAGTTAGAGTAATAAACCGGTTTTAATTCTCACTTCTTCTTTAAATTGTAGTCTCTCGTTTCTTTTAAAGATATTGTAATACTCCATTAGATGCTACACATTAATCTAGACATATCTAGTGTGTTGCAATATGAGTAATATCTAAACGAGTATAGACTTAAACTTACATAAGGCTTCTAATTAATGAAGCGTAAATAAATAATCTCATTTATCCTATTATCCTCTAAAGGAGAGCAATATTGATTGTTACATATGTAAGGACCCATTTAATGTTAAACTTATGGAACGAAACTAATATCCCATTGGGTCTATCTCAGTATGTTATGATATCAATCACGTAAGAGATATCTCTGAGTTTTATTATATCAAAGTTTGTGTTAACAATGCTTTGACTTATGTAACATATGCTTGTCAAAGAATGTCATCTATATAGACAAGTTTATTTTAGTTGCTCCCACTCATCTTGAGGTAGGTACATTAATCCACTTGATTCTTGATGAAAATAATTACGTTAGCTTTTCATCACATTATGATGTTTGCATTAACCCATACATGGATATTATTGGCTTACAAATAAAGTGTTCTTTAACCTTCAGTTTGAAACTTTAAGTTGTTATCTAATGAACATGTAAATGTGTCAGCCATTTATTAGGGAAAACGTTTTAATGTTCATCTAATGTAGCTTAAAACTATTATAAGCTACTAGAACAGTGATGATCCTCAAAGAAATCTTTTGTTAGATATGCAATAAAGATTCTTTAATAATTTATCTCTTCCTGAGTACAACCTTTGACAATCAATCATGCTTTTGAGTGTCTTAACGCTTATATTAGGATTTGGTTTAGTTATGAACACTCTAAGGTAATTCAACCAAATCCCAAACGTTATAAGAACACACAAAGTCATTTTTACTAGAAAACTGTTTTATTCCATTCAAATGATTGATTTACACTAATGGCTTAATTTGAAGAGATAGGATCAGTAAACATTTCCAAAATCCATTTCAACTTCAATTAGGGAGGTTATGTAATCATCAAAGTTAGTAGGCTTTTAAACGTAGATGACCTCCTGAGTTGATTATTGGGTTCATTAGAAGTTTCAATTTTATGGATTAGCTCTTGGTTAGGTTGCTATCATTTTCATTCTAAGTTTGTAAGAGTTGGTGCAGTATAGTGTACAAGAGGTGTAATCGGAGTTAAATTCGGAGTGAATTTAATGACACTCTTCCCCCTGCCTCTTGTATTCCTTGCAAGTCATAATAAGGACTTTGACTGCTCCCACTAACCTTAGAAATCTTTAGGAACTCATCATGCTTAGGGTCAATACTTAACGACCAACAAATTCTAATAGAGAAAACAAATTAATGACATTAGTCGATGTAGTTTCTCTTGTTGAGGATTATGTTAGTTTAGGTAAGAAATCTAAGTGCGCCCACAATTAAGCAACAATGAAACTTTTGTAAGAGTAGCATTAGATTTAAGGAGATAAGGTTTGATTGAACAGTGTCGTGATGGAGCGATGTCTTGTACAAGAGGTGGAAATTTAAAATTTTCAATATTGCAACTATTGCAAGTTATTATTAAGACACTTAATGCTCCCACTGATCTTTAATATCTCTAGAATGCTACAAGAGAAGTTTCAATGAGCTACGTGACGTGGGAACCTATCACATATACGTTAGACTTTATTTGATTTCTTTAATGTCCAGATATCATAAGAAACTTTAAGGACATATTTAATAGAAATCTGATTAACTACATATATGAATAGAGTTCTTCTAAGACCGTAGGCCATATGCGACAAAAATTTAGATACAAGTTGATAGTCTTTCAAATGATAAATGAATTATGTCTGAATATTCCATTTGGAATAAGTTCCACGAATGTCAATGAATGACTTATGATGGACCCATACTTATTCCTTAAGCCAAGTAATATTTAGGGCTGTGAGGTCATGATTTAGAATCACTGAAAATGAGATTAGATGAAAAAATCATCCTCATTAACCATGTTATGATTTCTCATGAATTTTGGTTCTAATGGATGAAATTTATAAGTCTCATTTTCCTTTTGTCAAATTCTCATTTGCATGATGACAAAAGTTATGAAAAGGTAAGGTATCGTCTAGTTTCATCACAGTAATGTTTCTATCCAGATATTTAGAACAAATAAGATGAGAATTTAAGATAAGTGTGACTTTATGTTGACTATGCAAACCTCACAATCTTCATAACATTGCTTAATTATGATACTATATTCTGATTAATCAGAATATATAAGGTATCGAAAGGCGTTGTTGGAAGACTGTTCATTATGGTTCTTATAGTCTTAACATTTAATTTTGTCACTAACTCCCATGTTAGTTATTTGTCGAGTTCTGGTAAGGAAACGTATGGAACTAGAGTCAACTAATCATGTGTTAGTTGGAATATTAAAATTCTCAGACTTAAATATCATTAGTAAGTTACTATCTAATCAATTTATCCAACTGTTCTTTAGAATAATGGATAGTCTCGTTGCTTGTGCCTAGTCTAATGACATAATTATGCAGTGAGATTTTCCCTTGAAGAACCTTAACGTTGGGATTACCACTTGTGATTTGTCTATGGACCTTAGAACAATCCTCTCTTAAGGTTTTAGTGGTTGTAAGGTGAATAACATCTTATTTTCCAGTTTCAAACATTTATTTCTATGTACATATGTTGCTTATCAACACACTCGTTATACTTTGGTACTTTTGAGTGTTATAGCTGATTTATAATGCATCAAATTGTACAAAAGAAAAACTTAGTATGTAATGTACTGGAAAATATACTTATTTCCATGCGTAAGCCCTTTACTTTATGGGTCATGGTATTGTACATTATAATATATTCACATATACCACTTAACCTTATAATTTATAATTTTAAATGAAGACATGCACCTTAGGAGTTCTAGTGATTATTCCACAATTATAGATTAGTCTTAGGAAAGACTTAATCTGGAATAACCTTTTAGTGATAGCACTTATTCTTGATTATCATGAGAGACATCATATTCGATTTATCCTAATCATCATGCTCTACTTTTCTTCCGTAGTGCCTTATCAGAAGAGAGCAATAAGGTTATCGTGTCTTAAGAGATAATCAAGGATTTAATTTAAGAGCTAATTCTTATAGAAACTTTAAATAAAGCAAAACATTTTAGGCTTAGGAATTAGAGTAGATGAGATATAGATTTATAGAAGAAAATTATAGTGAGTAAAAATATGGGTACTAAGAATAAGGCAGACAAAATGATCACTAAAATTAATTGAGGATCATTAATATAAGGATCATTGTGTGAAGAGGTTGTGATATGTCTATTACTAACATCAAAATAATAGACTACTTAAAGTTCTACTTAAACGAAGACAAAACAGCTTTGGCCAGAAGTGTAATCATTTAAGCATATGTGCAAAGTGGTTGTAACAAATCAGCTTTGGCCAGAAATTGAGACAAACACTTTAGTTATGCACTTGTTGAGTATGCCATCTATGAATGAATTAGATCAGCTTTGGCCAGAAATTAAGACATTCATGCTTATGATGCACACACAACATAGCTTTCGTAATACTTGGATGATAAGTAGATGTATCAAGTCAGCTTTGGCCAGAAATGATGCATCAGAAGCTCATTCAAGTAAAGCCATTTTGGTTTTGTAAAACATTATTTGATCCTCATTAATTAACTAAATAATTACAAAAACCAATCATTTAATAGCAAACCACCCGTTAGCGCGGATCGAACTCCGCGGTGAGTTCGCTGGGGTTTGCGGGGGACAGCGTGCCCCCGCCCGGGGTTCGGGGCGGGGCCCCGAAAAATTTTTTCTTTAGTTCACATTTAAACAGCTTAAAATAATGAGATTTCGAGTCGCAACTACGGTCTCGACTAATGACGTTATGGTTGCGAGTCGCAACTACGGTCTCGACTAATGACGTTATGGTTGCGAGTAGCAACCTCATGGTTGCGAGTAGCAACCTCATGGTTGCGAGTAGCAACCTCGTGTCTCGAGTAATGACGTTATGGTTGCGAGTAGCAACCTCATGGTTGCGAGTAGCAACCTCGTGGTCTCGACTGATGACGTTATGGTTGCGAGTAGCAACCTCATGGTCTCGAGTGATGACGTTATGGTTGCGAGTAGCAACCTTGTTAACAGCTGTTAATTGTGATATCATAACCGAAAATTCGAAATCTAAGGGATTAAGAGATATTCTTTCCTGTTTTAAGCTGATCTAATTTTGTCAACACATTTCAAAATTGTAATCTGTTTATCTTTTAACAGTTTTCTAAAAAATTTAGAGGACAAAATTAGATCAAAACCAGGAAAAACACTTAATAATCCAAATCATATTCCAAATCATAACAGAATACTTCGAATTTTCTCAAGAACATGATGAACCCTAAAACATAAAACATAAATTCTGGAACCCGAAACCTGAATTTTATTAGTTTTTCTAAATAGATTTCGGTTAAAAACATAATCCAGTTAATTCGGTGAACAAATAATTAATCTTTTCCCGAAAAACAGAGATCTCGAGTCGATCTCCATGACTCGAAATCGGCTTTTATGTTCATACGGTTTCAAAAAAATTTCGTTTTCCAAGTTTCAATCCCAGAATTATGGATACGAAAACAGAACTGACTAATCAACATATGCTCTGATACCACATGTTGGTTCAGTTCTGTTTGTGCATGAAGGAAAACAATATAAATCATACCTGTCACCGCAGACAGTGCAGAGGAGAATCCAGTGAGAGAAGACGACATGGAGTTCGACATCTTTGTCAAGGTGATCTGGTTCCTCCTTAGGGTGCTGACTGATGATGGGGACTTAGAGAACCGAAAAGGGGTATCGGTTATGGAGAGGAGGTTTCGTGATGATGTTATGGCTAATGGGGTGTGTGAATTGTGTAACTGAGTAACCCCTAAACCTCCACATAACTCTCCTAATATAAGCACCCAGGAGGAAACCTAATTAGTTACTAAGGGTAATATGGTCCATCAACAATTACCAACTAATTAAATAATAGGTTCTAATATATTTTGATCTCTATAATGTAAATGATTATGATGGCTATAGATTAAATATTAATACGTAATATATTTAATCTTACATAGATATCTGGACTTCTATATTTTTTTGGGGTTTAGCGATTCATGTAGTCACAGCTTAGGAAACAAAGATTTCGAAAGAATCTATAAATGTGGAATATGGACGATAAATCCCATCGAGATTAAAGTTCATATTTTCAAATCTGTGATGGGGATAAAGACGACATAGTTGATTTATGCGTTAAGACAAGAATGGGTTTGAGAAACACTTTGGCTTTTTCAGAACGGCGATACAAACACCTGTAACACCCAAAATTTAGTATGTTATAAAATAATATTATATTTGTGATGCTAAATAACAGAAAACGGTAACTATAAAATGGTACCGTAAGAAAATGTAACTAAGTTTAAAATATATGTATGTAACTATGTTAAACAAAAGAAAAGAGACTAAGTTAGTATGGGAAATAACAAATTTAAACACACTTTAAAAGACAAGGAGGCTAATGTGTAAATGTGCAATGAATTTGATAAAAAAAAGAAGCTAGTGTTCTTCCTGGCTGTGTGTGCGATCAAACAAGAGAGAGAGCAAGGGGAAACCCTACTTCTCAAAAATTCTGCAAAATCCTACAAATTAAAGGAGGAAAAGGCTGAATTGTTAATGCATGAGTTAGGAGTTATGATCCTTTAAGTGTTCTTAACATCAAGTAAGTCAAAATTCATGTTTTAGTATTAGTTGATGAAGTAGGTTATGTATAATCCGCGATTTTTGTATGAAATTGGACATGAATGTTAGATGATATGAACAAATAGATGTTATATTATGTGCCATTTTGGTTTAATTGGTAGTTTGGGGTAAAACCCACTTGAAATTTGTAAGATAATGAAATTTAGTAAAATTATGGATGAATTGTGTGAAGTTGATGTTAAACTCATGTTATAGAAGGTGCCTAGATGGGTAATTTGATATGAATCATATGTAGTGTGATTATGATATTGATTTTGAAAGACTAGGTTAACCCATTGATGAATTTAGGATGAATATGCTATAATTACTTGTACATCATGCTTTGTAGATAGTACGCACGCCATGTGTTCGATGAAATGCCTTAGAATGATTTAGATGAAAATTTGACATGAAACTTTGATTTAATGATGATGTAAATGAAAATGGATATGTGTGTAATTGTGTTAAGCCGTGACGAATACATCAAACATACATATGTGGAGTAATGTATATGAAAGCTAAAAATATGAGGTTATAATGTATAGGAATGAAGAAGGAAGAAAACACGGGTCATTCGAAGTCGCAAGCATCGCAAGATCACGGTAAGTTCATATGAACTTATTTAATTTACATGTAGATGTATGGATGGTAATTTTTGGTATTTAAGCCTTAGTGTAAATTCGCATTATTGATCATGATTGAATTCGGCATATAGAATCTTGAGAAATGTTTAAGAAATGACGTAGTGAGGGATGTGTAATGATCCATTTTAAACGGGTCGGGAATGTTGATTTGTATGATGTCAAATTGGATAAAGTAAGAACTCGTCGATAACGGGTCAAAAATGAGAAAAGTGAGTTAGTAATGTATGGTAAGAATCAACCCATTTCGGATGGGTTGAAAAGTCTATTGTTAGGGCATGGATTTTGTGCTAAGGATCATCTATCCTGAGACTAGGCATGGATCACGGATCCTTAATGGCTGATGCAGAGAGTCTGAGGATCCAGAGTCTGAGGATCACGACTCTGAGGATCCAGGATCCTTAACAGAACTTATGTTTTGTTACAATTGTCACGTTTTTAATGTGTAAATGTAGATAATGGACGTAGTGGACTACTTCTTTGCTGGAATCTCGTGGAATATGCTTCTTAGGCACGTGCTCAATGAAGAGATAACCGTTAGTGGTGGTCATGGGTGACTTCCACCTTTTTCGGGAAGTTGGTTAGTTGATTTTTCTTATCATTTTAAGGGGAAAACAAGCTCAATGAAGGCATAAGTCGTACACACCACACAAACAACACACAACACTCGAATTCTCTACAAACACTTAGCAAAAAACACACACTTACACTAGCAATTCAATGTATTGAGCTTGTTTTCTTCCGAAGTTGTACAGGGATCACTATTGTTTTTGCAATACATTTGGTGATCGGTAGTTTCTATCACCCGAGGTTTTTTATGTCGGAGATCTTCTAAAGATCAAGGGCTTTTTCCTCGTATAAATCTCGGTGTTCATCGTTAATTTCATATACTTGTTGTTCATACAATTAACCAAGCATCATACCTCACAAAATCAGATTTGGTTGCATTATCCTTGTGTGATTTTTGACCAAAACAGTTTGGTGCCCACCGAGGGGCAATTGGTGCTTCAATTCTGAGGAATTTTGTTCATTTCATTCATTTCGGTTCATTACCTTCAACCACATGGCTTCTCAGGGAAAACTACTCCAAGTTCTATGTCGACGGTCACTTTTTCACAGGGCATTCCGCCTTTGCATCATCTCCCCCTTGCATTCCAGAAGAATGCTGAGAATTCTCCGAAGAAGACAACCCCCGTTTTCACAAAACCAACTGTTGTTTCTTCCTCTACACTTACTAACAGTGATTTTCATGCTTTGATTGTGCAGATGAAGGATCACATGCAGTAGCAGGTCAAAACCAATGGCAGGATCCTTCGCGAAATTGATAAAATCAGCAGAGGATCACTCCCCTTTGATGTCGAGGTCGCTGAATTTCGACACTCCGGTCATAACTTCCCAGCACTTTGTAGCTTCAGATGTCCAATACCAGGGTGCATCAATAGGAATGCGTTCTGGATCATCGGTAATGTCTCAGGCTCGAGGATCCTCTTTCCAGCCTTCAGGATCCTCATTTCAGCATCAGGGATTCTTCACCAGTTTAGGAGGATGCATGGGGACGCAGCCAATTCAGGGATCCTCCTCTCAGGTTCAAGGATCCTCTCAGGTTCAAGGATCCTCTCAGGTTCTAGGATCCTCTCAGGTTCAAGGATCCTCTCAGGTTCAAGGATCCTCTCAGGTTCAAGGATCCTCTCAGGTTCAAGGATCCTCTCAGGTTCTAGGATCCTCTCAGGTTCAAGGATCCTCTTAGGTTCAAGGATCCTCTCAGGTTCAAGGATCCTCTCAGGTTCAAGGATCCTCTCAGGTTCAGGGATCCTCCTCCCAGGTTCAAGGATCCTCTTAGGTTCAAGGATCCTCTCAGGTTCAAGGTTCCTCCTTCCAGGTTCAAGGATCCTCATCTCAGGTTTCCGGATCCATGGATTATCCTCCAAGACCTACATTTACAGCACTTCAAGGATCCAACATCTTCCAGGATCAAGGATACTTAAGGAGTGTGCAACCCGGAAGTTCAGATGTTTATATAGGAGACTTCATACCAATGCAGACCATTGCTTCCTCTGGTCCCTCGGTTATGCCAGAATCCCTCCAGCATGGATTCACATCTGGAATTCCAAACTTGAATCATTCAGGAGGTAACACTTTGAATAATTTTTGCAATGCTAACCATGGCTTTGTGCAGGATATAGGTATCAACCAAGCTATGGCTAAGGAATTGCAAAAACTTAGGGATATAAAATCCAACGTTCCAGGAGTGGTTAAGCCCATTCCTGAAATTCCTGATGAAAGCCACAAGATATCTCGTTTTGCACCACCTATTTGTGATGCAGAGATACTGAAGAGGTTTCAGACACCAAATCTGGTTGCTTGTGCAAGGGCTTTGGATCCACACTTACCGGATCAACGTTAAAATGGCTGCTAAGTCTTCCCTCTTACTCTATTACTCCATTTGCTAATCTAGTTAATCTGTTTAATAGTCGATTTTCATGTAGTAGAAAATTTGAACGATTAACTAGTGATCTATATAGGGTAACACAAGATCAAAATGAATCACTTAGAGATTACATCACTAAGTTTAGTAAAGAATCCTTAGATATCCCTAACCTGGATATAGCTACGGCTGTAGAAGCCTTTAAAATGGGTTTACTTAGGGATTCAATGTTCTATGATGATCTTGTCATGACCCCGTGCAGGAACTTAGATGAGGAAAGGAACAGGGCCCTTAGGTTCATCCGTTTAGAGGATGGCAAAAGGATCCACGAGAGATTGTCAGGATCCTCAAAGCAAGACAAATAAGGATCCTATCTCAAGGATAACTGATCCAAGCAATACTCCAAGCATGACAACCAGAATGTACATGCTGCGGAACAAGAGGAAGATGATGAGGATTATCCTCCTATTTCTGAATATTGTTTTTCTGCTGATAATAATAAACTAATCCTTTCTATGCAGAGTTTAGGTGACAAGGTTAGGTGGCCAGGGAAGAATGACAAACCGTCTGCCACCAAAGACGAATCGAAATGGTGTGCTTACCATGGGGATTCTGGTCATCTCACAGATGAGTGCATAGCATTAAGGAAGGAGATAGGTTATCTTTTGAGAAAAGGATACTTGAAGGAATTGCTTGGAAGGAAAAAGTCAAGGATCAAGGATCCTGAGAAAGTTCCTAGAAAAGCTCCTCCTCCACCAGCTGATGCTCAAATCATCCATTTCATCTCCAGAGGTTCTCAACAGCTAAGAGACATGCAAAGGAAACAAAGATGGAGAATAGGGACAAACCTGTTCGAACTTCCATCCTTACCCAGGAAAAAGTCATATACTTTGATGGGGATGACCGTGTCGACAT
Organism: Helianthus annuus; assembly: GCF_002127325.2. Taxonomy (NCBI): domain Eukaryota; kingdom Viridiplantae; phylum Streptophyta; class Magnoliopsida; order Asterales; family Asteraceae; genus Helianthus; species Helianthus annuus. The sequence goes on from NC_035436.2 coordinate 32,124,525, forward strand.
ACATGATCCTCATCATGACGGTTTGGTTATTACATTATTTATATCTAACCATTTTGTTCGCAGGATTCTCATTGATAGGAAAAGCTCAGTGAATATAATCCAGTTGGATGTCCTCAATAGAATGGACATCCTTGATTCCGATATTGTCCAAAGATCATCTGTCCTTGTGGGATTCAGTGGAGAGACAAAGATTACATTAGGGGACATCAAACTTCCTATCTATATAGAGGGAGTGAATTATGTTAAAAAAATTCTATGTTATTGATTGCTTATCTTGCTGTAATGTTATCTTTGGCAGGCCATGGATACACGATATGAAGGCAGTCCCCCTCAACATATCATCAATGTGTCAAGCTCCCAACTCTATGGGATGTGGTGAAGATAGAAAGTGATCAGCAGAAGGCAAAGAACTGTTACACTTCTTCAATGAAACCAGCCTCCAAGGAGCAAGACGTCATGGAGGCAAGAGAGCAAGACGTCAAGGATATTCGGTTGAACCCAGAGGATCCTGAATCCAAAATTTTTATAGGATCCGGGATCCTAAACAGTATTGAGCAGGATTTAATATCCTTCTCGAAAAGAAGAAAGTCTACCTTCGCTTGGAAACATGAAGACATGACAGGTATATCTAAGGATGTTATTACTCACAAACTTGGTATTAACAGGTCTTTCAAGACAATACACCAAAAAAGGAGGAAATTTGCACCCGAAAGAAATGCCATTATCCAAGAAGAGGTAGACAAATTGCTCAAGGCAAGTTTGAGTGGACTAATAAGCATGAAGCTGCACTCAATGTTCTTAAGGATTATCTATCCTCAGCACCAGCCCTAATGAAACCAGAAAATGGAGAATCGTTATCCTTATTGTTTTGGTCAAAAATCACACAAGGATAATGCTACCAAACTCTCTGTAACGGGGAATGATGCTTGAAATGATGAATAAAGAAAAGGATCACTTAAATGTAAATTGCACAAGTGACACAAAGATTTATACGAGGAAAAAGCCCTTGATCAATGAATGATCTCCGGCATAAAAAACCTCGGGTGATGGAAACTACCGATCACCAAGTTCAAATATAATAAATAATGTTTACAACTTCGGATAGTAACGAGCTAGGTACAAGGATCACTATGGTGTAGTATGCTAGAGCGTGTAAGAAATGTGTCGTCCTCTGCCAAATGCTCGAGAGTGCACTTATATAAGTGTGTGTAGCTGAAATTAGGCAAGTCTCCTAACTACTAGCTCGTTACCCCTTTTAGAAATAGAAGTAAATTTAGCCTAACAAACTATCCGTAATTTGTGCTAAGTTTCCATATTCTCCACAACGTCCATTTCCGGTTATGCATATGCGAAATTAGCGTGGAAGATTCCTTAATGACGTTGCCAAGACCAGGTCCAACTTGTAATTCCTGCAAAACAACATGAAATTCAAAGAGAACAATCGTTAGTATGAGGATCCTTAGGATGATCCATGATCCTGATCCTGAAGCTCTTCTAAGGATCACTATCTGCCACATAAACAAGGATCACTGTTAGGATATCATGTAAGGATCACAGGTCATTAAAAATCCTGCCCTAACAATTGCCCCCAAAATATAAGGAGTAATTATATAATATTAACGAGTTATATTTTGCTGATCTTATCCGTAACTAACTTAACGGATATATAGCCGTTGTAAGTGAACTATCCGTTGCAATGCTGACGTCACGGAAGTGACAACCCTGCACAAATCATGATTATAAATAGAGATAGGGATAGGATCGTTTGCATTTAAAATCAAGAACTTCTCCCTTTATAACCGCATTCAGAGGATTGAACAGGTATTCCCCCCTTCATCTTCTTTCTTGCTTGCTCTGTTTTTCTTCTCGTATCTATTTCGTTCAAAAATGTTGCTCCGGAATTCCCCTGCCAAGGATCTTCAGAAGGAAAGCCTCTTCAAGAGTCAAGGGATCATTACAAACTCTGCTAAAGAACGTTGTATCTTCACTGATCCTCAAATTGACAGGATTCGGTGCTGTTTTCCTGCAAATACTGTGTTCAAAGCCTATGATCCTTCTGTCCTGAGCGATCACTCCTCCGATTCATGGGTTGCCTTCCCTGTGACCCCGTTTGCCATAGGTTATACGTATCCCTTTCCAGCCTTCACCCAAGCCTTCTTCTCCTTGACCGGCATATCTTACATCCAGGCCATGCCGATGATCTGGAGGGTTTTGTATACCCTTGAGAGGATCATCGAGCAAGAGGGGATAGACTTAGGTATGGCCGAGTTAGGTGAGCTGTACGATCTGACCACCTTTGGTTCCCATCGTTATCTGTTCAAACGTAGACCTGGGGAGGAGCATCCGATCTTCAAGGCTACCAAGAACGATACTAACTGGAAGCGGCGGTTCTTTTTTGTGAGGCGAGATACCATCCCTGATGGGAAGGATTTACCCAAGAAGTGGGCTACCCATGGTAGGATAGAGGATCCTGGGAAGGATCACCGTAGAACTTATCCTTTAGTATAAGGATCACTGACATTCTTTTGTTTTCTTGTTGTGCAGTTATCTCCGTTTCACATCTTAGGTTGACTCCTGCTGCAAAAGAGAGACTCTTGGCCTTCAAGAAGCTTGATCCTGAAATAAGAACTTTCAAGATTACCACCCAGGATTCTCAGGAAGTATCCTCTGCTTCTGTCACAATGTCAAGTAAGTATCCTTATTTAAAGAGTAATTATATACTGGAATTCAAATTAAGTTAAAATACTTATCTTGTTGTGGTTGTGTAGGTGCTGGAAAATCCACCAAATCTGCCTCGAAGTTCAGCATCACTGATCTTACTAACGTCAGATCCTCCAAGAAGAAGACTCCTGCTGCTAGCCCAACTGCTTCGGTCCCTAAAGCACCCCTCAGAGGAAAGGGAGGCAAGAAGAGAAAGATCTCCGAGGCTGAGGATCTGCAAGGCCTTCCCTTGATCCGCCAACAGTTCCTGGACTATTTTAGTGAGGTAAGGATCACTGTCCCTGCTTACATATCCAGCTTGTTTGAGGATCATTTGGCTTCTGACATCATTCCTTTGTCTTCCTTGCAGAAATTTGCTGAAATAGAAACCTATGTTGGCCACGTTGAGGATCAGGATAGCAAGATCGCTGATCTTCAACAAGTTGCTGTGCTGAAAGACCTCAAGATAGCCGATCTTCAGAAGGAGCTTCAGGCCACCAAGAATGATGCTGCCAAGATGCTGATCAACTTTGATTATGAGAAGCACGAGATCACCCAGGATGCTAAGGTTTCTGCCGCCATAGCAATGTACAAGATCCAGCTGCAAATGGCCATGGAAGCTCAGGATCCTGCTTTTGACAAGAGCACCTGGGATGTGGAGGGCTGGAAAGCAAGGTTGGCTGAACTGGAGGACGATGAAGAGGCTGAGGAGATCTTGACGCTTGAGGCTGGAGGCAGTGGCAAGGATCAGGGTGGTGAGGCGGGGTGGAGCTGGTGGTGATGATGCAGTGAAGGATTAAGCTGCAAGATTGGGCGATGAAGGAAATTTCTAGACATAGCCGGAGCCCAATTTTTTGTTTGTTTGTTTGGTGGTTGTTTGAACAATTTATGGTCTGTACTTATGAACAATAGTTTTAGGGTTAAGGATCAGGGATCCTTCAGACAATAGGTAGGATTGCATATGGTGGAGGGATCCTCTGTTTGGGGGATGAAACCATTGTGATCCTGCCGCCTTTATTTTCCTGCACAACTTGAAAACCATTATCATGGACACCCTTTATCTACCTCAGCGGACGGGCCACGTATTGCTGGTAGATGCTCGGGGTAGGTAATTTTGACAACCTATGAAGGGTTTGTCTTTATGCTAAATAAAATCTTAACTTTGTCGCTTATCCTGTGTTGTTATTCTTTAAGTTCTTTTAATTTTTTAATTGTCTTGATGTATACTTATTAAATAGGTTACTTTGAATAACTCAGATTGAAAGCATTTAGGATATGATCCATGATCAAATATCCTATAGTCGAAAAATCCCATAAAGTAGTGTATGTTTTAAGGATCATAAGTTCAGTTGTCAAAGTATAAGGGTTATTCAAATAAACAATGAATAAGATAAAAATAGCTAAGGATCATACCTGAGGATCCAAGTTAGGATCCTAACCATAATCAGGATAACTATAAGATAAACCTTAGAGAGAAATAAGGATCAGGGATCCTTAGTTGTTTAACTTCAAGGACCTGAAATAGAGCATAACTTGGGACTAAGCCAATATAAGATAAGAGTTAGTAACTGGGGACAAGCCCAAGGATAACTGGGGACAAGCCCAAGGATAACTGGGGACAAGCCCAAGGATAACTGGGGACAAGCCCAAGGATCAGTATGTAAACTGGAGTATGGCCCTTACTGGCGACTATCCAAACTTAGTGACATGATAATGCCAAAACCTTAGCTAACGTGAAAACGTTAGAAACCTTAGGAACAGATGTATGGTACGTCTACCATTATACGTAGGATCCTAGGTATAGCCACTACAATGGAATTATCAGCCCCTAAAGCGAGTACTGGTCCCAAAGACTTGAACTATACCAGGATCATCGTGCGCTACAGGCGAAACTGGGGACAAGCCCAAGGATAACTGGGGACAAGCCCAAACAACTGGGGTTAAACCCAAGGATCTGAATTGCTTCTGAAGATTATCAACAATATGCTAAGGATACCTGAACTATCAAAACTCAAAATCTTGTGAGAGAAGGATAAAGGATACATGATCCTTATCCTTTAATAAGAAAATGAAATAGTTCAAGATTAGGATATTACCAGAGTAAGGACCATTGACACCTTAAGGATCCTTCAAGGATACCTCCAATGTAAGGATCAGATGTGCCATGAAATATTTCTTCAAGTGGATAGCATTCCAGGCTCTTGGTAGCAAATCACCTTCCATGGTTAGCAATCTATATGCCCCCTTTCCTGCTTCAGCTTCAATCAAATAAGGGCCTTCCCATTTTGGTGCCAATTTTCCATCAGCAGGATTGGTGGTATTCTGGAATGCTTTTCTCAATACCATATCCCCAACTTGGAATTTCCTTATCCTGACATTTTTGTTGTAAGCACCAGCCATTCTTTGTTGGTAGCTAGCCATCCTTATCCTAGCCAAATCCCTGATTTCCTCAATAGTATCCAAGTCTTGAACCAGGTTCTCATCATTTTCCTCAGGATCACGGGTACTTGTTCTAGCAGTTGGAACCACCATTTCTGTTGGGATCACTGATTCTGCCCCAAATACCAAAGAGAATGGTGTTTGACCAGTAGCATTCTTGGGGGTTGTCCTATCAGCCCAAAGCACATAAGGTAATTCTTCTGCCCATTTCCCTTTCTTGGATCCAAGTTTCTTCTTTAAATTGTTGATGATGATTTTGTTGGATGATTCTGCTTGACCATTAGCTTGTGGGTGGACTGGTGTTGATGTTATCATCTTAATCCCCCAGCTGTCACAAAAGTTAGTAGTTCTGCCCCCAATAAATTGGGAACCATTATCACATATAATTTCAGAAGGAATGCCAAATCTAGTTATAATATTTCTCTTAATAAAGGATATAACTTCCTTCTCTCTGACTTGGGCAAAAGCTTCAGCCTCTATCCACTTGGAGAAGTAATCAGTCATAGCAAGCATGAACACTTTTCCACCAGGTGCCTTAGGGAGCTTGCCAACTATATCCATCCCCCATCTCATAAATGGCCAAGAGGAGGATATAGGATGTAGAAATTCAGCCGGCTGATGAAGGATGTTGCTGTGTCTTTGACAACGATCACACTTCTTAGCATACTCCACAGCATCCCTTTTCATAGTTGGCCAGTAGTATCCTGTCCTTAAGATCCTTGAGAACAATGCCCTGCCCCCAGTGTGGTTTCCACAATCTCCTTCATGGAAGTCTTTTAAAACTTCTTGAACTTCAGGATCCTCGATACATCTTAAATATGGTCCTGCAAGAGATCGCTTATACAACATATTATTTAAGATTGTGAATTGAGATACCTTAATTCTGAAAGCCCTAGGGTTTTCTCCCATAGGAATCTCTCCGTGTTGTAAGTATCTCATGATTGGTGAGATCCATGATCCTGAACAAGATCGAGTATCCTCACTAGGGATCATTGCAGAATCCTCTTCTATTTCCATGGCCACTTGATTTTCAATAGCAGGAGCCAGGATATGGATGATGGGGATACTTATATCCTCTGGGATCTTCAAAGATGATCCTAGATTAGCCAATGCATCAGCTTCTGTATTTTCTTCCCTTGGTACCTGTGTCAAACAAAAGAAAACAAAGGAGAGTGCCAATTCTTTGACTATCTCTAAATATTTAGTTAATTTTTCACCTTTAACAGCATAGGATCCATTAAAGTGATTAG